>NW_024080895.1:1414006-1416419 GCF_003009895.1 Hyaena hyaena | reverse complement strand
GGGGCGGTTGGGGGTGGGGTGGGGATAGAATATTCCCAAGCGGGCTCTGTGCTGACAGCAGAGAGCCCAATGTGGGGTTCAAACTCATGAACTGTGATATCATAACCTGAGCAATTAGGTTTGTTTCTCGATGAAGGGAGACAGCATACAGAAAAAGGAGTGAGTGGCAGAATTAACTTCATTTCAGGAGGGTCTATGAAAATGAGATAGAGTTGGTGATACAATAGCTTGATTGTCAGAACCCATGCTCAGTAATAGCTTAACTAGCTAGTGAGATGAAACGTTTCTTCTTGACTTTGAGTGAAGAAGAAACATTTTTAAAAACTGGTTATGCTCACTATTGAACAATTTAATCACTGAATTGGCCATGTGGAAACCTTACTGAGTTGACTAATACACTTAAATCTCATCAATTTTGAGCTAGAATTTAGAACAAGACTGGTTCTGAAGTAAGACTGGCCTAGAAAGATGCCTTCTCTGAAGTTCCTGCTCTTCAAAAAAGTGGATTACAGCTTTTTGATACTACAAGTGAACATACATGTGAAGCAACATTTGCCCATTTCTATATTTTACTTTTTTTTAATGTTTTATTTTATTTTTGAGAGAGTATGCAAATTGGGTGGGGCAGAGAGAGGCAGACAGAGGATCTGAAGTGGGCTCTGTGTTGATAGCAGCAAGCTCAATATAGGGCCTGAACTTACGAACCTCAAGATCATGACCTGAGCTGAAGTTGGACACTTAACTGACTGAGCCACCCAGGTGCCCCTCATTTCTATACTTTCTGTTCTAGATGCCCTCCTTTGCTTCTCCAGATCTACTTTCCACCCTTTGCACCCTGCTGTCTGCTCCAGTGGGTGACTTTTTTTGGCCATGCCAATGGTACCTCTTCCCCTCTGACTTCCAATTGGGTTCAACCAGTGGGAGGCCCTACCGGGAGATCTAAGGTCAAAGAAGTAATGTCAGGACTTATTTTCCAGGCTGTCTGCCCTGTATGCCTGAAGGCTACAGCTGATTCAGGCAGCTTTCTCCAGCAGCTACAGATCTCTCTCTCTCTCTCTGAGTTTGAGTAACTGATTGTTCCTTTTATCCCCTTCAGGCTTGCCCTACAGTGCTTCATCATCTTCCATTAGTTTCTCTTAGCCCTGTCCAAACCGTCATCAATGGTTATTCCATTACATCCTACTCCATTTCCCCTTTGAGTGTGCCAGCTCTTTCCTGCCAGGTTCTGACTGACACATATTCCCAGAGGTTCCAACGTGATATCTGACTTTTAAGGATTACCAGCTTCCTTATCTCTCACACTGTACATATACTTTCTAATTTGAGTTGATTAGAGTATCAACTCTCTAATCAGGGGGTGGCACATAACACTATGTGCACAATGACTGTTGGCTTCTTTCCATTCTTTTATTTGAGTGGACATTATTATCTCTATTTTTTTTTTTTGACAGGTCTCATTGAAGTTCAATAACTTTTGCCCAAAATGGCACAATTGATTCTCAAATGACAGAGGTGGGTCCAAAACCAAGATCTGTCACATTACACTTTACCATGCCACTTCTCCCTCCATGATAATGAAATCTGATTTACATTTGTATCATTCATTCCTACCTACTACAGTGGCCCCCTTAAGGTAGTTGCATTAAAAATACTTGTTGGATAGTAGAATGAATAAATTCTGTCATCACTTATACATTTATTTCGTTGTTGTATAAGTTGTAGGGAAAAAAAGCCCTGTTCGATTACTAATTTTGTCCCATTAGGTCCATAAAAAGCCGTTTTTGACTTTGAAGAATACTTTTACTCATATTAATGTGTTTGTTGTATTTTGCTGAAGTCCAGCTCTTCATATGGATTTTACATTCCAATCTCACTTTCAATAATTTCCAGAAATAAGTCATTCAAAACATAAAGACTGATGCATTTTACAAAGCACAAAAGAAGACCACTTGTATCAAACAATACACTTTAAAACCATAGTGGGATATGTCTGTTTCATACACATATCTTCACACAAGTGCTGAAAAAAATAGTTTATGGCAAAGTACAGTGTAGCCTTCACATGTTTTTATTTATTTTTTTAAAGTTTATTTATTTTTGAGAGAGAGAGCGAGTGCACGCACATGCACCAGCAGAGGAGGGGAAGAATGAGAGGGGCAGAGAGAATCCCAAAGCAGGCTTTGTCAGTGCAGAGCCCAGTGCAGGGCTTGAACTCATGAACTGTGAGATCATGACCTGAGCTGAAACCAAGAGTCAGATACTTAACCAACTAAGCCACCCAGGTGCCCCAATGTGTTTCTATTTTTTAATCATTATTATTACAAGTTTCTAAATGTTGGGGTGCCTGGGTGGTTTAGTCAGTTAAATGTCTGACTCTTGTTTCAGCTCAGGTCATGATCTCACAGTTCATGAG
>NW_024080895.1:1318111-1412164 GCF_003009895.1 Hyaena hyaena | reverse complement strand
TTTTTTTTTTTTTAATGTTTTTATTTATTTCTAGGAGAGAGAGAGAGAGAGACAGCGTGAGCAGGGGAGGGTCAGAGAGAGAGGGAAACACAGACTCTGAAACAGGCTCCAGGCTCTGAGCTGGCAGTCAGCACAGAGCCCGACGTGGGGCTCGAACCCACGAACTGCGAGATCATGACCCAAGTGAAAGTTGGACGCTTAACCGACTAAGCCACCCAGGCACCTCGAGATGAACTTTGCTTTTAGGTCAGTAGCTGATCACCCTGGCAGGGCATACCTGACCGTGTGCCTTAAGTTTTATTTTGCAGCTCTGGACTCTGAACTTTGAGGGAATGCACAAAAGAACACTCAGATTTGGCATGAGGTGACTGCAGGTGATTTGAAGGTGTGACAGTCTAGCAACTATTAATGGTGGAATCCAGTAGAGTGACACCAACAGTCTACTGGTAACAATGCCAGCAGTCGCTTCCTAAGCAGTTTATTTCAGTACTGCGATCCCGACTCTATTTCGCCTTCTTTGATTTCTGCCTGTTTTCCATATGTGACCCTCAAGCCTTCAGTCAGTTTTATGAGTTCACTGATATCCTCAGAATATATTCCCTTATTGTTTAGGTCAATTTGGGTTTTGTTTCTTTTACTTGAAGCCAAATACATTCTAAATGATATATGAGGGTGAATCTATGAATTTCCCAATGTTAGACCATTTATGACCTATAAAACCTACACATTTATATGGTTCAGTCTAACAGAACAGAATTTGGTAATGGGAAACGCAGTGCTTGAAGTGTGGAACTGGGGGCACTTGGCTGGCTCAGTCATAGAGCATGTGACTCTTGATCTCAGGGTTGTGAGTTCAAGCCTCATGTTGGGCATGGAGCCTTCTTAATAAACAAAAAGAAAAAATATGGAACTGACTGATTCAAGGAGAGGCAGAAGGGTGTGATGGGTGTGATGACCCACTTCTCTGGGGTTGAAATAGTCTTGTATGCAAACATATTTATAGTTATATGGAAAGATAATAGAGCATATTTTTCTATTTTTTATTTAAAAAACTGAAAAATTAAGATTAACTAATATTTATTATATGACTCAATCAATTCATATGTCAAATGATTTCAAGTTACTAAGGCATGTGGCAGGCATAAATCTAGGTTTTCTAGGAGTTGATAAATCCATATTTTGGAAGCTTTCTTAAAGAAAAATAATAAAAAATACAAATACAAAATAAGGTATGAAAGCAAATTGTTATTTAGGAGAAAAGACTCAGGAATTTCAACTTCATGTGATTTCCTCATTAAGAGACTATATGGCAAGTTGATAATTTTAAATGCCTCATTATTTAATTCCTGTCAGGAGAGACTTCCATTTTGACTAGGCATTAATGAGAACCAAATCTTCCACTTGTAATTTTGCATGTCTCTTTAGACTAATTTTCTAAAGAATAATATCTGACTTCATACATTTCAAACTTTGTTTCTCCTCCACTACCCACATACTTCTAGTGCCTAGCATGATTGGACACACTCAGATCACCATATGACTTCTGGCTTTGCATTTTCATGTCACAGAAGCTGGATGAGTTGCCATAGTGTCAGTAAAAATATTTCTTAAAAGCATTCCTATGTCAAGATGGTTACCAATAACTTATACATAAATATTTTCCATTAAATCCAAACTAAATATAACCCCCCTCGTTCAGCTTCTACTTAGATCCAAAAAGATGGCTGCTGCCACACTAACCCCTATCCAACACAAAGTGGGGGATGTATGCCAGAGAGGAAAGTGTAGTGGAAAGGAATAGTGGCCTTAAACAAGTTATGGAAAGAGCCCATGAAAGGGAGTTTGAATCATTAACTTTTTTCACTTCTCATATAATGGCTCCTATTTCCTCAGGGTAGTCCTGAGGAAAGAGGGGGGACTTTCTCCCCAGTGCACAGGATTTTTTTTTAATTTATAAAGTTTTTATTCATTTTTGAGAGAAGGAGAGAGAGAGACTGAGTGTGAGCAGTGGAGGGGCAGAGAGAGAGAGAAGGAGACACAGAATTTGAAGCAGGCTCCAGGCTCTGAGCTGTCAGCACAGAGCCTGACACAGGGCTCGAACCCATGAACTGTGAGAACATGACCTGAGCAGAAGTTGGACGCTTAACTGACTGAGTCACCCAGGAGCCCCCAATGCAGAGGATTCTAAAGGGATTCCTTCACAAAGGCACTTAATACACTTCATGTGCAGTGTATATGATACATGGCAGTTTATGAGAACATAGTTGTACAGACTTACAGATTATATTTTTCCTCTTTAAATTAACCATCACAAAATGCCCAAGAGCTTTTTTCTAGAAGTATATCAGATTGATTGATTGATTGATTGATTGATTGATTTAGAGGGTACAAGTGAGCAAGGGGCAGAGAGAAAGAATCCCAGGAGGGAGAAGAGGGAAGGGGTAGGGAGAGAGAGAGAGAGAGAGAGAGAGAGAGAGAAGCAGGGCTCATGCTCACCTGATGTGGGACTTGAACTCAAGAACTGTGAGATCATGATCTGAGCTGAAGTCAGATGTTTAACAAATTAGCCACCCAGGCACCCCAAATGCTCAACTCTTAAAAAGGAGATTCTAAGAAACTATGGTTCATAGTTAATGCTAATAATGAAAGTGATACACAAGAAAGTGTCAGAGCCAACACCTATCTATTTCTAGTATAAATTGTTGTCAATCCCATAATGAGATGAAAACAAGGATTATGTAATCAGATTTGACAAGAGCAGGACCAAACATTTCAAGACTATTTGAAAAATGGATTTATATCCACCAGTGATAAAATGAGGTATTTTATGATATCATAGCCAGGCAGTTAAAAAAATCTTTACTTCATCCTTCAAAATGATATATTTGTATGTGTGTTCATGGTATAAAAATATTAATATAAAATAATATTTGCATTTACATATATTATGGCTGCATTTTTTAAATGTTAGGGACATAGGGGCACCTGGGTGGCTCAGTCTGGTGTGTCTGACTCTTGATTTTGGCTCAGGTCATGATCTCATAAGTCGTGGGATTGAGCCCCTCATTCGGCTCTACGCTGATAGTGAGAAGTCTGCTCAGTATTCTCTGTCTCCCCTTTCTCTCTGCCCCTCCCGGCTTGTACTCTCTCTTTCTCTCTCAAAATAATAAACAAACTTAAAAAATGATTTCTTAAAAAAAATTAAATAAAATGTCAGGGGTGTTTTCTAAAATTTGGGGAGCACAGGGCTAAACTATGACCTGTAGGATGCTAGAGGATGTAGAGAACCAAAATCATGTTCCTACAGAGATGATGGCATTGACTGACTTGAGGTAAGTCAGAATAACAATATGTGTTAAATATTTATGGATTTGGATTTGCCTTCTCCAACCATAAGGCCTCTGTCTATGTGTTGTCATCCAATAGGTGGAATGTGTCAGACCACCTTTGGGGTATCAGATTAGCTCAAAGCAGCCATCTTCCTGGCACAAAAACAGACACTCAGGTCAATGGAGCAGAATAGAGAACCCAGAAATGGACCCACAAATGTATGGCCAACTAATCTTTGACAAACCAGGAAAGAATATCCAATGGAATAAAGACAGTCTCTTCAGCAAATGGTGCTGGAAAACGGGACAGCGACATGCAGAAAAATGAACCTGGACCACTTTCTTACACCATACACAAAAATAAACTCAAAATGGATGCAAGACCTTTATGGAAAACAGGAAGCCATCAAAATCCTCTAGGAGAAAGCAGGCAAAAACTCTTTGACCTTGGCTGGAGCAAATTCTTACTCAACACATCTCTGGAAGCAAGGGAAACAAAAGCAAAAGTGAACTATTGGGAACTCATCAAAATAAAAAGCTTCTGCACAGCAAAGGAAACAATCCAAACTACAAGGTAACCGATGGAATGGGAGAAGATATTTGCAAATGACATATCAGATAAAGGGTTAGCATCCAAAGTCTATAAAGAACTTCTCAAACTCAACACCCAAAAACCAAATAATCCAGTGAAGAAATGAGCAAAAGACATGAATAGACACTTTTCTAAAAAGACATCCAGGTGGCAACCAGACATGAAAAAATATTCAACATCATTCATTATCAGGGAAATACAAATCATACCACCTCACGCCTGTCAGAATGGCTAACATTAACAACTCAGGCAACAACAGATGTTGATGAGGATGCTGAGAAAGAGGATCTCTTTTGCACTGCTGGTGGGAACGCAAACTGTGCAGCCACTCTGGAAAACAGTATGGAGGTTCCTCAAAAAATTAAAAATAGAACTATCCTACGACCCAGCAATTGCACTACTGGGTATTTATCCAAGGGATACAGGTGTGCTGTTTTGAAGGGGCAAATGCACCCCAATGTTTATAGCAGCACTGTCGACAATAACTAAAGTATGGAAAGAGCCCAAATGTTCATCAAGGAATGAATGGATACACACACACACACACACACACACGCGCGCGCGTGCGCACACACACCCACACACACACACACACACACACACAGTAGAATATTACTCAGCAATCAAAAAGAATGAAATCTTGCCATTTGCAACTATGTGGACGGAACTGGAGGGTATTATGCTAAGCAAAATTAGTGGAGAAAGACAAATATATGAATTCACTCATATGAGGACTTTAAGACACAAAACAGACGAATATAAGGGAAGGGAAGCAAAAATAATATAAAAACGGGAGGGGGACAAAACATAAAAGACTCTTAAATATAGAGAATAAACAGAGGGTTGCTGGAGGAGTTGTAGGAGGGATGTCTAAATGGGTAAGGGTCATTAAGGAATCTACTCTTGAATTCATTGTTGCACCATATGCTAACTAACTTAGATGTAAAGCAATAAATAAATTTTTTAAAAAATCCAACAAATATCTAGGAACAAAGTTCATAAAAAGAGCCTTGGAACATATATATGTGGATAACAATACATATGTAAATATATATTACTAAAAGCTAGAATTTTTATGAACAGCAGGATAGATAAATTACATATTTCTGTTCGGAATAGCATAGTAGTGGAAATAAAGTACTGAAATGCTTATACAAGGAAAAAAAATTTTTCACTCTAAACACTGCATTTTGTGGCATCCTATTGATTTTAACAAATTGCATTATCATTTCACTTAAAAAAAAAAGTAGCCATCTTTCACTGAAAATTCTCTTCTCCTAATTCACAGAGTAGATGTTTTAAGCTATGTCTTACTCTGTGACTCCACCCACTTAGACAAACTTGATTGGACTAAAAGCAGACTCCTATAAAATCTGAGCTAGTCAGTCACTTTCTCTTTAGATTTTCTAATTAAAAGTAAGACAGCCATTTTCTTTATTTTTTGTAATGTTTTATTTATTTCTGAGAGAGGAGAGAGAGAGAGAGAGAGAGAGAGAGAGAGAGAGTCAGTGTGAGGAGGGGAGGGTCAGAGAGAGGGAGACACAGAATCCGAAGCAAGCTCCAGGCTCCGACCTAGCTGTCAGCACAGAGCCCACCGCGGGACTTGAACCCAGAACCGTGAGATCATGACTTGAGCTGAAGTCAGATGCCCAACCGACTGAGCCACCCATGCGCCCCCTAAGACAGCCATTTTCTTGAATGGGGTTTGTTTGAATGCTGGAACTGAAGTTGCCATTGTTGCATAGATGTGTGTATGGAAAAGGAGAGAAAGTTCTATATAGAGAAGAAACAGATATACAGAAAACAAAGAACATGGGCAGCTTCTAGAAGATGGAAAAGGCAAAAAGATGTATTTGTCTCTAGAGCTCCCAGAAGGAATCAAGACCTGCCAACACCTTGATTTTGGCCCACTGAGATCCATTTTGGACTTCTGAGCTCAAGAATTGTAAGATAAGGAATTTGTATAGTTTCAAGCTACTACATTTCTGGTAATACCATTATCAAATTCCTCTCAAGGCACTCTGGACTTTGAATTCTGTGTAGATTTGAATAATAGCATTTCAAAACTGAGAGGGACCTTCATGGGGGACTTGAGGTAAAGGACTTGTCTTAGGTTACCTGACTGGTGGGTAAAGTTGGGATGAGAACCCAAGTCTCCAATCTTTCATCTATGTACATTAATGACTATAATATGTCTAACAAAGAGGTTGGTATATAAAAGTACTCAATAAGTGGTAGAATTTTTGCTTATTGTTTTCATTATTATTATCCATTTTCTTTTGTAATCTACAATAATATTTCATTTCTTGAACATTGCTAAGTAAGCAGCTACGCTGTAACAACCTGTTAAAATCATCAAAAAAGCGAGCCAGGGAGTGAGTGAGGAATCACCTGGTCAAGAAGTAGAAGGGGATGAGGCCTATACATTTAGGGTACTTTTGCATTTCAGACTCAAAAGAGATGGCTGAGAGGTTGAGCTTCACTTTTGACATGCAGGGGAACTTAGGAACTCTTAGCGACTCTGGTACCCTATATTTTAAGGGTACCAGAAGGACAGCACTCTGGGAGGTAAAGGCAAACTAAACTATATCAGTCCCCACGAGGTTCCCAAAGTCTAAGATAAAAAATCTTAACAGCAGCCAGAGGGGGAAAATGAACCAATCTTTTAGAAAGAAAGAGTCTCACTGACAGTTGAGTTTTTGTAGGCAACAGAAGTCAGACCCTGGAATAATTTTTAAATGTCCTGAAAAAACAAAAACTGCTTCTCTCATCACATCTCCCCTTCCCACCTCCCTCTTTCACATATAGGGACCCTTGTGATTACTTTGGATCTACCAGGAAATCAAGGACAATCCCAGATCTTTAATTTAATCACACTGTGAAGTTCCTTTTCCAACATAAAGCAATATACTCACAGGTTCCCGGGATTGGGATGTGGGGATCTATGATGTGCCATTATTATGCCTACCCCAATACTAACCTACAAAAAGGTCTCACCCTTTATCATGAGTAGCTCTTTTCTTCTATAAAGCCCCATGGAAGACAAGAAAACCAGTATTTTCAAGAAGTAGAAGAGGATAGGGCATTTTGCATATTACCTCATTTAAACCACCATCAACGTTCAGCTTTGGTGAGGCAAATATTATTGCCCGGAGTTTACAGATTCTTGGATTGAACATGAGAGAGGTTAGGTAACTTGACTGAGGTCGTCTAGCTGGTAAAACTGTCTTGACTAGTAATCGTATCCACATCACCAGATTGGTCTCTCAGACTCTAAGCTTTTTCCACCACACCAAGTAGAGGTGAAATGGATATTGTTTGGCTTATCGCTGTGTGAAAGGTTTCTGTACCTAAGCAAACACTCTAATTTGGTGGGCTTCTAACGCGTGAAAAAGAAAGAATGGATTAGGGTTTCAAACTGGAGAGGCATCTTTGACTAAAGTATTTGTGACAAAAGCTCTTTGGGTCTTGACCACGTGATCCCGGTTAAATCACTTACCTTCTATTCGGCCTCCGTTTCCACATTTGTTAGATGAGACGTTTGGACCTGATGACACCTTTTCCAGTTCTCTTCTCGCTCAGACATATTCTATGGTTCTAAGAGAGAAGCCGCTTGCCTCAAGCGGCTTGATGGGTGGGCTTTAGGGTGACTGCCTTCAAATTAGAAAACCAACTGCTATCTAAGGAGGAAAAAACGGCGGGCAAAGAATGGGGTGGGGGAAGGAGATGAAAGGAGCCGGTGACAGGAGATTCAGATGCAAACATAAATAGCATGCAAATAACCCAAGTAGCTTGCAAATTGCTCAAGATAACAATCCGCGGGAATCCAGCGTTTATTAGACGAATGAAACTGTGGGTCTCTGAGGATGTAGGGATAAGAACAAGGTTTTCACTCTCAAGGCGCTCACAGAATGCTGGGTGACACTTCATATTTAATCGTGGACATAAAACTTCCACCTCTGAGAAGCCTTGGCTGTGAGAATTGTAAGAAAAACTAAGAAATGAAAGTATTACAAAACGTTGGAGTGTGCCAGAGGAAACGTGAAAACACTCTCCGGAACCCGCTGGGACGTGCCCCCACACCCCAAGCCTAACCTAGACACACAAAAGAAGCTGCGTCTGCCCGTAGGGACGCAAGCTTTTACTCCGCGTGGCCGAGCGGGCGGGCTGCAGAGGCGACCGCCGCCCCCGGCCGCCCCCGGCCGCCCCCGCCTCGTCCTTCGGGCCTCGGAAGTGACGCAGCGCGCCCCGCCCCCGCCGCTAGATCCGCTGCTGCTGCCGCGGCGGGCAGACCTGCAGGAGGCGGCGGCGGCCTCAGCCGAGGGAAGATGGCGGACGGTGTGGACCACATAGACATTTACGCGGATGTGGGCGAAGAGTTCAACCAGGTACGTGAGGGCCCGGGCCCACGCCGCCGAAGCGGGCGGCGCTGCGGTTCCGACGCCGACCCGGGGCCCGCCGTGGGCTGCGAGCCGGCGCGGCTGCAGACCGTGCGCCCTTGCCGCTTGTGGGCCGCGCCGTCCGATCCCGGCGCTGGCGCCCCCCTCACCCCTCGTTCTACCGCATCGTTTCGCGGGCCGCGGGCGCTGCGGCCCGCCACGGGGCCCGGAGCGCGGACGCGGGCCGCCGTGCAGCCGCCGCCGGCCCCTCCTTCGCCGCCGCCACCCTCCCCATTGTTGGCGGCGGCCGCGGGCGCTTCCCGCCGCGCTAGGCCCGGGCGGTGGGGCCGCGTGTGCGCGGCGGGGAGAACGGGCCGCCGCGCCCCCTCCCCCGCCGCGGGGTCGAGGAGGAAGCCCGGCGGGGCGCGCGCCGGCCGCCGCCTCTTCCCCGGCCCTGCAGCTCGGGCTCCGATTCCTCTGGTCGCTCCATTTTGTCTCCCCGGCCGCGCACGGTCGCCTCATGGAAGGCCGCATTCATGGCCCTTTGTATCCCGCGCGCCCAGTTTCCTGGGCTCCTGGCTCGCGTTTGCGACGGGTTTCGGCGTGGCGCCTTCTTCCTCCTGCCTTCACACTTTCTGAAGGCGGCTTAGGTGTAGGCACGTTTGCAACAAGTCGTTTGACTTTTGGACCATCGATCGTGTTTAAAAATCGGTGTGTGGGCCGTGCCTCGGTGGTCGAGGTCTTGCAGTACCGCGGAGGCCCTGTTGTTCTTGGCTTTTGTGATGAAAATACGCGTGAAGATAGGTGGCCTGAACCAAAAGGAAGGCTTGGAAGTGCTTTGGTTGGATGAAAGAAAAAAAAAAAAAGTGGTAGCTCACCAAGAGATAAGAGGACTGATTAAAATAAAGACCGTGCAGCCGAAATTCTTTAGTATAGTTTAAAAATAAAGGATTGTAAGTAAGACCCGATATTCAAAAAAGCAAAATGTTAAATGTTCTCCCAGGGATTTGCTTTACCTTTTGAAAGGTAGGAGAAAGTGAGAAGACAAGGTTTTTCCGGTATCTCACAAGCCACGGTTGCCCAGAAGAACTAGCCGCGGAGCTGTGATGTCTGATGTTGAGCATCCTTGCAAAAGATCTCTGTTTGTTACTAGAGTAGTGACGTGTAAGCTCTAAACCTGCTGTTCACATCTTCGCTGCCTTTCTGTAGTAACGCATTTTTGAAAAATAAATTGTGTCTTACTGTAGTGCACCTAAAAGCTTTATTTTTTATGGTTTCCAGGTCCGTCAGAGAAGCTTAATACAATTCCGCTGGTTAATGCGTTTTTCTTTTTTGTTTTCTTTTCCCTCCTGCATTAAAGACTTAATAATTTTTTTTAATGCTTACTTATTTATCTTTGAATGAAAGAGAGACAGAGAATCCCGTGCAGGCTCCCCGCTGTCAGCGCAGAGCCAGATGCTGGGCTGGAAGTCAGGAACCTGAGCTCATGACCTGTGCCTAAATCGGAGGCTTAAGGACTGAGCGACACAGAAGCCCTTACGTTATTTGTGACTAGGGGCTCAAATAGGGAAAGTTAGAAGTCCTTACTGTTCTGGTTTTCACGAATGACTTTGTGCCCCAGGTTTAAGTATTAGAAAGGAAAAATAAAATTTTTTTCAAGTTGCTTTAAATGTTGGCTACTCCCTTAAAGACTGGATAGTGTAATCAAACGTTATGTTTTAAAATCTTCCTTGCTAAGGTTTCAAATCTTCGTTGCTTTTATTGTGTTTATATTTTGGACATGTGATGCCTGAGTTGTGTCAGTGACAAATTAGAAAACCATTTTGAGTGCTATCATCAGATTCTAATGCTCTTAAGGTCAGTAGACCAAGATCTCTAGGAAATTTCTTATTTATCAAATGGGCATAACATTCCATCTAAAAGAGGGCCATACCCACAAGTAAAGGAACGGTTAAATGTTCAAGATTTCTTCATTAGGTTTTCATAAAAGAAAATACATTTGCTTTGCCTTTTTCCTTATGATAAAAGAAGAATTTGGGTACAGTTTTAGAACCTGACCTCTGCATGAAAGTTTTTTTTATTTTAGGCTTTCACATAATTAACTTGGGATGGGCATTTCTCTAATACATATAGCTGGAAGGAGTGATACTTGTTTATCCCTGTGCGGTAACTCGTGCTACTGAGCAGGAGGTAAAAAGAGATTAAAATTTTGTGGCCCTTATGAGTAACTGTCTGTAGGATTCTCTTAAAAATGTAGCGTTTTGTTGACTTGAACTAGCATTTTATCTCACACATGGTTGTATAGTCTTACCAGTAAAATCTTTATACAGTACTTTTGAATAGATTAATGGGATTAAATAGAAGCTTTGTTTTTGTTATTTTGTGTATCTTTGCCCTTTGTTATTTCTTGTTTGCTGTGGTAATTGTACAAAATATGGACACAAAAGGATGGTTGGTCATTTTCAGGGTTCATCCTCTTTTTTTTTTAAACGATTACTGTCATTGAATCTTTTTCTGAAATTTGATCAGAATTAGATGTAACTACAGAACTATTATTGATTGATTTAGTTTTCTTATTGTGAGCTGGTGACCTTTCTACTGGCTGCTAAAATAAACTGTGACTTAACTAAGTGTTTTACTAAGTAGAAACAATCTTAACTTCTTTTGGCTTCTAAACTGCTATAAACCTTCAAGAAAACTTTATTCTTCATGTGAGTTGCAGTTTTAATTGCATTTGTATACTTTAAAATTCTCTGTAGTCTATTTTCTATTTTCTTCTGTTTTAAGTGATACTTATGAAGCTTTTTTTCAGGTGTATTTTATGAAGCTTGCTTTCTTTCATATTTCAAAAAGTAGAGACGTTCAAACCTTCAGTTTGGGGATGGGGTTGAGAATAAGTTTAGTGAAACTATAGCGTTCCTTTCTTCACCAGATGAATTTAAGAATGGAGAATAAAGTCGGAAAAAGGGAGAAGGCACAAGGGACTTGGCTATTCTCTGTGGGTGCTCTTTAGTTCTTAAATTGAAGGTTTTTGGATGTAACCAAATTGAGAACAGTCAGTTGCTCCAGTAGAAAGAGAATTTGAACTACATCCAAACCTCTACATTACTTGATCTGGAGTTGAGAAGAAAGCAGTTCTGTTTCAGTCTCTATAGTATATGCTAGTCCAGTTTGAACTGGGATTTGTACTCTAATGTGGTAGTTACTAGCCTGATATTTAATATATTATAGACGTTATTTTGACCAAGAGTAAATAAATTTTTTAACTTGGTTGTTCAAAATACATTTCTTGATTATTTGTTATATGCCAACAAGGAGGGTTACAAAGTTCAGAATGCACTGTAGTGGGGCAGTGAGGGATATCTACATAATTATAACACTTTGGCAAGTCATGTATTGTAAAACCCACTCCTTTATGTGTATCTTTATCTGTTGCATTTTTGTTTGTGGGGGAAAGTAAAAAAATTCTAGGAACCTCAGGAAAGTTTACACTGTATATACATTGAAGTGTGTGTTTCGCTTGTTTGGAGATCAAAACCTCAGTATAGAGAATTTAGTTATTGATCCATCTGGTGGTAGATCACTGATAGCAGTGCTGATTTTAATAATCTGACTACCTAGCTTTAAAATGAAAATGTATATACGTTGTGGCTGGGGAAAAATTCATGTAGAAGTTAACGACCTAGACATCGTCATAAGTCAACTTGCTTTTATTTCATGAGCCCTTATTTATACTTTATATTTAATCATTGTTTCTATTCTAGCCAGTTGTTTAGCCAGTTTTGAAAAATAAGTTTATTGGACAAATGTCAGTGAAAACTTATCTCTGATAAATTTATGTTTAATAGAAAATTCTCGGAGATAAAACTGTAAGGTTGAGAATGAGGTAGGTAGAGATGATTCAGAAACCTTGGTAGAAATATTTAGGGGAGCTAGAACTCTTAATTTTATTATTTATCAGTGTAGTTTAATCAGCTGCCTGTGAACTGTCCACTTTCTGGTTTATGTGGCATATTTTTAGTACCAAGTTGGCTTCCTTACCATTAGTTGAGCTTTTTGCAGGGATTACAGACTAATTTTCAAACCTGCTCATACCATAAGTAGATACAAATCAGAAGGTGATGGATTTTTTATAAAGATAAATATGTATTAGATTATCTGCTTTTGGATTTTGCATGCTAGTATTTTTCTTCCATGGTATGGAATACATTTTGTAAATACAAAATATAATCCTCCCCCTCCTTTATATTACTCCAAATGGAACTGACTACTAAATTCCTTTCTTTTCTTCTTTCTTTCTTTCTTTCTTGGATTTTGCATGCTAGTATTTTTCTTCCATGGTATGGAATACATTTTGTAAATACAAAATATAATCCTCCCCCTCCTTTATATTACTCCAAATGGAACTGACTACTAAATTCCTTTCTTTTCTTCTTTCTTTCTTTCTTTCTTTCTTTCTTTCTTTCTTTCTTTCTTTCAATAGAGCGCTTTGAAATAAGGGGCTCTTACTATACCATCACTGGTACTCATATAATGCAGGAATGGTATTATTACAATTTTTTAAAAATGTTTTATTTATTTCTGAGAGAGAGAGGGAGAGAGAGAGAGACAGTATAAGCAGGGGAGGGTCAGAGAGAGAGGGATATAAAGAATCTGAAACAGGCTCCAGGCTCTGAGCTAGCTGTCAGCACAGAGCCCGATGTGGGGCTCGAACCCACGAACCGTGAGATCATGACCTGAGCCAAAGTCGGACACTCAATTGACTGAGCCACCCAGCGCCCCTGCAGTTTTGGATCACCAAAGGCCATGTTGGGCTTATTAGGGAGAATGAAGAGTGTAATACAGTTATTCCATGGTCATCTCAGTAATGGTATATACAGTATATACATAAAATAAAACATTTATGTAAGGTGATTAAGGAAAAAAATGTCTAAAAATAAGTCCTTGGAAGGAAGAGGGTGGAGGTAATGAAACAGTTAAGAAACATTGCCTTTAAAAGGGACCTAATAGAATTTTTATTATTTTACTATCCATGTTATTTTAGTGTTTTCACTGATGTGGCAACAGCTACTTGTATATATATCATGTGGACTATAATCTTGAAGTATAAAATCTTGAAAGGATGCCTTGCCTTTACAATGATTGTAGTGATTTAGAATGTAGGGAATGAAAACATTACTTGGATTTTTAACAAATCCTAAGAGCTGTTATTTTACTGGAAGTTCTGTATAATGTGCAGCTCTATTAGTAGGTTAATTACTATGAAAAGTAGATAAAGACTGGGCAGTATTTGGCATCTGAAATATTTAGCGGCGTTGTGTTGATGTTGGTTGGTTGGTTGGTTGGTTGGTTAGTTTTTGAATGCCATTAAAACTTCTTAAAGGTAATAATTTGAAAAGATTCTTTCCATAGTAGAACTTGACACTGTTGACCATTTCTCTTTGACAAAGTGGAAGCTTGTTTTTGGTTCAGTAGACATTCAGATCTCACCTTTTTATTTGACCTGTGATATATTGATGCATGCCCCCCTTCCCCGTTTAAAGTGGGAACAGAAAGTGGATGTGTTCTGTATCTTTTTTTTTCTTAATGAGGATAGATGTAATATGCTGAAGCTGAAGGAAGATTACTGATATTACAAGAATATGTGCTTTGAGTTGCATTTTTAGTAATGGTAGCAAATGTATTTAGATTCATTAATAATTTTTCACCACATTCAAATGCATACTGTTGGGGCTAGAAGGAACAGAGTGAAGCTAACTAGTCCACATGGATATCAAACCCCAGGACCCTGATCTCAATTAGCATCATACTTCAACCAATTGGAAGCAGTCCAACTACCAGACAAAATGGCTGATCCTAAATATTGATAGAATCATATCAATATGGAAAATTGGTTGGTGTCAACATAGCAATTCGTGGATGGACAAAAATAGTAAGTGATTGTGATTCACCAGGTCAGTGTAGCTGCGATTATACTTGTAAATTATTGTCTACTTGTGTATACATTTTCCTAGATTTACAACTAATGAAAAATCAAGTAATGTGTTAACCTATCTTATAACCCTTTAAATAACCCTTGCATTCTTTTTTACTCTCCCTCAGACCATGTATTGTGATTATAGTCTCTGCTAAGGAGGATGGAAACACAACTCCCTTTGAATAATAATGATGATGATGATAATAATAATTCCATTTGATAAAGTACAAAACCAGATTGCAAGAGTTTCAAATGCCCACTGCCCCTTGTGGGAATCTTTTTAGTATCTTACGTATATGGAACCACTGCTGCCACCAAGCTTCCTGAAGCTTCACCTGCACTGAGAACTTCATAACAAAAATTTATCCTCCTTTTTCCTTATTTTCACTGTGACTGCAATTGGAACATGTTACTTTAAGAAAAACTCGGGTCAAAAAGATTATTTTGATACTGCTTGTACAAACAAACAAAATTAAATGATGGCATAATTTAGTGACTTGTCTTAGTTTCTGCCCATTACTAAAGATGGCTTTGTTCTTTAACTTACCTTGAGATCTTGGATTCCTTATTTAAAAAGTCTTAACAGAAATTCTGCCTCATAACAAAATGTTATGTAAAGATGCTGTTATATAATTAGTAAATTGGTTAACTTGGTTATGCAAAAGGTTACCTGAAGATGACTTTGTAAATTTCAGATCTCTTTGACTGTGTGTATAATTGGTATTTCCCCTTTTAGGTTTTTTTCTTCTTTTTTGTTTAAAAAAAAATCTTAACTCTGGCCCTCTTCTGAATAACAAAACAGAGCTATTGAGCTCTGTTCCCATGGGGCCTATGATGACAATATTTTGTTGATCTGTTTGGTCATATTACAAATGCTTTCTGTGGATCATTCTCTATTCTTGTAATAGTCCTTAAAACTGTTAGAACTGTCAGCTTCTCCTTATGTGCCATTTATATAACATTTCATCCTTAAATAAGTAATATTAATGAGAGGCTATAGCTTATATTGCTTATATCTGAACTCTTAAGTTTGTTTTACAGTTGTAATTGCTTCTGTTCTTACTGTCTCAAATAGTCTACCTTATTTTACCTTTATTTTTCAGAAGAAAAATAAAATAGTTCACATTGATTTAGATACTTAGTGATGGAAAAGAAGGAAGATGATAGTTTTTCTTCTGATTCTGGCTAGTCAAGTCTGTGGCCCTTACTAAAAGCAATTTAAATGGGGTTGAGTGTTATGCCAATGTATGCATTTCGGTTTTCTCATACTTACTATGGTAGAACCCTCCTTTTTCTTTTTTTTCTCCTATTTACATGTGTTTCTTTTTTTGCTTTCCTTTTTTCCTTGCTTGCCATTTAGGCATGTAAGTGGCATCCACTAGCATTGTTTGAATTCTGTTGGTGGCAGAGCTTTACTAGATCCTTGTTCATATCCTTTTCTCTTGCTAATTGTCTAGATACCTCTTGCTAAATTGACTGGAGATTTAAGAAGTCAAGTAAGCATTAACTCCTTGTTGTCTGAGAATAATGGAACTATTGCTAGATACTAATTTGGATAGTCTTACTCATTTTATTTATTGTTTCTCATTTCCTGTTCATTTGTTAGGATTTTGAAATAATTTAGGTACCTACATTTCTTTATCCCTTCCCTTTGGCTTAGCTCAGTGTGCTTTTTTCTAAAAATACTATCTTGCAGAGTTGAGAAACAACATCCTGAGTACCATAGAAAATGATAGTTGTATTCTTCTTCAGTTAAAGCTTTTTAATAGCTTTATGTTTTGTTTGTGATATTTTTGTATTTTTTAAAGCTTATTTGCATTCGTGTATTGTTATTTCTACTTCAAGAGTATTGTACTTCCAAGAAAAGTTTTATATTGTTACTTTATTTTGACTACATATTCTTTTCCCTGAGGAACATTATTTCCTGTACTATAATATATATCAGTGGGGAAAATAGGATTTATTGTATAGAAATTCACTTTATAGGCACCATTCAAGATTACATATATGGCATAAAGATTTGTACTGAGATCTTTGGGGCTTTATCTTCACTGGATTTTTAAAACAAAATAGTTGAATGAATTTGTATTCCAATCTATTTAGTGGTAGTCTGACTGCTATATAATCTAGAGCATTATTTCTGTGTCTCAGGAAGCTGAATATGGTGGACATGATCAGATAGATTTGTATGATGATGTCATCTCTCCATCTGCAAATAATGGAGATGCCCCAGAAGACCGTGATTACATGGATACTCTCCCACCAACTGTTGGTGATGATGTGGGTAAAGGAGCAGCACCAAATGTTGTCTATACGTATACTGGAAAGAGAATTGCATTGTATATCGGAAATCTAACATGGGTAAGTAAACTTAACATATGAATTAAATTCATTGGTAGTTTGTTTTGAATTGTTCAAGTAGTTAATTTCTTCCATTTTTATAAAACAAAAATTTGAAGAATTTGTTTTGTATACTTGTTTATGCAATGAGGAGAGAAGTACAAATACATTTAAAACATTATAAATTTTATTTTTTTGGTGTGTATTTTTTTATTAAAAGTTATTTTAATGTTTATTTTTTGAGAGAGACAGCAGGAGCGGGGGAGGGGGAGAGAGAAGGGGACAGAGGATCTGAAGCAGGCTCTGTGCTGACAGCAGAGAGCCTGATGTGGGACTTGAACTCTTAAAACTGTGGGATCATGACCTGAGCCAAGGCAGAAGCTTAACCACCTGAGCCACCCAGGTGCCCCCCCCCCCTTTTTTTTAAGGTATTTATTTTTGGGAGAGTGCAAGCCAGAGTGGGGCACATAGAGGGGGACAGAGGATCCAGAGTGGGCTCTGCATTTACAGTCTGACAGCAGTGAGTCTGATGTGGGGCTCAAACTCAAAAACCACGAGATCATGACCTGAACCGAAGTGATGCTTAACTGACTGAGCCATCCAGGGGCCCCTAGAACATTATAAATTTTAGATCTAGTTTTGAATTTTTGCAGTCATTCAGCTTGTTTTGGTAGAGATTCCAGTTAAATATAGTTCAATTCTTTTGAGTTTAAAATTCAATATTCTTTTTACCTTACTACTTCTACATTTATAGTATCCTGTTTTACAAAGAAAAATACTCACGTAAGATCTGAAACCAGGATTCAGAACTGCAAGGAAAAGCACAGTACGACTCTGGTTTTTAAAAGTTTTCATTATTAAAAGCTTCTGGTTCACTCAGTTGGAAGAGCGAGTGACTCTTGATCTTAGGGTTGTGGATTTGAGCCCCATGTTGAGTGTAGAGATTACTTTAAAATTTTTTTTCATGGGGTACCTAGGTGACCCAGTTGGTTAAGCAGCAAACTTTGGCTCAGGTCAGATATGATCTCATTGTTCGAAGGCTCTTGAGTTTGAGCCCCACGTCGGGCTCTTTGCTGACAGCTCAGAGCCTCTAGTGTACTTTCAATTCTGTGTCTCCCACTCTCTCTGCCCCCTCCTCTGCTTATGCTCTGTCTCTCTCTCAAAAATAAATAAAACAAAAAAAAATTTTAAGTTTGCATTATTTAATTTACATTATAGACTTGCTGAGTTTCATTTCTGCTTTTAATGTTTACTTTTGAGAGAGAGAGTGTGAGCATGCACGGGTGAGCAAGGGAGGGGCAGAGAAAGAAGGAGACAGAAATCTGAAAACAGGCTCCAAGTTCTGAGCTCTCAGCACAGAGCCCAATATAGGGATTGAACTTGGGAATGGCAAGATCATGACTTAAGCCAATGCTTAACCGATTGCTATAAATTAACATTTGTCACCCTTCAGTAGCGTTTTTTAAAATGTTTTATTTTATTTTTGAGAGAGAGCAAGAGACAGAACATGAGCGGGGGAGGGGCAGAGAAAGAGGGAAACAGAATCCAAAGCAGGCTCCAGGCTCTGAGCTCACAGCACAGAGCTTAACACAGTGCTGAAACTCAACTCATAGAATCGCAAAATCATGACTTGAGCTGAAGTCGGAAGGTTAACCGACTGAGCCACCCAGGTGCCACTAGTAGCATTTTATTTTCAAATGTTCCCATTTTTAAAAAACAAACTCCTCTCCATAATCACTCAGTCTGAGCAGTTTTGTAATATTGGAGACCATTGCAGTGTAGTTGTGAGGAGTGCGATTGTTAAATAAAACTTTGTATCTTAGCTCCACTATTTATTACTTTTGTGATCTTGGGCAAGCTCTTTAACTTCTCTATTGCACCATGTGTGAAATGGAAATACTAATAGGACTTAATGTAGGATTGTTTTAAGAGTTAAGAGTTTGATATAAAGTACATGATAGGTCCTCAATACATGTTAGTGCTTTTTTTTTTCTTTCCAGTCTTAAGCATAAGATGGAATTTATTTCCCAAAGTAATTTTCCTTTAGGGAGAGAAGGGATGAGCAAGATTGGTTTTATTAAAAATTTAACGTCATAGCAGTTTAAAATTGGAAGAGACCAGAAACTCTTTAAGAGTAAAAAAAAATTGCATCTCATCTCTAAGGATGTATACCTTCTGATTTCTGAAACTCTTTTCAAGGGATGGTTATGTCCTCAAGTGCTTTTGTGTCACTTAAAAATTGGCAGTAATTGCACTTAGATTTGCACTGTTAATTATCTTTTGTTTGTTCTGAGTTTACCCTTAAAAACTAAATAGAAACAATAAAAATCTTGGATATATTTTGATGGTTAATGAAGGGGAAATATCTTGCAGTGGACAACAGATGAAGACTTAACTGAAGCAGTTCATTCTTTGGGAGTAAATGATATTTTGGAGATAAAATTTTTTGAAAATCGGGCAAATGGCCAATCAAAGGGGTAAGAATTTTGTTTTCATTTTTTTTCCTAATATGTTCATAACTAGAGATTGTAATTTTGGTAGTAACTATTCTTAATGTTAACCATATGCTTGCTTTATTATCCACATTGGTGGAAGGTTCTTGGGCAGAGATATGTACTTATTTTACTTACCTTGTGGTCTAGCTCACCAAAACTAGTGAATCTGGAAGTGTGAACACATTAGGTCTATTTAATTTTCCAGAGTTTTCTCTATGTGTGTTTGAAATGATTTTTGAAACGACAGTTTGAAGAAGCATTATTATCCTGTGATTAAGGGATGGGGAGAGATGGGCAACTAGAAAATAATGTAACATGAATGTTTTGCTTAATTTTTTTTAACTATTAAGTTATATGAATGAGATAGGATCATTATAGGAATATTATACAGATACCCAGAAGTAGGAAAATAAAAAGCCACAAGCTCACCATCCATAGATCATCACTCTTAACGTTTTAGTGAATATATTTTCAGGTTTTTTCTTAGTGCTTATATCATATTTTTATGAAAAAACAAACAGGATTACAGTTCACATGTTTTAGAACATGTTTGGTAAAATGAGTAAAATGTACTTATCCATAAATACACTTCCTCTCTAATGTCTTAATTCTTTCCATCATATCTTGTATGTTACAGTAATTATTTTACCTGGCCCAACCCATTATTATTTCTTACTTGAACTTTTGTAATAGCCTCCTACCTGATGTTACTGCTTTCACCTCAAATCCCCTGTGGCTTATGCTATTACAAAATGTAAACCTAGGAAAAAAGTGCCATCAATATTTGTCTGTTCAGATCTTCTAATGGCTACCTAAGAATCTTAACTATGGCCCTATAAGGTACTATGTGATCTGTTTCCTCACCACCTGTTTGACCTTATTCTTAACCACTGTTCACCTTTCTTATGCTGTTTTAGTAATATTTATCTCTGCTGTTCCTCAAAAACATTCCTACTTTGGATTTTTACGCTAGTTGTTTTTTATTCTTGGTTTGTTTTATCCCCCAAATATCCACATAGATCTCTCCCTTTTTTTTTTTTAAATATGTTTAATTATTTTGAGAGAGAGAGCGAGAGAATGGGGAGATGGGCAGAGAGAGATGGAGAGAGAATACAAAGCAGGCTGCACACTCAGTGCAGAGGCCAATGCGGGACTGAGTCTCAAGACCATGAGACCTGAACCGAAATCAGAGTCAGACGCTTAACCAGCTGAGCCACCCAGATGCCCCTCTTTTCATTTCATTAAGGACTCTGTTGAAAGAGTTCTTTCTCTTCCCTCATCACCATATTCAAAATATTAGCTTCTGCTCATATCACTGTAAGATAGGAGCAGATAAAATAAAAATTTTATCCCCAATTTATTTCCTTCATTTTTTGTTTATTATAGTGTATTTTACTTATTTGTATTCTCTCCAGTTAGATTGTAAGCACCACAAGAGGAAGGATTTTGTTTTGTATCTCTAGCCCTGAATTGTGCCTGGCATGTAGGAGTTGGTGCTCAGTAAATACATGTTAAATTAGTGAATTCATTAAATTGTTTATTAAGCATTGTAACCCAAGATAGAATTGAGTTACACAGCAGAATTTGTCAGTTGCCTAGAGTAAGGGGTTTAGTCAAAGGACCATTTTGAATATTAGGGACAGAAGGATCCTAAGATCCTAAAAACACTTCTGAGAAAAACCTAGAATATCCTAGAACTGTGTGAAATTGTAGTCATTTTTTTTTCTATTTTAAATTTATTTTTCTTAATTGAGCTCTAATTCATGTACATAACATAAAATTTACCTTTTAAAAATATTCACTCTGATTTTTGGTACAGTTATCACTATCTCATTCCAGAACATTTCATCACCTACCGAAGAAATCCCATACCCATTAACAATTTGCCTCTGAATTTGCTTATCCTGAATATTTCATATAAATTATATAATAATAAATTATATAATATTGGTCCTTTGTGACTGACTTCTTTCACTAGCATGTTTTCAGCATTCAGCCATGTTGTAGAATGTATCGGTACCTAATTCTTTTTATGGCTAAATACTGTCCCATTATATGGATACGTCACGTTTTTATTCTGTCCACCCTCTGATGGACATTGAGGTTGTTTCCACATTTGCTTCTGTGAATAATGCCCCTGTGAATATTCTTATACCAGTTTTGTAAATACACGTATTCAATTCTGTTAGGTGTATATACACCCAGTAGTGGAATTATTGGATTATATGTTAACTCTATATTTAACCTTTGAAGGAATTGTCAGCTTATTTGTCAAAGTGACCATACCATTTTACATTCCCATCAGTAGTGTATGAAATTTTCCATTTCTCTACATCCTCAACAACACTTTTTATCTTTTTTGATTATAGCTGTTCTAGTGGGTATGAAATGGCATCTCATTGTGGTTTTTGATTGATTTTTATTGATTTTGATAAATAACCCTGATGGTTAGTGATGTTGAGCATCTTTACACAGTGACATTATTCATTATAACCAAGAAATGGAAACAATCTGAATGTCCATCAGCTAAAGAATGGATTTTTTAAAAAAATGTCCTGTATCCATATTGTGAAATATTATTCAGCCATAAAAAAGACATTAAGTAATGGTACATGCTACAACATGCATAAATCTAAAAAACATTATGTTAAGTGAAAGAAGCTATTCATAAAGGGCCACATATTGTATAATTTCATGTATATGAAGTGTTCAAAATTGACAAATTTATAGAGACCGAAAATGAATTAGTGCTTTCCTAAGGTTGAGGGATGAGAGAAAATGGAGTAACAGCTAATGAGGGTGGGGTTTCATTTTGAGATGATGAAAACGCTCTAAAATTGATTGTGGTAATAGTTGTAAACCTCTGAATATAATAAAACCCACTGGATTGTGCACTTTAAATGAGTGAGGTGTATGGTGTGTTGTTATTTTGAAATAGTTAAAGATGAAAGTCTGTACTTGTATAGTATTAATTTAAAAAATATTTTCATTTTTCTTAAAGGTGAATTCACATCATTTCCTTTTTAATAACAATAGCTTTGTTAACCCCTCCTCACTTTCTGTCCTCACCCCTTTAAACATCTTTTAGGTTTGCCCTTGTTGGTGTTGGATCCGAAGCATCCTCAAAAAAGTTAATGGATCTGTTGCCTAAAAGAGAACTTCATGGTCAGAATCCTGTTGTAACTCCATGCAATAAACAGTTCCTGAGTCAATTTGAAATGCAGTCCAGGAAAAGTAAGCAATCCCTCAGAGGCCTTTATTAAAAGATGTGCGTTTTAGCCACTGTTGCTAGCATTTGTTCGATGTTATATTAGAGAAGTCATTTTAATATTTAGTTCATTGGAGAATCTGTTTTAGAAAGTCCATCCCTTAAATTTGACTTGATTCTGGTTTATGGCTATGGTCCTGTGTACTGGAAACTTACTCCCATTTTTCTCTAGATGTCACAGACCCAATATTATACAACAGTGTGCAAGTTCTGTAGCCCTGCCATTCCTGTCCTGTCATTCCCATCCTAGAGAAAGGAGGAAACTACATTCTAATCCTTAGATTGAAGGAAAGTTATGTGGATAAGTGGGGGAGAAACCACTGATAACCAGAAAATACTCATTGATTTTCTGCTTGGCACCAAGACCTTTCACCACTTGGTAAAGTGAATGTAGAAAAGATTGGCCATCACACACTTATAAATGCTCTCACTTAAAGAGATAAGGTGGATAATCATGTAATTAACAAATTCAAGTGGCTGTTTTTCTTTTAATGTTTTAGCAGCTAAGACTTAACTGAAGAATATGATACGAAATTTGGTATGAAATTTAAATAATCTGTGCTTACTGAAATTCAGATTTCTGTTGGAGAATTTCAGTCTTGGCTGCTGCTGAGTATTGGTATTTTGAAAGTAACCCATATTTATTCACTGGAAATACATTTAACTCTGGATATTTTGAGACTTCAAAAGAACTTAAATAGATTTGACTGTTTCCATCCAGTACTTCTCATGTAGTTTGGACAGGCCCAAGACCTCTGCAAGTTAGTATATAGCATACATGAACTTTGAAATAGAGTTATTTCTAATAACAGTGGTTACATTTCAGAGGATTATTTTAATAAATGCTATTTATGAGTATTTGGATATTTGCAGCTACACAATCAGGACAAATGTCTGGGGAAGGTAAAGCTGGTCCTCCAGGAGGCAGTTCACGTGCAGCATTTCCACAAGGTGGTAGAGGACGGGGCCGTTTTCCAGGGGCTGTTCCCGGTGGGGACAGATTTCCTGGACCAGCAGGACCAGGAGGGCCACCCCCACCTTTTCCAGGTAAAATTTTTCTTAAATTACCATGGATAAAATGTGTCTACCTTAATACCTCTTTTCCTTTTCTCTCTTTTTCAAGTAATGCATTATTAATGTGACTTACTCTCCTTGTTATGCTATTTTTGGAATCCAGGAAATTTGATCAAGCATCTTGTTAAAGGAACTCGGCCTTTGTTCCTGGAAACTAGGATTCCATGGCATATGGGGCACAGCATAGAGGAAATACCCATTTTTGGCCTAAAAGGTCTTTATTTTTCTCCAAACTTGCTTGACTTATATATAGAATATTTACATCCGTCTTAATTTTCTTACCTCTTAAAAAATCCTTTCAAGACCATTTTTCCTTGTTTCACTTTCTAGCTTGGCATCAGAGTAGAATATAAGGTGGGTGATTTCACTGTAAGAAGTGTGTGTACACTGAAAGATGGAAACTCTAAGCATTGTAATGTTTATTAATGTTTTTGTTTCAATTAATTTTTCTTAAGCATAAATTGAGCTAATTAAATTTGTAAAGATGTATTTCACTTTCATAGTTGTTAGTGTAGCATTTACCATATGGGTTTCATTTAAAGAGAAAGAATCTTGGTCTATGAGTTGTGTTTTAAAAGTATAATCTTGGCATTAAGGTTAAAAATACCTTATTGAAGTGGTTTTTTTCTCTCTCCTTCTCTCTCCTTTATTCTATAGCTGGACAGACTCCACCACGTCCACCCTTAGGTCCTCCAGGCCCACCTGGTCCACCAGGTCCTCCACCTCCTGGTCAGGTTCTGCCTCCTCCATTAGCTGGGCCTCCTAATCGAGGAGATCGCCCACCACCACCAGTTCTTTTTCCTGGACAACCTTTTGGGCAGCCTCCACTGGGTCCGCTTCCTCCTGGCCCTCCACCTCCAGTTCCAGGCTACGGCCCCCCTCCTGGTCCACCACCTCCACAACAGGGACCACCTCCACCTCCAGGCCCTTTTCCACCTCGCCCACCTGGCCCTCTTGGGCCGCCCCTTACACTTGCTCCTCCTCCGCATCTTCCTGGACCACCTCCAGGTGCCCCACCACCAGCTCCACATGTGAACCCAGCTTTCTTTCCTCCACCGACTAACAGCGGCATGCCTACATCAGATAGCCGGGGTCCACCACCGACAGATCCATATGGCCGACCTCCACCGTATGATAGGGGTGACTATGGGCCTCCTGGCAGGTAAGTTAGTATGTATCTATGACAGTAGATTTGGTGTATTATTTGATTGGTAAAAGATATTTACGTTCCATTGCTGAGTTTGTTTTTGTTTTTAATTAATGATACAGCTCAGAGCACTAAAGTTTCTTCTTTGTTTTAGGAATTTGATCAATTTGTTAGATAGGTACTATTGATTATCTCGTTGCTCACCAGAAGTGTGGACTATCACATTACTAACTTCTAATTAAAATGGGAACATTAAACAATTTATAAGTATATTTGGGTAGACAAAGACTTATAAAACATAGTTGTTGTGGAAATTAAGATAATTAATGATGATCCTTGAAGAAGAGCTGGGTGAAAACCATTATTTTTTTTCTTTTTTTTTTTTTTTTGAAACCATTATTGAAGTAAGTGATCGGGGCGCCTGGGTGGCTTAGTCGGTTAAGCGTCCGACTTTCGCTTGGGTCATGATCTCACGGTTCGTGGGTTTGAGCCCCGCGTCGGGCTCTGTGCTGACTGCCAGCTCAGAGCCTGGAGCCTGTTTCAGTCTGTGACTCCCTCTCTCTCTGATCCTCCCCTGCTCATGCTGTCTCTATCTCTCTCCTAGAAATAAATAAAACATTAAAAAAAAAAAAATTTGAAGTAAGTGATCTCTTAGCCCACTTCCAAGGTAATTTAAAAATATAATTTGGAGAGCTATGTTTATAATCTCTTAAGAACCCTTTGAATTTGCCCTCTTTAATTATTTCTGAGTTTGTCATTTGATTTTTTATTTTTTAACTATTACTGTTAAACTACTTTGTGCTTTATTTTCTCTGATGATGTCTTGAAGGAATGGATTTGAGAATCTGCCTAATTCCTTGCAGTTATACAGGCACATGGCAATAAATTTGATGTTGTAAACAAAGCACACTGACCATTATCTGTTCATAGAGGTTGCATCTTTATGACTGCCAAAAAATCATTAAAAAGTCTGTTTTTTTTAAGAAAACATCTACTGAGCCAGTATAATTGCTTCTGTTCACTTTAATTCTAGTGAATTAAGTATTCACCTTTAGAATGTAGGAGTGGGTTAGGTGACTTGGTTTTACTGTTTAAAATTTGAGTTTCAAATACTTTTCCTAACATAATAGAATTTTTGTAGTATTAGATTTTCAAGAATTGGGAATGGTTATATATGACTAATTTTCATTGAAAATCAGAGAAAACTCTTCTTTCATGGGATTTTTTTAAAGAGGGATAGAATGGGGACAAGTCACAGTATTTAGTTGAAATTATACATGGATTTTGAACAACTTGTAATGTGGTCAGGATGTCTATAAAGTTTTGGGAATGAGAGTAATACCTTAAAAGCATGCAAAAAGTTAATTAACAATTTTATCATTTCATTGGAATGAACTGCTACTACTTTCCTCAATTCAGTGTCCTACCTTGTCACTAGTAACTAAGATGGAAAAATGCTTACCTTTTCCTGTATTGTACATGTACAGGTTTTTTTTTTTTATTGAAGTATAGTTGACATGTAATGCACATGTACAATTTTTAAAGTCCAGCATCTTTAGAAACTTTTGGCATTGAATTCATTTTTTTCCCAACAAATGTTTACACTTACTATCTTTTATTTGCCAGATACTCTTCTGGGTATTCAGTGGCAAACAAGATGGTCTAAGATCTTGTCCCTCCCTGAAGTTCTATTAATTAATCAGACATTTGTTATCCTTCTATTGTGAGTTGGACCCTGTGCCTAGAGGATCCAGACATAAATGTAACCAAATTCCTTGATTGTGTAGGGCTGTAGCTTTTGCTGCCAACATTTTAATATATGTATAAATAAATAAAAGAGCTAATAATATGTAACTACTTTCTGTTATATAATATTCAGGGCAGTTTATTATATGTTTTTGTATGGCTGAAAAATATTGAAGATAGGCAAATACGTTATCTCTGACCTCCAGAAAGACAAGGTTTCCAAGCTGCTACTTTATTTCAGCTGAAAGATAGTGTTGTAATAGAATATTGCTTAGACTTGCTCTCTTTGTAGGGTAAATAGCATACTTCCATCTGACAAAGTAACTACTAGCTCTAAGGCACTTGTCACAAGCAAGTAGTATGAATTGTTTTATACTGTTATGACTAACTTAAAAATTTGTTGAGTGCAATATAAGGTTCGTTTTTATTTTAAAGGGAAATGGATACTGCGAGAACGCCATTGAGTGAAGCTGAGTTTGAAGAAATCATGAATAGAAACAGGGCAATCTCAAGCAGTGCTATTTCAAGAGCTGTGTCTGATGCCAGTGCTGGTTTGTATATTTCTTCCTATATAAATATTTCTTATTTATGTTACTAGGAATGACCTAAAAAAAAACCTATGTGCAGCCTTGGAGATGGGTCATTTACATTTAGTACTTATGTTCATATTTCCAAATTATTACCTGTGTTTATTTAAAAGACACTGAGGGAAGTAATATGTCACAGTGCAGTGAAGAGACCAATGATTTTAAATTCTTATGTGTAACTGAGATACCACCTCACGCCAGTCAGAGTGGCTAAAATGAGCAAATCAGAGAACTCTAGATGCTGGCGAGGATGTGGAGAAACGGGCACCCTCCTACACTGTTGGTGGGAATGTAAACTGGTACAGCCCCTCTGGAAAACAGTGTGGAGGTTCCTCAGGAAACTAACAATAGAACTCCCTTATGACCCAGCAATAGCACTGCTAGGAATTTACCCAAGGGATACAGAAATGCTGAGGCATAGGAGCACATGTACCCCAATGTTCATAGCAGCACTCTCCACAATAGCTAAAACATGGAAAGAGCCTAAGTGTCCATCAACAGATGAATGGATCAAGAAGATGTGGTTTATCTATACCATGGAATACTACATGGCAATGAGAAACAATGAAATCTGGCCATGTGTAGCAACATGGATGGACCTTGAGGGTGTTATGCTGAGCGAAATAAGTCAGGCAGAGAAGGACAAATATCATATGTTTGCACGTATAGGAGGATTAGGAGGAACTTGACGGAGGAACAAGGGGGAGAAGAAGGGCGGAAATGGTGGGGGAAAGGGAGAGAGGCAAACCATGAGAGACTCTTGAATGCTGACAAAAACTGAGGACTGATGGATGTGGGGGGGAGGGGGGGATGGGCATGGAGGAGGGCACTTTGGGGATGAGCACTGGGTGTTATGTAGAAACTAATTTGACAATAAACTATTTGTAAAAAAAAAAAAATAAATTCTTATGTGTAGATTTAAATTTTAGTCTTAACATGTAATGGGTTGGGGACCTTAAGGCAACTGATTCGCATATTCACAGATTAATAACCTGTGCTTTGCATGTCTATAATAATAATAAATTGTATTAGTTTCATGTACATAAAAGCTTTTTACAAATGGTTGAAGCCCAAAAAAAAAAACAAGACATCTTCTATAGTTAACGTTAGTGTTCTTCTTTTGTAAAATGCTTTCTCACTCTTATCCCAAGTGGTTCGGTGGTATTTTGTAAACAAAATTTGATTTCAGCCCCTCTCCTTTCCCTGATAGGTGATTATGGGAGTGCTATTGAGACATTGGTAACTGCAATTTCTTTAATTAAACAATCCAAAGTATCTGCTGATGATCGTTGCAAAGTTCTTATTAGCTCTTTGCAAGATTGCCTTCATGGAATTGAATCCAAGTCTTATGGGTCTGGATCAAGGTAAAACTTTCCTGTCTCATGTCTATTTAAAACTATTACTTTACAAATAGAAAAAATGTTGTGTTTGGAACTTTAAAATAGGACTTTGATTTTACTTACTGCTGTTTATACTGCAGCTAGAGTTAGATATTTTTGTTCTTGTTTTTAACATTGAATCAAATGTCAGATATTTGGTTGCTTTTAAAACCCTTCAAAAGGGGCTCCTGGGTGGCTCAATTAGTTATGTGTCTTGACTTCACCTCAGGTCATGATCTCACGGTTCATGGGTCAAGCCCCAGTTTGGGTTCTGTGCTGACAGCTTGGAGCCTGGAGACTGTTTCAGATTCTGTGTCTCCCTCTCTTTCTCTGCCCCTCCCCAGCTTGTGTTCTGTCTCTCTCTCAAAAAGAAATAAACATTAAAAAAACAAACAAAAAAACCCCCAAACTCTTCAAGAGTTTCTGGTTACTCTTAGAATAAGACTGAACAGTCAGGAACTGTGTGATACCTGCCTTCTCTTTAGCTTCATTGTGTACTTCCTCTTTGCTCACCATTCTCTAGTCACAATGGTCTCCCTTCTCTTTTCTTTGATACATTAGCACTTAACCACCTCACTGTACTTATACCTTCTTTTTTTCAAATTTATTTATTTATTTATTCATTTATTTAGAGAATGTGCATGAGTGGGGGAGGGCCAGAGAGGGAGAGAGAATCCCAAGCAGCCCCTGCACTGCCAGTGCAGAGTCAGGTTAGGGTTCAAACCCTCAAATGGTGAGATAATGACTTGAGCCAAAATCAAGAGTCAGACGCTTAACCCACTGAGCCACCCAAGCAGCCCATACTTACTGTTTTAATACTTGATATTCCTTCCGCTGGGAGCCCTTTTTCCTGGCTCTTCGCAAAGCTGGTTTCTTATCCTTCATGTCTCAAGTCCATCTTACTTCCAGGAGAGGTCGTCTCCCAGTCATTCTGTCATGTTGTTCTTTTTGTTTCTTTTATGGTACTTACTATAATCTATTTTTTATATTGCACATTTCTCTCCTCTAGAAAAGGGAAAAGGGCCATACCTGTCTTGTTCACTATGAGATTTCTAATGACTAAACAGTGTTTGGTACAGGATAGGTGCTAAATAAGAATTTCTTGAACAAAGAAGTTAATGAATGAATTATCTGTTCTTATTTTCTGATTAGGTAATTCCTTTTTTTAGCAGTACAGCTAACCTTGAAATTTTGCATATATTTGAAAGATAGATCTTTAATCTTTATGTAATATTCATAGGTCTGTCTTTAGTGTACTCTGATTAGAGTCTTCATTAAGATAACAGAAAGGAGCTTATCTTTGTCATGGTTCCCAGCCTCCTAATTACTACCTTCAGGACCCAGTTAAGGATCTTTGTATCTGAACAGATGTGTCATAGCTGAAGACCATACCTTACCTAGTCTTCTTTTTAACTTTTTAAGTCCAGTGTAAGAATTGCTTTCTTGATCAAAGAGCTAAGTCTAGCTGTCTGGTACAAAATACAAAATAGATTTTTCAACTTACAGGCAGTTATTATTTCCTTATTAGGAATTTCAGAATGTAGCAGAATTTTTAGAAATATTTTAGGAAACATTTTGAAAAAAATGAAAAAGGAAAAAAGAAAACTTTTTTGAAAAAAAACTTTTTGGTTAAATTTCCTGTTTCTTGTTTTGTTTTTGAAGGCAGCTTATAAAACATTTCTTTTTATTGAATAACAATGTGAATTATATCCCAGTCTTTTCTACTGGTCATAAATATTAAGTTTTGAATTCTGTTACCCACCGTGCCCCCCCAGCCACCTCCACCCCTGAAGCAGGCATATATGTTATTAGAAAGTTTCTGGGGTGCCTGAGTGGTTAAGTCAGTTAAGTGTTTGACTCTTGATTTCGGCGCAGGTCATGATCTCACAGTTTGTGAGTTCAGGCTCCACATTGGGCTCTGTGCTGACAGTGTTGTGCCTGCTTGGGATTCTCTTTCCCTCTCTCTGGCCCTCCTCACTTGCACTTTATCTGTCTCTCTTAAAATACATAAATAATTTACAACATTAAATAAAAATTTTCTTAGTGGAGTAGCTCTCATGGTGAATCAAATCAGATTTGGGTTAGTTATAAATGTAAAATCAATACTTACGTAATAGGTTTAGGTAACCTATTAGTGGGGTGGTAATTTTATATATTTAAATCTCACTGTGTTGAATAATTTCATGAATTTTATGCCTAAAAAACTCTTCTATACAGTCTTTGGTTTGAAACAAGTTGTCCTTTGAAATTTTTTTCTCCTTTACTTTTCTGTTGTTCCTTCAATAAATACATGTCTGGTGCAGGCAATTAGATGTAATAGATGGTAAGATGTATTGTCCTGGTGTGTCTGGATCCCAATTTGGGGGTGATTAGTTTTACAAATGAAATTTCTGTTTTTGTGGGGAGGGGGGTGTTGGTTTTTGGGAGAGGGAGAGAAAGTCTTAACGTAGGCTTCATGCTTGGCAAAGAGGCTGACATGGGGCTAGATCCCACTACCATGAGATCATGACCTAAGCCAAAATCAAGAGTCTGTTGCTTAGCCAACTGAGCCATCCAGGTGCTCCAAAAATGGGATTTCTAATTCATGCTTATAGGTGAGTCAATAAGTCATTATTGGATGTTCAGGATATCCGAAGTCTAAACTGGATTTATAAGGAATTTTATTGCTTTAGGTGCTAAACACTGCTATCCACTTACAGAGAGCATTAATCCAGTAATTTCTTTTAGAAGACGTGAACGATCAAGAGAGAGGGACCATAGTAGATCACGAGAAAAGAGTCGGCGTCATAAATCCCGTAGTAGAGATCGTCATGATGATTATTATAGAGAGAGAAGCAGAGAACGAGAGAGACACCGGGACCGGGACCGGGACCGGGACCGAGAACGTGACCGAGAGCGCGAGTATCGTCATCGTTAGAAGGTGGGTATTCCTTGTTCCTGTTATATGTAGCATATGTGTTATTAACAGTAATTATAACTCCAAGGCTATTGTTTATCCAGTATATACCTACATTTTAAATGGTCCAACTACTTGTTCTGAATTTAATCTTCTGGAAACATCTGAGAGAAATGACAGGTAAGTAATGACAAGTTAAAAAAAATTTGACCTTTTATCCTTAAATATTGCTGAGTGAAAACTTTTAGATTGTTAATGGTCTTAAGAAAGCAAGAAAATAATCAAGAGGACTCATGTCTACTTCTAAAATCTAAAAATGGGAATTATAATTACATACGTAGTTTGCATGTAGTTTGAAATACAAAATATAGGGAGTTAATTCATAAATATATATATATGTAATCGTGCTTGGGCTTTTAGATTGAAAGTTTCTCTCCTTGAACTAACTCTGTTCCTAAAACTTTTAAAGAAAAGTTAACACTATAATAGTTTATAATACAGGAGGATGGTTTCTTAGTATTGAAAGAGCTTTTGTACTTTAAAAAGTATTCTTTAGAAAAGACATTTTTCCTGGCATATGGTTTTTGTTTCAAAATAAAAGAAACCATATCCTTTAATTTGCAAAGAAGATATGAAACTTAATTAAAATGGGTTCAGGGTATTTCATATCTAAGAATTTTAAGTTGTATCGAATCATGAATTCTAGGTTAGAATAACCTTGAAATAATTTTCTTTGATGTTTCATTCATAAATCATAATCATTGTGTCTTTTTTTCTGTATTTTAAAACTATTTCTTGTGTACATTTTTCATAAAGCGGGAAGTTGTCTGTTTATACTTCATTTTCACGTGTAATTTTATTTTTATATTTGTGAACAGCATTTATTCATGTGAAAAGTAGGGGGAAGGCACTATAAGGTTTGTGCATGTGACACAGAGTTTATTCTGTAAACAAAAAATTTTACTTTATATGTTGGTGGCATATCCAAATTAAATTAGGCAAAAACAAACCCCTTATAGGTAACTACACTTGACACAATTATTTTCCATAATCCTGGGAAACACTGAAAATTTAGTCATGGCTATTGTTAGTATTTAAATTGTAATGAGCAGAATCAAAGACTAAAAGTGTATGTAATTCTGTGACAGAATAGCATTTTCTTTCATTATAATATATTTTAGCAAACGAGATCCTTTTTAAATAATACTATTTATAAAATAACATGTAAGTCTTATTTTTATGGTATGTAAGCTATTATATTATTTACAGAATAAGGGCTTTTTGAAGTGAAAAGACCAGTTTAAATACTTTTCTAGCATTTTGAATATACATCTTGAATATTTATCAAAACTTTAATTTTAAAATAGTTTTCCACGTATTGTATTACGGAACTTACTAAAATCTCAAAACATTTCTTTAATATGAGGCAAAGCATTTTTCACTTTTAAAACTGAGCTTATTGAAATTAATACTGCTTTTGGATGTGAGTAAGGATTAAGTGTTGTGTCGTGTAAAGCTAAACACTAAATTTTAAAGATGTAGTTTTTTTCCCCTTGTCTGGAGTGGATCTTAATCCCATCTTCTGAAAAAATTCTTAAGAGTCCATATGTTGCTTAAGGTGAATTATGGCCAATTTATTACTTGAAATGCTTACTTGTATCAGCCATTTCATTTATATATAGTAAGATATAGTTTCTACAAACAAGTTATGTTTTTAATTAGACTTTGTCAGTTATCAACAAGCTTCTAATTCCTGAAGGCATGATAAGCAAAACTTGCATACATCTTTAGTCCTCTCCGAGACTGGATGTGCCCATCAAGGGGCTTCTGAACCAGATTAGACTCAAAGTTAATTGATTTCTTCCTGGTTTTAGCTAAACTAGCATAGTCAGCCAAGCAAACTCCTTGAAAAGTCCATTGTTAATTTTAAATACCTTGAATTAACTAACATACATTCTAGTAATGGGCATACCTAACTATATCATGACTTGAGTTTCATTACATTCAGACATTAACTATGAATTCCTAACTTGCAAACTATTGTTGACATTTTTTCTTAATCACTGATGTGTACCATACCAGAATTCCCATGTTTTGTTTGTACATTAATCAGAATTGAGTTGTAATATTGTTATGTGCCTTCATCCAAGCAAAATTTTACATAAGCATTTCTAGAACAAAAAATCTGTTATCCTGGAATAATGTAACTTTGCTATACCAAACAGTATTTATTGCAATGCAGTTGTGAATCACAGGGGTGGGGGCCAGGATTAAATATATTCAAGTGAAAAACTTTTAAACAAATAAAAAACCTATCTGCACATCTAATTATTATAATAGGGTCTGTTGACCTTTTTAGAAGTTTTAAAATATGAGTCCTTTTGAGCTTTCATGTAAATCTTAAATGGACTAAATGAAATACAAGTAACTTGGAAACTAACGTGAATGTCAGTAAGCGTGTTTATAAATAAAGCAATAATGTAATTTATTATTAAAGTGATGAATGGCTAAAAGGGCAAGTTCTTAATTTAACTGGAAACTTAATGATGTTGGCAAGCTGTTATTGTCTGTCCCATCTTAATTTTTTTGTGTTTGAATTGTTGGTAATGTTAATTGCATTCTCTCATTTAAAATATGTATTAATTTTTCTAAAAGCTTTCAGTAAGTTCAAGTAGGTGATATTTTAATGGGAATATCAGTATTGTAAATTTTCAGCCTGTAAATACATTGTATTTCATATTCTGTAATTTCTGCCTCTATTCTCAGACCACTCTGAGCAAAACAAAAGTAGTTCAGTGTTTTAAGATTGTACAGTTTTTATTAACATAATTTTACTTTCACAGTTGAGTTACTTTAGATTACATTCCTCTTGTTTGGAAAAATGCTACACAGCAAATTTTTGGTAATGATTCAGTTTTTCTTTGTGTACAAAGAGTGATGAATCCAGATTATTTTTTAAAATATATTTTCAAATCAATATCCATTTCTTTGATAAAATTTTAATCATTTTGTGTGAGATCTGGATTAAATAACTACATTTGTTATAAGATTTCTTTTCCCATAGACATTATGATTTTAGGTTGTGTTGTTCTTGCACAAGATTTAAGGTGCTTTGCAGTCTTTAGTTGATAGTTGCTCATTAATTTGGAAAAAAACAAAGCCAAAATGAATAAAAAGCCAAAGAATAAAAAGTTTTTTCTTAGGTGCTAAGGTGTTTTAGGTCTTTAAGATGTAGTGTTACTTTGAGGCTTATGTGAAAATTAAATTCTCTTTAATTATCTAATGAATTATACTGGTGTTAATGATATTTAAAAATTATTTCTGCAACTCTTAGGTCATCTGAGATCTGCCTCATATTATCCAGCCTGTGTTTGTGTTTTCCCATATATCCTAACTGCTCTGCCTCATCTGGATATGCTAGCTCTCTCCTCTTCTTTTGCTCAAAGTTTCCTTGCTTTTAGTATTTGCAGTATCTGACTATATGACTGTCTTAATTGAAGTGACAGAGGGTAGGAAGTAATCCCTTGAATGGATGTGTAGTGTGATTTTTGCTCATTGTGGTTTAAGAATATGTTTTGTTTACAAATGATTAATGTTCCCTGTTAAAAGAAAATTCAGTGCCAATGTGGGTCACCTTGCTCTCACCTTCATCTCAGTGTGAAATATACTACCATTGTTTTAGTTTGTAAATCAGATCATTTTGAATAAGTAATGTTTTGAATGAATATTTATTTAGTTAGCGTTGTTCAAAGAAAATCTAATAACCAAAAAGGGGGAAGTGTGCCATATGTGGTATCCAAATTTACTAATTTGCCTTCTGTGATAGCATGTTTTAATCCTCAGAGAAAATTCTAAATCATATAAACAGCTTATTTTGAAAAAATATGTTTGTGAAATTTAGGGGGCAAAGAGGAGTTTTCTTTGACTATGACGAAGTTTATTTTTATAGTGAACTGCCTAGAGCAACAATCCTGTGTATGTTTTATAGTGTAATGAAAACTTTAGTTAAAATGAGGTAAGTACTATGTCCACAGGTAGAAAGAAGGAAATATCAAATGTTGTGATAGTAAGGGAATTTCTGTAAATATCTCCAATAAACAGAATTTTATATAGTACGTTTTAGTCAGCACAAGAATTTTGATTTATAAGAGTTAACTTATATTCAGATACTTCCTGTTTCTTTTGCCCACTCCTTCCCTATTGGTTGCCTTAGGGAGACATTTTCAGAAGAGAAAAGTGAATTTTATTTCACTGAGTTAATAGAAGCATATCTCTAAAATTGTAGAATTTTTTTAATTCAGTATTATTTCAGTTAATTCTTTTAATTCAATATTAATGTGAAAATCTATAAAAGAGCCATGTTAAATATGTATTTGAATCTTTCTAGAAAAGTGAATTTGCCATGAATTTAGGAACACTGATGCTAACAAATTTTCTTAGACAAATTTCTAACAAATGCTCATAATTTGAGTTATTAGTATTGGCTTGATCTTACATTTTCTCAAAATACAGGTGCTTCTCTGAATTGAGATTTTACTTAGCGGTTACTTTAAATACTTCGTTTAAGAGCTGTAGATTCCATTTGTCTTCTTAATTTCCTATCAACTGTTTAACATAGATCTTCCTTTTATAACTGATAGCTAAAACTAGTAATTGTGTGGCTTTGATATTAACATATCTGACTAAATGGTTTTCTGAAAACGTGAGCATTGAATGTATTTGTCACTTTTAAGCTTCTTTTTTGATATCTTTGTTTATGTAGGTGTCCTAGAAATTTGAGAGTATAATATGGGATTGGATTATTGGAAATGGGTTGTATTGCCTTCAAATTTGCTTCCGTTTGAGATTGTAAAATTTGTATTTCCAAATGGATAAATGTAAAGTGTTTAGAAATAGAAATAAAAACTGTCAGACTATCCCCCCAGATTTTATGTCTATATGGTGAAAATGAGAGACTTATTAATAGTAAAGGTCTACCTATGAAGTATAATTAAGCAAAAGATGAGTGCATTTGTCCTGCATAAAGGTGTGGGTTATGATTTCACGAACAGGATTCTTTACATAAAATGTAGTAAAATTCTCCTTTGGAGTGATGAATAAGATAAAGTTGCAGTGTATGCCATATGTTTTTTTTGGAAGGATTGGATATTTTTGTTTTGCTCACTGTGACTTTAAATAATTTTCCCCTCTTAATGACCAGATCTCTCTTTCTCTCTCACATCACAACAAAAAGATTAGGGACATAACATACTTTTGTAGTAAGATTTATGAATTTCCCAGTAGTGCATTTTTTCAGGTTAGAACATATTTCTTATCTTTATGCATTGCAGGGAATAAAAATAAAACATGAAAGCTCCCTTTCTAGATTTTTTTTTCATGAAATAATTCTACTTAAAGCCTCATCAACATAAAGGTGCAATAAAAGGTAACATTAGCAATGGCTTTAGTATCTCATTGAAAAATATGGGCAAAAGAAATTATTTTAAAGAAAAAGTCCAGGATTGTAACATCTGGTTGTTGTTTTTTTCTTTTACAGTTGTAAAATTTAGGTTTTCACTGCTAGGCACTGTGAATGCATATGTATGTTGATGCTCTTAAGATGCTTATAGCCTAGTTGGGGAGGAAAGGACATAAAATATAACATTTATAGTTGTGACAATATTAATTACTCTTAATTATAGAGCAGAAAGTATTTTCCAATACTTCTATGGCAAGAATATCACTAAATATTATGCCCTTTTACCTCTCACTACATCATCTTATTGAAATGCTCTCTTGGAATTTATATTTTAAATATCCAGTATTTCAGTGATCACTTATATGCAAGTTAATTGAATGCTTCTTTTGTGAACCTCTACCTGAAGTTTGCATATTTATGTATTGTTGAAATTTTAGTTTATCAAATTTATTGTTTTTTTTTTCTTTATGTGAGTTTCCTATGAAATTTATCATTGTAGATTCTTATTTAGTTTGTTTTGGGTTAGATTATCTATTACATTAGGTATTTCAATATAGGTGGCATAGAGTGAAAGTAAAGTTAATGTTTTAAATTTGTATCATGTCTAAAGATTTGTACGTGGATGTCATATTTATTTAAATGTGCATACTGAGCTTTTTATTTATAAATTTTGTAACATGGAACAGTTTGATTTATAACATTTGCAGAAGTTCCTGTATACTGTCAAATAAATATAACTAATTTGTAAAATATTGCATTTTATATTCAGTTCATATTTAATTGTTAATGAGTTATATAGAATTGATATGTGGGTGAATGAAAAATATTTACATTAAAATCATTCGAGCATTTCCATTTATTTTGTAGTATACATACTTTAGAAAATGACTTCTAAATGTTTCCATCATCACAGAAACAGCAGCTGCTATATTTTCATTTCTATTTTCAGTCATTAAATTGATAAGGCAGGAATAACTAAGAAGAATGAAATGAGAATGTCTCAGTTTTAATCATCACATAAATTTGGGAGCATTTCTCCACCACAAAGGCAGCTACTGTTTCAGTTAACTTTTATTGTGTTAGAATACGTAACAGTGAAGTAGATGCACGACTTGTGTATGTATAGTTAAGCCAGCGTTTTTCTGTGTATTATGGGGAATAGCAAAATCTACATCACAAATTTTGACACATTACAGCTGAAGGAAGAGGAACACCTTCCAAGACAAAACAGTCTTCATGGGGGAAAAATGACGCTTGTCCAGCAGTTTGCTTCTTGTGATTGAACTGAACCTGTAAGGATTCATGGATAAAATGAACAGGAATAGATCTGAATAAAGCAAATCTGCATAAATGGTAACCAGTAGCTCTACTTTTATTTTTTATGTTGCTTAACTGTTTTATTTGAAGGAAACCTGTGTGATTAAAAAAAAAAGTTATAGCTTTTGCAACTTTATTACTGGTTATATACATTTGGCCATTATAATGTGCAAGCAATTGGAAAAAACGTCAAGTAAATGCTTGTTTTTATAGTAGTTTGTTCTTGTTAAAAATGTTCATATGATAATGTCTGTAAACAGCACCACTTTGATTACTATAGATGTAGTGTTGTAATAAACTGTTCAATGGGGCTGATGTGTAAAGCTGTTCAAGTTATTTGATGTTTACACCTCAGGGAAAGTCTTGTGTTCAGCAATATCTAAAGATAATGTTACTATGACATTTATACTGTCCTTTAAAAAAGCATTGCAATAGCGTTTTTGGATATGCACCAATCTAATTTTGCGTTCAGTGAATTAAACATACTAATTAAGTGTCTTCTTGCCCTTGATTTTGATATTAGAGTAGGTGATTACATGGATATTTAATATTTCTATATTCTGCTTTTCTAGCTGTTTTTACCTAGTTAGCTTGTGATTTTGCTGAATGGTATGTAAACTTGTAAAATTTCACAGACATAGCAATCCAGTCAATGTGTTAGGGGTCAAAAAAATTTTTGTGGTTTTAACATTTTAGTAAAAACCCATACGTTATTTGCTACAGTAATGCAGCTTAATTACAACACAGATGTACCGAAACGCTTAATTGTAAACTGCTAGCATTGAAGAAATATTTTGACAATTCTAATTTGATGCGGCAGTTATTTGCTGTTTTATATTAATAGCGCTTATGGTTTATTTTTGAAGCCATGAGCAATGTAAATACAGCCATGCAGAAGACAAATGTGAGTAAGGAGAGCATTTAGTTTTATTTTCTGGTTACTATAGATTTTGGAAGGGCGTGATGCTTACTAATGTCAAGTTGTATTCTCCTGTATGTGTAATGGGTGATTATAGGTGTACACTGTCACCACAGTTTAAGGAATCTTGTGTGTATTCATGCAACCTTTTGATTCATGCTAGAGTTACTTAATCAAAGATTTTTTTCAAATCTGCCTTGCATATAGGCCCACATTAAAAGCACTTGGCTAGCATGTGTTCTTAATTGCAAAATTAGCATAGGCAGTGTCAACTTGATTAGACACTTTTTTAGGAAGGTCATTCCGAATCACTACTTCAGAAATTTGAGTTGAAATCCTAAGCAAGTTAATTTGTTTTTAATGTTTTTAAGATCTGATTATCTGAGAGATCTGGTAATATACATTGGTTATTTTAAAAGATAGCCAAATTTCAGGACAATGATTAAAGTATTTAGGTACCCTAGATATTATGTCATGTGCAACTTGTAGAAGCCCTCCAGAGATTTGCACTGCAGTTCTTCACGTTCATTTTTCCTATCACACTAGTTCTTACAAAATTATCCGTATTATTGCTAGTTTTATTTTAAAACATTTTGTGATTAGAGTATCTGTGCATGGGATCACTGGCATTCATTGAAACTGTTTGCTCTCAGATTTTTGAAGTGTTCTATCTTGTTGAAAATGCAGTTGCCTTTTTAACATTTGAGAGTTGTATCAAAATCAGTTTCCTTGTTTTGTGCATAGGTGTTGTTTTGTCATTCCTTAGCTTTATTATATTTTAATTACAATGCTCTAATGTGAAGAAGTGTGGACATGCGTATATTACAAGGGAAATTAGTTAATAGTAAGCTTAAAAGGTAAGTAAATGTCCATGAGAATAAGATACAGTTTTAAAATGAAATTATAAAAATCTAACCGCTTGAACTTGAGGTGAAACTGGAAATTTTGTACTAATTAAATCCTTCATTTACCTTTTCATTTTTTATCAGTGGAACCCTTTAATTGCTCATTCTGTTTCACTCTTCTCCCTATGTGACTGATCTCATTACGTGACTTTTGTTGCAGACAATGTGAGTGTACTAGAATTGTTTGCTGCTAGCCCATTATTTTTAAGCGGTGTCAGAAGGAAACAACTTTGGTTTGGCCCATTAATTTTTAGAATTTTTCTACCTGATAACACATGAATGTATAGCAGTGAAGGTGAAAATTGCAAGCCTTGTTTTATTTGTCATATCCCTTTTGTTGTTTACGAGCTAATGTTATTCAAAAACTCTTTCTTTTTTTTTTTAAACATGTAAAAACAATCCAAAGAGATAAATCATTACGTACGTCACCAAAAAGAAAAAAAAAAAGAAAGAGTTTCAGAGACCTTTTCATTTCTTAATAATAATTGTAGTGAATATGAAAACAAACTTGAGTTTAACTTTGAACCATAGGCATTTATTAGTGCTGTGCAGTGACATTCCTTTCAGCCAGTAAAGTTATGAATGACTTGATGCAGCACCTCACTGGTATTGCGTCTGAAGCAACACTTCCAATTGAATGTGCTGCTTTTAGTTAAAGGACATACATTTTGGAAATGACATTCCGTTGTAAATTTGGAAGTGTTTATATTTTGTCAGTTTTCATCAACAAGATTTGGAGTAAGTTGCAGTGGCTGTTGATCATAGTTTAGCCCACTTAATGGCCCCTTTATGTAGAATATTCTTAAGCAGTTAACTACAATTTGAAGTTCACAGAAAACTTATGGATTGTAGCTTAAGGTATTATTTTCATTTAATTCTCCTGTGGAGAATATTGCTTTGTTTTTTACTAGTTTAAGGTCAGTTCTTAAAACAAACACGGGATTTTAATGAATGTTGTATAACATTTTATAGTGGAAAGGGAAAATTGTTGGAAGGGTAAAGACTTCTCTTTCCCTCATGTATTTAAATGTGCCAATAACCTAAATACATACTGTTTTATACAATGAAATGCTACTTAATACGAAACTTTCTGTTGGAGTGCTCTCAACATTTTGGTTTTCATACCTAAATGATCATTTTATTTTCTGTATTTTATAAGATGGCTCCAATTTTGTGTTTTAAGCTTCAGCCTGTTACTTTAAGAGGAAGTTTATGTTTTGATTCTTTACTGAGAATACAGTATTGAGAGTCTTACTGTTTTACAGATAACTGCCTTTCAAATTTTATTCATTAAGTTCATTTGCATCCCATAGATGTCTGTAAATGTTTCTTGCAGTTGTATGTACTCAAATGCACGCTTATCCATTGTACATATTAGACATTTTTTTGTGCTAAAATATATTAAGTGGGATTTTTGTAGCAAAGCATTCTATTTTTCTGTTCTTACTCTGTGTGTGTTGTTTTTTTTTTTTTTTACATTAACCTTCAGTTTAAACACTGGAGTATTTATTTCATTTTTTAGCAACTTGACTCTTAGAAGCCTTAGACTAATTTTATAGTAAATACTCAACCAAAAATAATAAATTTAAGATGTGGCCTTACATATAGCATTCCTTGTGTTTGTAATGTGAGATTTTTGATTAGAGAAATCAAAAGATTCTGGATTAAAGTTTCATTGTAAGTTGAAATAGAAAATGTGTCAAAATGTCTAGGCTTCTGGGAGGAAGTTCTTTCACTCTTCTTTCTTGGCATTAGAAAGAAGCAATATGGATTTTTATGAATATTCAAGCAATTGTATCCAGTTTAGATTGATTTAGGTTTGTCTTAACCGATGTTTCTTTAAAATTTCAGGTTGTTGACATTCACCCTGAGTATGCAGCTATTGTGGTTTTTGTATGGGACATACAAACACTTGGTTAGGTATAGACAGACTTTAATGTTTTAAAGACGTCCTGCTATTTTAACATATTGTAATAGGAGTCTTTTAAAATATTAGGTAGTATTTAATTGAAGTCACACAAATCTTGAAATGGTATTAGCAGATAGTAAATAATACAGAAAGTTTTCCATGTGGGAGCATCCTAAACTCTGCCATGGGTGTAAATGTTTTGCGTTAATTTCATAATTGGACAGACCCTGCATTTAGTAAAAACATTTAATTTTGAAGATGTGGTTTTTTTGGTCACTGTTACTGCATAACACTTCTCAGCATTCTGTAAGTTAAATTATTTTAAAATACAATGGTGAATTCATGTTTATTTTTTTACTTTGAAAATTGTAGTACTCAGGTGGTATTTAAGGGGAAAGGATCCTTGGGGTAAATCATAATGTATTCTAAGGAATGCATCTATAACATTGATGACTTTAGCCTTAAAAAAGGTCTATTCTTACTCTTCTTCCTCTTCATCCCATGGTATATTAGCAAAGTAGTTTACAGCCTTGTACAGCCTTATAGATTTGTTTTACAATTTTTAATGGAAAGCCCTGAACAAAAAAATTGTATCATATTACCAGTATCCATGAATTAACTGAAATCACAGTTTGTAAATAATTTGTCTAATACCAGAAGGCCAAAGAAAGTCTTAAAATTTTAGCTATTGACTCTGGTGACTTCACAATAAGATTTCTGTGCAAAAGGTAAGATGATATTTGATCAAATAGACCTCTTTTTGGTGTCCATGAGAACTAGACTTCCATATTAGCTTCTATTAAAAAGCTCATTCCATTTTATTAAAATGTTTGTAATTGCAATTTTGTGTTTAATGTTTATTTTCTGTCTTTTCTTTCTTTAGCATTTAGGTGACTGTTCAGCAGTTTGCTATATGGCCATTGTTGGCCTTAAACTGCACTAGTAACAAGCATGGTATTTATCTTGTATTGAAAATAAAACAGTTTTGATAATACTTTATAGTTTGTCTTTTTGTTTGATTCATAATTTAACCATTGTGTCTGGTTTGAATAATTCATATCTTTTGGTAATATACAGTATGACAGAAATTGGACTCTTGTCTATATTTTGTGTTTAAGCCAGCCTCCTACTTGGTGGTTATTTTCTTCTGTATTGATATTTTGATGATCTCTAAAGCTGATGATTAGGATCCTAAAATTAGGATATATTTTTTTAAATTTTTTTATTATCTATAGTTCATTGTAAAATTAGGATTTAGAAACCTAAAACAGTTCTAGGCTGTTTTATTCTCAAACCTAAGGTTCAGATAATAATATTTGTCTAGTTTTAGGGGATTATTGATCTGCTTAGACTTGGGTCAAGTAAAAATGTTTCTAGATCACAGCGAAAATATTTTACCAGCTAGCTTGGAGACAGTATAGAGTACTTTTAACCAGTAACAAATTGTGATTTCAGTAAGGATTTGTATGCCAGGATTTAGGCCCCAGATTTCTCACTTGAATGCTTTAAAGTATGTTGAAGGTAAGCCTATAAAAGTCCTAGCCATATGAGGAAATAAATTACCATTATTAGGATCTGTTTCCATGCCCCCATTAAAATTGTGGTTAAGGTCTTAGTTTCCTGATTACTCTGTTACATGTTTACATTTTGAAGAAGACTGCATTCATTGATTATCCTTTCATTAATTGAGATTCTTGCAGAGAATATTTGACTGAAAGAAAGATTATTAGGAACATTTTTTTTTTAACCCTATGCCACATTAAGACTCCATAGCAGTCAGTCAAGGCCCGATTTAGTGAAAGGTGGACTTGTGGACTTTTTTTCCCTTTTAATTTAGAGAGAGGGAGTGTGGGAGCAGGGAAGTGTTGGGGAGAGAGAGAGAAAATCTTTAAGCGGCCTCCACACTAAGCATGGAACCTGACACGGGGTTTGATCAACCATGACCCTGAGATCGACTGACCCACCCAGGTGCCCCAGATGGACCTTTTCTTTTAAAGGATTTGTAGACAGAATTTTCCCAGTTCTCCTAGTTTTATTACCTAACCATTACCATGAAACAAGAAACGTTATTAGAAATGGTTTCCAGTGCTTCTTGTTTTCATCTTGTCTCCCTTTTATATTTCACTAACAGAGCTGTTGGACTTTTATGTTATATCAGTTCCCCTCAGCTGCTGTTGTCAGTGCCAGATAAGGGATATATACGTTCTATATCTTACCTTTCAAAAATCTGTATTTAGGGGCGCCTGGGTGGCTCAGTCAGTTAAACGTTCGACTTTGGCTCAGGTCACAATCTCCTGGTTCGTGTGTTCGAGCCCCGTGTCGAGCTCTGTGCTGACAGAGAACCTGGAGCCTGTTTCAGATTCTGTGTCTCCCTCTCTCTCTTACCCTCCCCTGCTCATGATGTCCATCTGTCTGTCTGTCTCTCTCAGAAATAAATAAAACATGTAAACAAAACTATATTTAGCTTTATATGAAATGTCTAAAAAGGAGGGTTTGGTTCCTTATTGTTAATACTGAGACCTGAAGAACGAGTAAGACTTGGTGAAGAGGGAAACCTCTGGCCCAAGAGATTTGCATGAAAGGATTTTTGGCAGGAGGGAGCAGATTAGTAGGAATTGGCAGAACACCAGTTTGGTAGAAGTGAGAAGTGAGAATCATTAACCTGTGTATGGGTTTCAGGAAAAAGGCAGGAGCCAAGACTCGGGCTTAAAAATCACATTAAAGATTGCCCCCCAAATTATGTGGAATCATTGAAGTGAGAAGTGTCCGTTACTAGCATTTCAGAACTTTTTGGCTGTAAAATCAATGAAAGAATAGAGCAGGTAACCCAGTGAAACCATTACAGAAGTCTTCAGCCACAGGGAAAAAGTGAAGATACTAGAAGTAGAGAAAAGTTGATTTAGTGAAAGACTTTGAAACTAAGTTGATAATACTTAGTGGATGTTTTGATATGAGAAAGTAGGAAGAATGAGTTTTGACAGCTTATGTAATGGCATGTCACTGCCCAAGTGAGGAAATTTTGGAGAAAGATAATGGAGATGGTATGGACCTAGTGCCTTTTGAGATCCAAGAAATAGCAAGTAGTAATTAGTTATATAGTCTTGGAGTTGTGAAGACATGGGTTAAAGCCATAACTTTGTAGTAACATTCAAAATAGAGAAAAAACCATTGAAATGGGAGGAGTTTGGTACTACTTCAGGTTTCTGGTTTAGGAAATGATGCTCATTGAAATCAGCAGTAGGAGAGGAAGTAGCTTTGGAGACTTGGATTTTTTTTTTTTTTTTTTTAACTTAAGCTCTAAGCCCAGCATGGGACTTGCAGTCATGACCCTGTGAACAAGAAGCATGTATTCTATCAGCTGTGCCAGCCAGGTACCCAGAGCAAGTAGCTTTCGATTAGAAGAGAAACCCTCCTTCCTCAGGAGAAAAGATACAGATAAAAATACATGGAATTTTGGGGGCTGTACAAGTAGGTGGTATATCTAGTGACATTTTACATTTGAGGGCACTGTGCAAGGGTTTGTGATTAAGTTTGGGAGAATGAATTGATGTTGATACTTGGGACTTGGTTAGTCTAGCTGAGAGTAAGGCTCCGTTTTTGTGGCAGTCCACTTAGTAACACATTGTGTCACCCATGAGGTAGGTAGTTGGGTCAAGCTCTGGGATGGGGAAGACGTTAGTAATGGTTTTTTCTTCACTGTTCTGTCAACCCAGCTACAGAATAGAGTTATCTCTGCCCTCTTGATGGTTGGATGGTTGGTTTGATAGGGGAAAGGTGACAACAGCATTTTTAGAAATGGATTTTGTACCTATTCTCTTAGTTTATTAAATCACTGTAAAAGATTGATAGTATTCTTTTTCAAGTGAGCCAGTGGGCTCTGAAGAGTTAAATGACTGCTAGCAGAATGGTGATTCAAAGTTAGAATGTGTTGATTCCAAATCAGCTTTTTTCAGTTATTTGCTGAATGTTATCAGACTATGTCCCCCCCCCACCATAAGTGCTCATTTAGAAAGCTTTATTGATAGCGGAACTGTAAACATTTAGGAATATATTTCGTTAGGGGCTTCTGGATAACTCAATCAAGTGTCTGACTCTTGATCTCGGCTCAGGTCTTAATCTCAGGGCCGTAAGTTTAAGCCCTGTGTTGGGCTCCACACTGGGCATGGAGTCTACTTTGATACATGTATGTATGTATATGTGTGTATGCATGTATGCATGTGTATACGTGTGTATATATACATACATGTGTATGGAATTTTGTGGAATGTTACACTTCTACAAATACTGAGCATCCCTGTTCTGTACAAGATACTGTGCTAGATACTTACGTGTTAGACCTTTAGCAGCTTAGTGGTATTTTTTTTTAATATGTAAATACTTGTATGGGTTCTACCTGCATAATTACTTTAGCTATCCTCTTAGATCTAAGATAGATATGAATAGCATTTGTGGAAATGTTAACATTGTGGAAAATTTGGGCATTGACTAAGAAATTAGGCTTCACCCCAGTACAGAATAGAAACTTTGGTACCACTGTGTATCACTTTAGTGTGTGTGTTTTTTTTATCCCCCAAACTGGCTAAACCATTATACATTATTGCCTCTTCACATTTCTGCAGGTAGAGGATAGGTTGAGTGGGGAATCAATCACTTTAAATGAAAATATAAACCAAAGAATTTTCCTAAGCATCTAATCTCCTGAGAATGTGCTCAGTTTAAGAGAAGGTGATTTTCAAGAATGTGAAGGCTAGAGCTAATTGTTACTGAATTTAGTGATGGCTGTTTTTGGTTAATAGTATATCCATTGTAAACGCTTGTCTGTCGCAGTTATTTTTATGCAGCTCAGAAATTATTCCAGGATTGCTGGCAGCCATTCTATCCCAAATGTGTAAATTTTAAACTCTTTCATATTTCACGTTACTTATGAACATGTTATGTGTATCTGTGCACACTGGGAGACTGCCTACCTATAAACTTCCATAGCAATCTGTTTTATGTTGTTCCTTGGCTTTCTAAGTGATCTGAGTATATGAATGGATGCTAAATGGAGGATGGAGATGAAGGGCGCAACTTGTCATCTCTGTTGAGGATGCCTTGTAGTGATCTACCTAGAGTTACCTTCTGCCAGTTGTTACCCCTGCTTACACAAATGCTGAGAACGGAACATACCCTCTTGTCAGCTGTTGATCAGTTAGCATAAATAGGCAGATAAAGCTGAGGGTCATAGAGATTTTCATTATTCCCTACATCCTTCCTAGTTTCCTTTGCTGTTTTTCTTCCCTAGACTTAATTTGGGGATACTCTTAGGAGGTTTAGCTTCCCTGCATTCCTTGGTGCTCTTTTCTTGTCTCCTGGCGTTGGGTATTAGTATGCTGTCAATTTCTAAATTTAAATTTCCAGTTCAAACATTTTCCCCAGAATGTCTGCTAGACACCTGAAATACCTAATAGCCATATCTAACAACATGCCAAGGCTCAACTCTTCACGCTCTCCCACTCCCCCGCCATCTGCTAAGTCCTCAGTCTTTCTCAACAACTAACACCCAATACCATCATTTCCATTGCTTAGGTCCAAACTTTGAAATCAGTCTTAAACTTCACATCAGGTATATCAGAAAATCTTTTTGTCTATAATTAGAAAATACCAAGAATCTGACCACTTCGAATTCCACTGCTTTCTGTTCTTGCTTCCCTCCTTGTTTTCTCAGCACAACTGTCAATTTTTTATCATGTCCCTTCAAAATCCTGCAGTGGCTTTTCATTTTGATCAGGAAAGCTCCAGTCCTTAAAAAGTTTCTCCATGATTTGGCCCTTGTTCCTTCTCTGACCAGATCTCCCAATACTACTCCCCACCCTGCTCATTGCATCCCAGCCACTCACTTTTTCAAATAGGCCAGACATGCTTCTGCCTCTCAGTCTTTGCAGGGGCTATTTCCCCGGCAAGGAATGTTTTGGATATCTGCATAACAATGTCATCTTAATGAGGTTTATTTTCACCTTTCTATTGAAGAATGGAACCTGATAACTCCTTTCCTCTGCTTTATTTTCCCAAGCAGTTACTAACATACTATGTTTCCTTACACAATACAAGGTATGCTTGTTGTCCCTTAGAATGTACAGGCCCATGAAAGCAAGAATCCTGTTTTATTTTCCGAGTCCCAAGTTCTTATCAGTGTGTGGCACCTAGGTCTTCAATAAATGTTTGAATGAATGTCGCAAGTGTAGGTCTACCACATTACCTTGTTAGCTTAAGCCAATACAGGTGTCCCCCAGTTTGCAAAAGTTTGCATTTTTGCTACTTCACTCACGAAAGACCTACATTAGTGCCTGTTTTTGCTAACTTAAGGAAATCTGAAGAGGATTTTTGCTTTTATGAGAAAAGGTAAAAAGTGAAAATAGTGTTGTGTTTGTTTTACAACAAGCCATTAAAGAGGCTGTGTGTGCACCGTGAGCAGTTGAGTGTCACTGCCAAGCTCCTTCCCTGGGAACTGCACTCCGCGTCAAACTGCCCTAGCATTGGACTGTGAGCATCTGGGCTTTATCTTGATTATTTTGTACATCCTTTAGCAAAATGTGTCCTAAGGTATCAGAAGCCTGAGATATTTTGGACCTGGGAATGCTCAAAAAGTTTCCCATATGAATTCATGGTAATTCCTTCACTTTAGGCCATCTTAGCTCTACTTTAGGTTAGCAGGGAAATCTGTAATACTAGTTGTAAGAACTAGGTCAGCATCTTTTCAAATTGTAAACATTTTTAAAAATATCATTTTAACCATTTTTAAATGTACATTTCAGTGGTAGTAAGTACATTCACAAAGTGTAGCCATCACCACTAATCTGTTTCCAGAACTGTTCCATCATCCCAAGCAAACAGTGTACCCATTACACAATAACTCCTTATTGCTGCTTCACCCCTATCCCCTGACAACCTCTACTGTATTTTCTGTCTATGAATTTGCCTATTTGAGGTCCCTTGTATAAGTGGAGTCATGTGCTATGTGGTCCTCTGTGACTGGCATGTTTCACTTAGCATAATGTTTTCAAAGTTTATCCATGTTGTAGCATGTATCAGAATTTAATTCCTTTCTATGGCTGAATGATCCATTGTATGTATATGCCACATTTTATTCATTCATCTCTCGATGAACATTGGGCTTTTCCCACCTGTTTGCTATGATGAATATTGGTGTATAAATATCTGAACCCCAAAACTTCCACACTAGCTGCACCATTTTATATTCTTGTGATCAGTGCATGAGAATTTCAGTTTCTCCACATTTTGGCCAACACTTAATTTTTATTTTTCTGGTAATAGCTATCTTAATGAGCATATTATCAACTGCGATTTTTAAAGTGAATCATCTTTACTGAGTCTTTCCAAAATATTAAACTTAGTTTTCATTGAACCAAGTCTGTTTGCACTTAAATGTCATTGGTTTGTATAATACAAAGTCATGGAATCACAGGAAAAAGTACTGTTGACATAGTCTAAGAGCAAACACAGTTAACTCATAGTAAATATATAATTAGTAAGGAGAGATTTTCAGGTGCCTGACTGCTCAGTCAGAAGAACATGTTACTCTTAATCGGAGTCATGAGTTTGAGCCCCCCATTGGGTGTAGAGATTACTAAAAAAATAAACTTAAAAAAAGTTGTTTTGGGACATACATATTCTGTGAATAAGTCTTTTATAGAGAAAATGTACAGGTAGGTTATGGAGGCCACTGGAGTGTTTTCACAGTATCAACATTTTCTTATAAATGGTCTAAAAGTGTGACCTGCAGACTACCAACGTCAGCATCACCTGAGTAGGGAATTCATTACAAATGCTGAATCAGGAGCCCCACCCCAGACTCAGGGAAACAGAATCTGCATTTGGAGAAGATGCCTAAGAGACTTATGCACAGTAATGATCAACAAATTGGGCTTTTAAACTGCTTTTAATGGCTGGCTACCTGGTATTTCAACTTACAGTTTTCATCGGTTCTTGTCATTAGGTGTTCAGGTTATTTCACTTGATTTTTTACTAGTATGAAGGATATGGCAGTGAATATCCTTCTAAGTAAATCTAAGTGTATTTCTCTGTTTTGCAGAAAGTCGTTTCTTAAGAGTTATTGATTCAATGAATATGAACATTTGAGGGTTTTTGCACATAAAGTTGTCCTCTGGTTTACCTTCACTCCGGCTGTATATGAAAGATCATATTTCTCCACATACTTTTCAATAATGGTTGCCTTTAAAATGTATATTATCCATTTTGGAGGTGAAAACTGGTATTTTTAAATGTTTTGTGATTTTTAGTTACTGAATGTTTTAATATTTTAAAATATTTTTACATTTAAAAATATTTTAAAAGGTTACTGTGCTGCCATCTAGTGATAGCTTTATATAAGAAAAGAGTAAGTTATGGTTTAGTAATTCCATTTTATAATTGAGTTCAGTGTATGCATTCAGACCCAAAGTAATAGAGCCAATAAAGGGCAAACACAAGAACTGAGAGATTCAAGGCAAGTTCCAATATCCAAGAAAGACCCGAATAATTCTTTTCTAATCCAGTATACCTGTTAAGTCACAGCAGTACAGTCAAACTAAAATGAAGTAATAAAAATAGTAATACCCTGGTTTTTCTTATGGCATTGGAACTTTTTTCTACTTGCTTCCTTATACTGAAAATATTTTTTTAAATTGACTTTTGAGAGACAGAGAAGGAGAGTGCAAACGAGGGAGGGACAGAGAGGGATACAGAGGATCTGAAGTGGGCTCTTTGCTGACAGCAGAGAGCCTGATGCAGGACTCGAACCCATGGACTGTGACATCCTGACCTGAGCCAAAGTCGACGCTTAACCAACTGAGCCATCCAGACGCTCAGTGCATACAATAAGTCAGTTGAAAGGAAGGTGTTTTGTACCTACAAATTTGTAATTCTATACATAGACCATTACTTTAATTAGAGAATGTATTTGACATTTCTTTGAAGAAATGTGTGTAGTATCCTAATGTCATTCTGAATAGAATTCTCATGATAGGTATAAGAGAGAGGGCTTAATTTTATTTAGTTATATAATACTGTATTTTCTTTTTAACCCTAGGTGAAAGCCTATCTTTTTTAGCATTTGAGTGCCTACTCTGCTAAGTATGGGATCCAGGAATGGTCTATAAGCCCATTCTTTCTGTGTTTGGGAGCCAGGAAATAGGATAATTTCTATTCAGTGAATACTCAAAATTTTTGCAGTGTGCAAAGTACCTTGAGCATACAAAGAAAGAAAGCAATGGGCTGTCTGGAAGAAAAGAATTGATGAAACTAGTATATGCTGGCCACTTTCCTATGTGTCATTTCATAAGTGTCAAAACAGTCTTATTGGGGTTCTTCATTTTACAGGGAAACAAATTTAGAAAGATCCAGTAGCAGCAAAGCAGTAATCCACTTTACTATGGAGTCAGAAGAGCCACCCTAGAGAATATGATAGTTGGTCTTCCTAGTGGTCATTATTTACAGATGATAAGAGATAATATGAAAGACTAAATATAAATTATTAGAATAAATAGATTAGCAAGCTCTGTGAACACAGTCAATATAGATATCAGATATAAAGTGGCTAGTATTAAATTTAATAAAAGATGTGCAAGCAACCCTCTTTGGAGAAAGTTAAACCCTTATCGGAAGACATGAATATAGATCCAAATTAATGGACATACTATGTTCATGAACAAAAAGTATTATAAATAGGACAGTTCCTCTAAACTGATTTAGCATTAATGCAAATTCAATTAAAAGTCCAAGAGACTTATTTTTTTTTGTCATTGAACTTGTCAATCCATTCCTAGACTTTATGTGGAAGTTAAAGGCAAATGATAAACAAGAATGAGATGGGTGAAGATGCCCTCAGTCAAAACTTGTAAGAAATAGTGCAGAGTAGTAAGTCTTACAGCAGGAACAGATAAACAGACTATTGAACAATATAGAGAGACCAAAACCACATATATATGAATTGGATTTTTAGAATGGAAATTACTACTGTCTATACTGAGAAAAACTAGGATTTCTATCTACATAAATATGAGTTCTAGGTGGATTAGATGTGTACTGAATGGCACAGGCAAGACTAGAAAATCTAGGAAAACATAAGACACCAAAGGAAATATTTTCATGACCTTGCATTAGAGAAGAATTTCTTAGGGCAAAGTATAAAAGGGAAGGATAGATGAAGGTGAATACATTAAGAACCTCTTCTTGTTAGAAGATACCACAAAGATCATGCAAAGAGAAGCTACAGTCTGGAAGAAGGAACTAATATCAAGAATATAAAATAAACACTATTAAAAACAATTATTAAAAAAAAAAAAAAAGCACCTGGGTGGCTCAGTTGGTCGTGTTCAACTTTGGCTCAGGTCATGATCTCTTGGTTTGGGAGCCCCACGTCAGGCTATGCGCTGGCAGCTGGGGACCTGGAACCTGCTTCAGATTCTGTGTCTCCCTCTCTCTGCTCCTCTCCCACTCACATTCTGTCTCTCTCAAAAATAAACATTAAAAAAGATATTTTTAGTTACTTTGAGAGATGAGGCAGGGTCGGGGGGTGGGGGGGCGCGGAGAAAGAGTCTCAAGGAGACTGCATGCTGTCCGTGCCCACATGGGGCTCGAACCCACAAGCCACAAGATCACGACCTGAGCCAAAGTCGGACAGTTAACTGACTGAGTCACTCAGGCACCCCTATAGGTGCCATTTCATATATACAAAAGTGACAAAAATATTTAATTGGTTCTAAGTATTGGCTAGGATATGAAGCAATGAAAAATACTGCCCAAAGGGGTGTAAAGCCACTTTGGAAACAAGTTTAACATTATTTTGTAAAGTAAATATGCATATATACCCTAGGGAAATTTGTATCTCTGCACTAAGAGGCATTTACAAGAATGTTTATAGCAACATTTTTAAAAGCAGAGAAACGGAACAGCTCAGATGTCCACCGAATACACAAATAGGACGTTTGTACAATGAAACACCCTGGCCTTAAAATACAAAAACTAGATGCATGCAGCAACATTAAATGAATTTTAAAATTAGGTTTACTGGAAGAAGCATGTCACAGAAGAATTCACACACTGTTTTTCCATTTATATAAAGTTCCCAAACAGGCAAAACTGTGAGGTGGGGGTGGGGTGGGGTTCCTATATTAAGGAAACAACAGAAAACTAATACAAGGAAACCATTACCAATATTCAGCATAGTAGTTCTGGGGGTGGAGAGCTAGAGGAATACGATCAAGGGAAATATTCCAAAGGGGCTCCTAAGGTGTCCTGTTAATCAGAATGGTTGCTTTGACCTACTTTAAAATTTCAGATAACATCAAAGGAGAGCATAAGGTGTATATTATCAGAAGTGAGCCCATGACACTACTTTCTCTTGAAACAACCTTAAAATTCACGTGGTACTTCACACACTGCTGGATAGAGGAAGCCAACTGCCTGGTCACCAGTGTCCAGGGTACTGGAGTGGGTTTTAGGAAAAGTACAATTACCAATAATGGTCACTAACAAGATAAACATTTTGAACTGCACATGAGGCTACACAAAAGTGCATGTATTCATTGTCTTGGGTGTGGTGCAATGATAAGTAAAAGTAATATACTTAGATGTAGTCTAAACAGCTATCCTTCCTCACGAGCAGAATGTTTAGAATTTTATGCTTTCTAGAGCCACTCTGGTGAGCCTGTATCTCAGCCCAACTTGGACAGTTCTCTGCCTGTGCCAATCCATTTCCACTCTGCCTCCAGTTTTCCAAATGCTGTTTTGAAAAATAGCTATTTGTGCTAACTGCTCCCAAGTCTTGGAATGTTGACCTCATTTGGAGTCTGCTTCCTAAAAACAATTGGCTAAAATGGAAGTCTCAGAACCGTAGATAGTCTTCATGGCACAGAATGGACCCTACCTAGCACACTGTTGGAAGTAACTACCATTAGGTGGCAGGCCAGGCTGGGTTAAGGAAACCTATTGTATGATAGTGAATAGTGTCTTTCAATACTTAAACACCTTGATTACCAGTGAGTTCCATGTATTCATTCTTACAGGAATTACTGAGTTGCTCACTAGATGCCAGGCACTGTTTACAGCCAAACTAAAAAAAAAAAAAAAACAAAACCAAAAAAAAAAAAAAACCTTCATCTCAAAACTAGTGGGGAGATGAGAAGTTAATTTTTCTATAAAGCAATGGTATATTTTCATCAGTTTGGAGGGCTCCCGACCTACTATGACTGAGTTCTTGTTGATTACCTTGGTTGAAGAAGATATAGCTTGGGAATTTCACTTTTCAGGTGTGTTTATATGTGTGTACTTTTCACAGTTAGCTCCAGAAGAGGTTGTGCTGCAATATTCCAGAAGTCTTAGAGCAGGGATATCTGTGAGGTCAGATACAGTGTCTGAATCAGCACATTGTATGATTAACGTCTCTAGGTAGGTCATCTGTTCATAGAACAAATGTGCTGACCACCAGTGGAGGTACTAGAAATGCAGCACTGAATGTAACAGACAGCATCGCTCTTGGAATTTACTTTTGGTGAGGAAAGAGACAATGGTCAAATATACCACTTGATGTTAGCATTATTAAGTAAAACAAAGTGTATTTTTGTAAGGGTTCATCAGGGAAGATCCTTGCAAAGTGCAAAGGACAGAGATCTCAAGGTAGAGGAAGTCAGTCATGTAGAAGATACTAAGGAGAAGACCATTGTAGCAGAGGAGATAATAAGTGCAAATACCCTTAAGAGTAACTGAAGAAGCAAAGGCTGCTAAAATAAGGAAAGAAGAGAATGGTAGGAAATAGATTTAGAAAGGTATCTGGGGACTTGGTTGTGTAGGGCTCTATAGGGAATGGTAAAAATTTTAGTTTTCACTCATGGTGTGACAGGAAACATGGAAAGACATGAGCAAAAGAGCAACATAATCTTATATTTTTATCACTGATGGCTATCTGAAGAATAGGCCATTGAGAGCAATTGTGGAAGCAGGTTGACCAATTGGAATGATTTTGCATTTGTGTAGGTAAGAAATTACAGTGGTTTAGACTGTGGTAATAGCAGTGGAGAAGCAGTAGATCTCGAGTATATTTTTAAGGTAGAGCCAATTTCATTTGTTGATGGACAAGAAGTAAATGTGAGAGAAAGAAATCAAGAAATCTCTCAAGTTTTTGACCTAAGAAACAAACAAGATATGGAGTTGTCTTCTACGGAGATGAAGAAGACTAAGGCGCCGGGGCGGGGGGGGGGGGGGGGGGGGGAGCAGAAATCGAAAGGTGAAGTTTAAGAAAACTTAGAAGTCTAATTGGAGACATCAAGTAGTCATTGGATATACTTATCTGGAATTCAGGGGAAATTTTACAGCCAGAGATACAATTGTGAGAAATCTCGGTATCTAAATGATATTTAAAGCAGTGGGGCCAGGTGAGATCACCAAGAGGGTGATGATGGCTAAAGAGAAAAGGTGAGCAGACTGAACTATAGGGTGCTTCTATGGCTAGAAATAGGGCAAATGGAATGACACACATGGAATACTATGACCACCTGTGAGGTGGGAGCCAAGAAAAGAAAAGGCGGGAAGGGGAGAAAAGAAAGGAAAGGAAGAAGGTAGGAACAGGGGAAGGAAGAGACAAACAGGAAGATGTCTCAAGCCACATTTCATAAAAGAGGCATGAAGTGTGTCACATGCTACTGAGGGATTCATCAAGATGAAGACTGAGTTGACCATTTGATTTGACAATCTGGAACTCATTGGTGACCGAATAGTATGATTTAGTGGAGTGGTGAGCATAAAAATGATTGGAGTGAATTTGGAAGGGAATGGGAGGGGAGAGAGGAGATAGTCTTTGAAAGAGTACTGTAAAGAGCAAATAAGTGGGAAAGTAGTTGGGAGGGGATGTTACTACTAATCAGTTGATGTCTGGAGTGTTGCACAAACCAAGTGTTGGAATGATTTATTCAGAGTGGCCAAGCCCTCTGCACCTGTTGCCTTTTTTAAATTTGAAGCCCCCAAGAAGTACACAGTTTTGCAAAATAGCTATTTTCCAGTGAGCTACTGATGGTTAGGGAGTAGCAGCAGTATCTAAAGGTCTGGAGTAGTGACCTCACGGAGGCCTCCGCAGTCCGAACAACGGAGCTTCCCATTTCTCTCACAGCAAGCCTGTGTGCCATATGAGACTTGGAGGACCTAATGACTTTTACCAGAACTTATTGTGTAGCTACTTATAGAGAACCTTTGTTCCTAACAGTGCAAGTACTTAGCAAGGACACATGCTCACAGTAACTCAAAAGTCATATATTGCAGTCACATTTACACTATGGAGAAGTTCATTTGCCTCCATGGAAAATGCTCTTTATACATATTTATTCAGGATCCTTGATAGATTAGCATATGGAATAGGAGTCCATTCCTTTTGCGGTAATCATGTAGGCATTTCTAGTGACCATCTCTTTGTAAAGGTGGAGGATGGTAGGCAGTCAACCTCACGACAGCTTAGATTCAAAGTTCCCTCCACCTTCTAGACACCAACCAGAGCAACAAGTGGGCAGGAGGGACACCTTGCATATTATTTTCCTAGGCCTGCTGTAACAAAGTACCTGCACTACAACAAATGTATTGACTCACAGTTCTGGGGCCTAGAAGTTCAGAATCGAGGTGTAAGTAGGACCATGCTCCCTCTGAAAGCAGTAGGGTGGGGTCCTTTTCCTAGGAAGGAGTCAGTGTGCTGTAGTCTTCGGCACTCCTTGGCTTGCAGTTGCAGATCTCCAAACTGTCTTCATTATAACGTGGCATTCTTCCTGTGTGTCTCCAACTTTTCATGACTGTTTATGAGGACACCCATCCTGTTGGATTAGGGGCTCACCCTACCCTAGCATGACTCAGTCTTAATCAGTTACATCTGCACTTGACCTTATTTCCAAGGTCATATTCTGAATTACTAGGAGTTAAGACTTCAGCATACCTTTTTTGGCTGGGGGGCACACATTTGGCCTGTAAAACTGGATTATAGATCAAAATCCCTAAGTGACAAAATATGTAAGTGGTATTGAAAACAAGTGTGAGCAGATAAAAGTATTGGAGTTGTGGGGGAAGAGGGATAGATAGTTTTTTAAAAAGCCAGCAAGCATATATGGTGTGAAGTATTTGGCGCTGCACTGATACAAAGATACTAAAGAAAAAAATGCAGGGAGAGTAGAAAAACTTGGCATCAGACAAAAAAAAGTAACCGAAAAAAAAAAAAAGATGAAAATTATAACCAAATTCCAGTACCACCCTTAGACCCAGACAAAAGGAGCCTCTGCTCTGCTCCCCCTCTAAAGTGTGGGACCCACATACCATAAGCACACAGATTTATTAAAGAACACATAGGCAGCCCTGTCACTTCGAGTCTGATGCTCAGTGCCAGCAGAGTGCACTTAGCAACTGTAAACTTCTGTTCTTGTTAAATAACCCCATTCAGGCCCTAGGGAAATGCTTTCCCAGATCTCTGCCTAGTATCTTCAAAAGACAAGCATGTCCAAATACCAGGCAGGTTTGTGGGTTGTGCTGCTACTGACATTGCTTCATAGAGCAGGGAGGATTTGAGTGTCAGAAGTATGGGGACACAGAAAAGATTAATTAACTTGTCACGTTCTCCCATAGCATAAATGCAAAATATTCCCTTCCCACGTGACAAAGCATTGTTTCCCCATAAGTGCCAACCATTCATTTTCTTCTCTTTATGATCAAAGTGTATACACCTGTGTACAAATTTGGTATACTTTGAATAAGATTATGTTCAAATTTGTGATCTTGTAGATCATTACTGTCAGTAGAACATAAACTGTGTGAAAATAGTATAACATTAAGGATTGTGCTGAAATAAGGGCAAAAAATAAAATTCATGGAATAAGTGAAAGAAGTTATGAAATATATGCTTATTTTATGACATCCAAGAATTCCTGGTCCCTCAAGAGAACACCTAGACATGTACAGTAAAAATATTAACTTATCTGATGTTTACTGAATTTCAGTTCATATTAAAACCATAGCTTTATACATCTTTCTTTGATGTTTTCAAAGTGTATTTGTCAAGGAGAAGAATTGAGTATATTTAATAGTTAATATTTGATCGAATAACTTTTAAATTTAGACATACAGTTCAAGGCTCCTGTTTATATTCCTGCCCCAGACTCTGCAAATGAAAGGAGTCAACCTGTCAAACATTTGCCATGAATTAAAAGCTATAGGCAGTGAAACAGTTACTGCTGTGGTAGGAGAAACTGTCAAGATACAAAAATATAGGTGGCCACATAGCAGAAGATGAAATATGAAATGACAGACTGAGGAAAGAAAAGAAAAAGCATCAGATGAAAATAAAATTGAAGAGGAGCACAATAAGTGTTTTTTTTAAGATTTAAGGACTATTGCTTTAAAAAAAGAAATTTTAGGGGCGCCTGGGTGGCTCAGTTAGTTAAGCGTCCAACTTCAGCTCAGGTCATGATCTCATGGTTCATGGGTTCCAGCCCCACGTCGGGCTCTGTGCTGACAGCAGATCAGAGCCTGGAGCCTGTTTCAGATTCTGTGTCTCCCTCTCTCTCTGACCCTTCCCTGCTTACGCTGTCTTTCTCTCTCTCTTAGAAATAAATAAAACATCAAAAAATTTTTTGAAAAAAATAAATTTTAAATTCCAAAAATAGGAGAAAGGCAGGCAAAAAAAGAAAAAGGAAAACCTAATATTCATGATGGAACTTCTAAAAAATGAACACAATTTTCTGAACTGAAGACTCAAATCTCTGCATTGAAAAGGCACGCTGTGTACTGGGTTAGTACAAAGAGGGTTCTGTTTCCAGCAATGGCAGAATAAATGAGGCTTACTTTCTCACTGAAAACAATTCAAACAGCTGGAGAAATTATGTATCTGTTTAAAAGCATCAAAACCAAACATGAGTGAAGAATTGCAGGGTTAAAATCTAGGAAAGGAAATAGGAGTCCGGCATTTGAGATTCTGAAAAGTATTCTAAAATTTCAATTCTGAAAGTAGAGGCCAAGAGGTCTAGTTGCTAAACACAATTTTTAACACATGCACAGGGCTGAAGAGGCACAAATTAGAGTTGAGGGCTGCCGGGAAAAAGTATACTCCTCAGGTTTACATTTGGAACCCCAAAGGGCTCATCTGGCTTCACATTTTCTCAATCCCTGTTTGGATTAAAGGTACTGCAAGTGATAGTCTGCCTACCTGGTAGAAACAAGAGTAGTTATCTGGAGGAAGATTACACTTCTTCAGGTGCAGTTCTGGCACTCAATGAAAAATAACGTGATTTGGGGCGCCTGGGTGGCTTAGTCGGTTAAGCGTCCGACTTTCGCTTAGGTCATGATCTCGCGGTTCGTGGGTTAGAGCCCCGCATCGGGCTCTGTGCTGACTGCCAGCTCAGAGCCTGGAGCCTGTTTCAGTCTGTGACTCCCTCTCTCTCTGACCCTCCCCTGCTCACGCTCTCTCTCTCTCTCTCTCTCTCTCCTAGAAATAAATAAAACATTAAAAAAAAAAACAAAGATGTGATCATTAAAAAAAAAATAATGTGATTTACCTACTAGAAGACAAGATATGGACAAAAAAAGAAATGACAGGTAATGGAAACAGGCCTATAAGGAATCAAATGATCTAAGCCAGAGATCAGCAACATATGGTGCAGAGGTCAGATCCTGCCCCCTGCCTGTTTTTATAAATAAAAGTTTATTGGAACAGACCTACAGTCATTCACATATGTATGTTCGTGGATGCGTTTGTTCTCTAACAGCATAGTGACAGCATACTCAATGGCTCACAAAGCCAAAAGTATTTACCAAAAATATTTATAGAAGTTTGCTCTTCCCTAACTAAGCTACCTTGATAAGATACCAAAACAACAGGAAATTTTTAAAAATGGAAGGCAATTACAGATATAAATGCGGAAATTAGTAAAATACTAAACAGAGAATCAACATAGTCACCAATTGGTACTTCCAAAATATAATTAAAAAGCTAAGCCCCTAATGAAATTGATAGAGATTGAGAAAGACAAGGAAAAATTACCCAACATCAGGAATGATAAAGGAGAAATTAATAAAGGTTCCACAGGGGAGAAACTAACTTAACAAAATGGGCATAAGAAGAAAAGCAAATAATCCTTTGTCTATGAAAGAAATTGAATTCCATAATTCCCACAAAGAAACCACCAGGTGAATTCTTTCAAACATTTAAGGAAGAAATAACATCTATTACATAAAACCTTCCATAGAATAGAAAAGAGTGACCTGGCCTCCCCTGAGCAGGGTGAAGAGGGAGTCTGTGCATGTAGCTGGCCCAGTGTGTGGTGCAGAGCCAGGCAGGGTGATGAGGCTTTGGAGCCCAAGTGGAATTAGTAGAGTGTCTATATGGAAGGAGTAGCCTGGGTGGGGTGTGTGTGTGTGGTGCAGAGGGGTGGGTTGGGGAGGGTAGAGTCCAGAGTGTCCACAGAGAGGAATAGCCTTTTAGAGCATTACAGCCCAAAGCAAATGAGGAAGGGGTTCATGATGGGCTGCGCCTTGACATGGGGAGTCAGATTTTGAGTAAGGTCTTCCAAGAATGCCTGTTGCAGGTTGCCACATCTTCTAGGGTCGGAGAGCATCTGTGTATGGGAGTAAGGCAACATGGTGAGTCAGAGGCTAAGCAGGTGTGAGGGGGCCATCCATGCAGGAATGTGGCCTGGTTGTGGAGTGGCAGAACCCAAGCAGAAAGAGGAGAGATCTGTGTGTCTAAGAGGATAGCAATGGAGAAGGGAGATTGGTTCCATATGAGGGAACTGATTAAACAGGAAGAAGGAAGACAAGTTTCTCACTGTGTGAGAAGAAAGGTAAAAACATAGAAAGGATGAAAAATGCAATGAACCATAAGGTTTTTTTTAATTGGAGTTTTGTGTGTGTATTTTTTTCCTCTATCCATTCAGAGGACTGGGAACAGGGACACTTTAATATCAATGAAGATATCTAGTATCTAGTCTTGACTTCTAAATGCCATATCCACTAAAGGAAATTCTCCTTAGAGAAATGCCTGATTTTGAGGCTGTAACAGGCCAAGTGAATAATAACAGAATGTCTTGTGCCAGAAAACAAGGAAGTTCTCAAAAAATGGAGACACACCAAAACAACCCAGAAGCCATCTTGGATGAGTGCTCCCCTCGCCAAATTGGGGACAATTTAGGCAACAACAAAAAAAGTAATAGTACAGACACATAGGCCGATGAAACAGAATGGAGGGATCAGAAGTAACTCCTCGCATATATGGTCAAATGATTTTTGACAAGGGTGCCTGGACCACAATGGGGAAAGGATAATCTCTTCCAACAAATGGTGTTGGGAAAAGTAGATATTCACCTGCAAAAGAATGAAGTTGGACTCTTCCACCAAATACAAAATTTAGCTCAAAATGGATTAAAGGCCTAAATGTAAGGCCTAAAACTATAAAACTCCTAGATGAAATGTAGGAGAAAAAAATTGATGGCATTGGATTTGGCAATGATTTCTTGGATATGGCAACAAAAGCACAGACAACAAAAACAAAAATAGATTAATAGGACCACATCACACCTAAAAACTTTGGCACATTAAAGAAAACAATACAGTAAAAAGGCAACCTATAGAGTGGGAGACAACTGTAAATCATATATCTGATAAAGGATTAATACCCAGGATAAATAAGTCTCACAAGAACAAAAATATCAATTAACCCTATTAAAGAATGCACAAGGGATATGAATAGGTATTTCTCCAAAGCAGATACACAAATGGCCAACAAGCATATGAGGAGATGATCAACATCACCAATCATTAGAGAAATGCAAATCAAAGTAATAATAGGATATCACCTCATACACATTAGGATGGTCACTATCAAAAAATACAAAATACAAATGGTGGTGAAGATGTAGAGAAATTGAAATCTTTGTACACTGCTGGTGGGAATATAAAATGTTGCGACCACTATGAAAATCAGCATGGAAGTTCCTCAAAAAACTGAAGATAGAAATACCATATGATCTGGCAATCCCAATATATCCCACTTGGATATATTTCTGCGTATATATCCAAAAAATTGAAAGGATTTCGAAGAAGTGTTTGCACACCCATGTTTATTGCAGCAATATTCACAATATCCAAGAGGTGGAAGCAGCCCAAATGTCCATCGACAGATGAATAAAGTGTGGTATAGATACATAATGGAATATTATTCAGATCTTAAAAAGAAAGAAATCCTGTAATATGCTATATCATATGAGGACATTATACTAAGTGAAATAAGCCAGTCACTAAAGGACATATACTGTATGATTCCACTCTTTTGAGATAGCTAGAGTAATCCCCAATCACAATCATGATTCCAAATTTCCAGTTAAAATTGTGGAAACAGAAAGTCAAATGGTGGTTGCCAGGGTCTTGAAAGAGATAGATGGAGAGTTGTTGTTCAGTAAGTATAGAGTTTCAGTTTTGCAAGATGAAAAAATTCTAGAAGGGGGCCTGGCTGGCTCAGTTGGTAGAGCATGTGACCCTTGATCTCAGGGTTGCAAGTTCAAGCCCCACATTGGGCATTGGAGCCTACATTTAAAAAAAAAAAAAAAAAGGAAAAAGGAAAAAAATTCTAGAGATCTGTTATATGACAATGTGAATATAGTTAACTCTACTGAATTGTACACTTAGTTAAATTTTATATTATGTATTTTACCAGTTTTTTAAACTGCAAAAAAATTGACAATAAAAGATTTTAACACATTGTAAAAATAAGAAGAATGAGCCTATACAGATAAAAAAAATAAATTGAAGGTTAAATTGATAAAGAATGGGATATTTGCATAGTTTCAAAAGCTCCCACAAACTACTTACTAATTATAAAGGGGAAAACATTAATTTTATTTGAAGATGCCTTGTAGAAACCACCATAATCAAATGATCACGTGAATATTATTAGTAATGGGGCAAATGGATACCATGTGCTACTTGATAGAATGCATGAAGAAGAACACAGCCTAATGTCTATAGTATTCCTGCCAAAGATGCATAACCCGAATCTAGTCATGAAGAAAAATCAGACAAAGCAAAATTGAGGGACATTTGTTCAAAATGAATTAACTATGATTTCAAAACTGTCAAGATCATAAAAGTCAAGAAAGGATTCTTTTGCTCTAAAAGACATTTTTGGGATAAATAGTGAAACTTGAATGGGATCTAAGAATCAGATAATAATAACATATTAGTGTTAATTTTCTGATTTTGATCATGGCAATGTAGGAGAATGTCCTTGTTTGTAAGAATATGCCTAAAGTGATGGACATCAGTTCAGCAATTCTCAAATGATTCAGGGAAAACAATTTTTACAACATTCTTTCAACTTTCCTGTAAGCTTATGTAAAAGGAATTTAATGATATATTTCAGCTTTATTGGCTTTTAGAAGAGAAATAATGTTCCAGCTTCTCTTCAACTATTTGAAAATATATTTCAAAGTCCTTAAAATGGTATTGAATCAATGCTGCAAAGTTTGAACAGCTTCATCATGGGCAGATCATCTAGTTGGCATGTATCTTTTAAAAACTTCCTCTGTGAGATGTATCTGAAAACAATATGAGTAATAGTTGCGAAATATTGAATCCACGTCAACAAATTCTAATGAAGAAGCCATATTTTCTCCCATGAGATTTAAAAAAAATATCTAGACAGAGCACATATTATGTACTTTCTCCTGTTTTTAAAGAACACTCTGTTCACACCTGTCATTACAGCTGTGTTGTTAAACAACTGACCACAAATGTCATTCAATAGTAGGTTCAAATCATCCAGAACTTGCTTCACTTGGTTGAATAAAGCCACAGCTCAATAGTTAAAAGTTACACCTGGATTTTCAATCATAACTATAGTACACAAGAGTCAGCACTTGATCAGGGTTGTCATATCTGAAGTAAAATCTCCAATAATTACCTATTAATTCCTGCTAATTTATTTTAACCACCTAATTCTATATAAACACTCCCATTTTTAAAATTAACTCTTAATAAAGCTTTTTGGATAAATGCTAAATTTGCTTTTTTCACTTTAATATTTTCTCAGGTGCTCATGGATTAAAAGGAGCAATTATTTTGATGACTTTGATGAAATGTTTCTTAAGAATGCTACTGTCCATTATGAACTCTGAATCCTCTGTTTTGCTTTTAAATATTAATAGCCACAGCTATTAATTAGCAGTTAAGAATAATACTTAAAAGTTCTTTCTTGTCTCTGTTATAAGGCTTTGGTCTAGTGCATTTTTATTTGATTTATGTATAAACCAAGGTAACATAAGGAGACATGAAAGTAAGTGCAATATGGTGTCCTGGGTTGGATCCTGGAACAGAAGAAGGACATAAGTGGAAAAACTAGTGGGATCTAAGTAAAGTTTAAATTTAGTTAATGGTAATGTACTAATATTAATGTTAACATCTTACATAACTCCAGCTCATTTGTCAAAACTAAGATATTAACACTGGGGAAATTGGGTGATGGAATCCTCCATTCTATCTTTGCAGCTTTTCTGTAAATATATAAAGTTTTAAGGGCACAAAGGCAATGCGGAAAAAGGATAGCCTTTTAACAAATGGTGTGTTGGGACAATTAGCATCCATTTGCAAAAAAACTAACTTGAACCCATATATCACACCACATATAAAAAATAAAATGGATCACAGACCTACATGAAAAACCTAAAACCATAAAATTTTTAGAAAAAAATAGACAATCTTTATGACCTAGATGTTATTCAAAGATTTCTTAGATACAACACCAAAAACACAATCAAGAAAGGCACAAATAGATACATCGAGCTTCAAAATAGTTTAAACACTTACGATGCTTTTAAGAGAACACTGCTAAGATAGTGAAAAGACTGTGAGAAAATCTTTGCAACGTATATATATATATGTGTTGAAGAGATACAAGGACATGTTTGGAGGTGAAGAATATGTTCACTTTCAACTGTGGTAACGGCCTCATGGATATATGTATATGTAAAAACAAATTGTGTGCTTTAAAAGTGTACAACTTATACCTCATTTATACCTTAACAAGGCTATTTTTTCTTAAAGGAAAAGGAACCAAGGGGTTCCTGGGTGGCTCAGTCAGTTAAGTGTACAACTCTTCCTTTCAGCTCCGGTCATGATCTCAGTTTCGTGGGTTCGAGCCTCGTTTGAGGTTCTAGGCTGGCAGCATGGAGCCTATCCCCTCCCTCTCTCTCTGCCCCTTTCCCATTGTCTGTTTCTCAAATAAATAAACTTAAAAAAAAAAAAAAAAGAAAAGGAACCAAGGGAAAATTCAGATGAAAAAACTAACAATATAAAACAAAAATGATGTTTAAAAAGTAAGCATATAAATGAAAAAAGTATTTTGACATTTAGTGACAAATTGTAACAAATATTTCCAGGTTATACTAAAGCAGTAATTCTTAAGAGAAATTTTTAATAAAAATAATAGACTTTTGGATTGTCTGATAATGCAATTAAGAGGAATTATGTGAGAATACATTGGGAAAAAAATACAAATTTCTTGCTGATTTGACACAAAATAGTGATATCTAAAGAGATAACACAAAACTTATTGTCACTACAATATGGACGTTAGTGAAAAACTGGTTATTGAGTATTTAAAATTAGTTGCTGCACAAGAAAATCTTGAAATGCCTTGAAACCTGCCAGTTCATTTATGAAAAAAACTTGATAGAAGTTGTATCAAATTTGGACACCACTCTAATCATCTACTCGAAATTATTGTGAAGATGAAACTTTTGATATCTTTAATAGCAAAAAAAAAGTTTTGATCAACATTTTAGAACAAAGACAGGACTCCCTTTCATTTCCATAGGAAACATTACAAAATCTCTGTCCTGTGAAGAAGTACTCATATGATATACACCATGAAATTACAGAGGGGAGGGGAAGTTTGAGAGCTTTCAGCCAACACGGACACATCCTCAAGCATTACCTATTCGAAGTTAGATGCTTAACCTACTGAGCCACCCAGATGCCCATCTCTCCCACTTTTCATTGTGAAGTAATTTACTAGGACAACAGTTTTCATTACCTCATTTATTATGCAATTGGTCTTTTTTTTAAAAAAAAATTTATTTATCTTAAGGAGCGAGGGGCAGAGAGAGAGGGAGACAGAGAATCCCAAGTGCTGTGGGGCTCGTGTGGAGCCCAAGCAGGCTCCACTCTGTAAGCACAGAGCCCGACATGGGGCTCACATAGGACTCAAACTCATGAACTGTGAATTCATGACCTGAGGCAAAATCAAGAGTTGGACGCTCAACTGACTGAGCCACTCAGGTGCCCCACAATTGGTCCTTTTAATAAGGGTGCAGTATTTACCAGAAGCTGAAACAACCACCCTTCATCCCCACTTATGTAGTAAGAGTAACAACTTGGTGTATGATTCCTTCCTAAGAGGGTTGTGCCAGTTAGGATAGGTTAGGTTATGCTATAGTAACAAATCTTGAAATCTCAGTGGCTTGAAAACAAAGGTTTTTACTCATGTTACATGTCCATGCTAGATCACTGCTCCTCATTCAGAGACTCAAGCTGGATGAACACCCCATCTGTATCATCTACAATTTACAATGGCAAGTCAGAGAGTACAGTAGTATCTCACATTGGCAATTAAATGTCACTCTTGTATTTCATTAAGTTCTGTGGCATATTAGTTTCCTATTGCTGCTATAACAAATTATTACAAATTTAGCTCTTAGGACAACACAAATTTATTATCTTACAGTTCTGGAGGTTAGAAGACCAAAATCGGTCTCACTTAGCTGAAATCAAGGTGTCAGTAGGGCTGCATCTCTCATGGGGGTTCTAGGTTTTTGGTCTGTTGTTGTTCTTTCCTTTTCCAAAAGCTTCCACAGGCTGCCCACATTCCTTGGCTCATGATCCCATCCCATCTTTCAAGCCAGCAATGGCAGATTGAATCTTTCTCACATCACATCAAGCTGATACTAACTCTTCTGCCTCCCTCTACCATATTTAAGGATCCTTTTACTTATATTGGGCCCATCCAGATCATCCAGGATAATCTCCTTATGTTAAGGTCATCTGATTAGCAACCTTAATTCTCCCTTTCCACATGTTACAGTATATTCACAGGTTCTGGGAATAAAGACATGGACATCTCTGGGGAGCCATTGTTCTGCCTACCACATGTGGCTAAGTCTAAATTCAGGGTGGATGGGAAGTGTAATTCTGCCACACTCCTGGATGGAAGAGGAAAAGTGGAATATTTGCAGACATCCTTAATAATTTCCATGAAGACCTTAAATTTAGAAAATGTAAAATTACATAGTAGATAACTGTTTATTAAGCCAAAGGGACACAAATCCAAATGTGTTCATGGGATAAAAGCGGGATGTAAATGAGAGAAGCAGGCCAGCTGGGAGTGATGAGGACTGGGGCAAACTAGAAAGCATGTGTTCCATCTAAAGGATGGAACTTCTATCAACACTGCTGGCCAAAAAAAGAATATCTGTGTACCATATTGGGCCCAGAGGATGCCAATGTCCAAACTCTCATTTCAGTTTTTAATTATATACTCAGATCAGCTTCTCAGGCTTTGAGAGCAGTCTTCTAACTCACATGCTTAATTTTTCATCTTATCTTAAAGAAACAACAAAAATAACCCCAAATCTCAAAATGCTTTCTAGCTACTGTTTTAACTGACACATTGCACAGCTGTGGCTCTCTTTCCTTCTAATGTTCTGCATTCTGGATGATCTCATCTACTTCAACATTTTTAATTATCACCTATACACTGATGACTCTCAAATGTCCCCTCTTATAGTTAAGATCTTATATGCTCAGGTTTTTATTGAAGTATAATTAACACACAGTGTTATGTTAGTTTTAGGTGCACACATAATGATTCAACAGTTCTACACATTACTCAGTGCTCACCATAATAAGTGCAGCCACTGTCTGTCTGTCACCAAACAACGGTATTACTATCTTATTTACGGTATGTCCTATGCTGTACTTTTCATTTCTGTGATTTATTTTGAAACTGGAAATTTGTACTCTTACTCTCCTTTATTTCACTAATTCCCTTACCCACTTCCCCTCTGGCAACCACCAGTTTGTTCTCTATTTAAGAGTGGGTTTTTGGGTTTTTTTGTTTATCTCTTTTTTATTTTGTTGATTTGTTTTGTTAAATTCCACATATGAGTGAAATCATATGCTATTTGTCTTTCTCTGACTTATTTCACTTAGCATTATACCCTCTAGATCCATCCATATTGTTGCAAGTGGCAAGAACTCAATTCTTTATTATGGCTGAGAAATATTCCATTGTTTGTATATACCACATCTTCTTTCCTATTGATGGACACTTTGGTTGCTTCCATATCTTGGCTATTGTAAATAATGCTGCAGTAAACATAGGGGTGCATAGGAATTAACAGAGGAATTAGTGTTTTCATTTTCTTTGGGTAAATACCCAGTCATGGAACTAATGGATCATATGGCATTTCTGTTTTCAATTTTTTAAAAAACTTTTTTAATGTTTATTTTTGAGAGAGAGACAGACAGCATGAGTGGGGGAGGGGCAGAGAGAAAGGGAGACATAGAATGCGAAGCAGGCTCCAGATCTGAGCAGTTAGCACAGAGCCCAATGTGAGGCTCAAACTCACGATCTGTGAGATCATGACCTGAGCTGAAGTCAGATGCTCAACCAACTGAGCCACCAAGGGACCCCTCTGTTTTCAATTTTTTGAGTAATGTCCATACTGTTTTCCATAGTAGCTGCACCAATTTACATTCCCACCAACAATGCACAAAAGTTCTTTTTCTCCACATCCTCATCAACACTTGCTATTTCTTGTTTTTGGTACTTCCCATTCTGACAGTTGTAAGGGGATATCTCATTGTGGTTTTGATTTGCATTTCACTGATAATTAGTGCTATTGAGCATCTTTTCATGTGTCTGTTGGCCATTTGTATGTCTTCTTTGGGAAAATGTCTATTCAGGTCCTCTGTCCATTTTTTTTTTAATGTTTATTTACTTTTGAGAGAGACAGAGCATGAGCAGGGGAGGGACAGAGAGGGAGACCCAGAATCCAAAGCAGTCTCTAGGCTCTGAGCTGTCAGCACAGAGCCCCATGCAGGGCTTGAACTCATGAATCGCGAGATCATGCCCTGAGCCAAAGTCGGACACTCAACCGGCTAAGCCACCCAGGCACCCCACTGCCCATTTTTAAGTCAGACTGATTATTTTTTAATGTTGAGTCGTAGAAGTTCTTTATGTATTTTGGATATTAACCCCTTATCAGATATATCATTTGCAAATATCTTCTTTCATTTAGTAGGTTGCTTTTTTGTTTTGTTGATGGTTTCCTTCACGGTGCAAAAGTTTTTTATTTGGTGTAGTCCCAATAGTTTATTTTTGCTTTAGTTTCCCTTGTTTGAGGCGTTATGTCCTTCAGTTTTAAGGTAAGAATAGTCAATACAGTTTTGTCCATGATATAATAACAGGATATGAATTTACCCTTCTGCCATAAAAAATCTGAAAAACTGGAAAAATATTAAAAATGACTATTGTGAGACATTGGTCTACAAACAATCCAGGGCTGTAATCCTTGAGAGAAGGGAAACAAATGAAGTGAACTTGATAATGGCCCCAGTTTTTGCCTAAAGGCACATTCTCAATGCAGGGAGAGGGATCCGAAGCAGAGTTGCAACAGATTGAGTATCAAGGAGACTGAGGCAGTCAGAACCAGAGCAGAGTTCTGGAGAGGAGGGTGATACCCAGAAAGACAGCTCCAGAAATCTGAATTTAGTCTACTTGAGTCTTTGTTGACCACCAAGCCGTATATTTGTAGAGTGAAGCAAGAGACTGACCAACAACCAGGGATCTGTACCATATGATTTTAAGATGTACTTAGTACAAGACATACTAAAATACATCTTGATTTCAAGATGTGTTATAATCAGATGATCTGGTAACAGAATAAGGATAGACAGGTAGATGGCTTTTTGACAAAGGTGTCAAGGAAATTTAATGAGGGGAAAAGAGAGTCTTTTCAACAAATGGTACTGGAGTAACAGGAGATCTCTATGGAAAAAAAAATGAGCTTCTACTCTCATACCATAAATAAAAATCAACTCAAAATACATCCTAAACCTAGATATAAAAGCTAAATCTATAAAACTTCTATATAAAGCTAAACCTAGAACTTATATGTTCTAGAAAACATATAAGAAAATATCTTCAGGGGTGCCTGGGTGGCTTTGTCGGTTAAGCGTCCGACTTTCGCTTAGGTCATGATCTCGCGGTTCGTGGGTTTGGGCCCCGCGTCGGGCTCTGTGCTGACTGCCAGCTCAGAGCCTGGAGCCTGTTTCAGTCTGTGACTCCCTCTCTCTCTGACCCTCCCCTGCTCACGCTGTCTCTCTCTCTCTCTCCTAGAAATAAAAAAAAAAAAAAATATCTTCAAATTTAGGATAAGCATAGATTTCTTAAATAGGACACAGAAAACACAAACCATTAAAAATGATAAATTTTACTTCATAAAAATTAAGAACATTTAGTTTTTGAAAGATATTGTTTAAAAAAACAAGACAAGCTACAGGCTGGGTGAAAGATTCACAATACATACATCTGGCAAAGGGGTATTTATCAAGAATTATTTAAAAACTTTACTCACAACTACTCCAGTTATTTAAAAAATTTTTTTAAACATTTATTCATTTTTTTGAGAGACAGAGAGACACAGTGTGAGCAGGGGAAGGACAGAGAGAGAAACACACACACACAGAATCCGAAGCAGGCTCCAGGCTCTGAGCTGTGAGCCCAACACAGGGCTTGAACTCACAAACCATGTGATCATGACCTGAGCTGAAGTCAGCCACTTAACCAACTGAGCCACCCAGGTGCCCCATAACTACTCCAATTTTAAAGTAGGCAAAAGATTTGAACTCGCACTTCCCAAAAGAAGATATATGAATGACGAATAAATATTTGAAAAGATGTCTATCTTCATTTGTTATTAAAGAAATGCAAATTAAAACCATAATGTGATACCATAAAATACACACTAGAGAGGGTAAAATTGTGAAGTCTGACAATTTTGACATACTAATGATACAGATTTAGAACTGCGGTTGGGTGTGTAAAATGGAACAGCCACTTTGGAAAACAGTATAACACTCTGTTATAAATGTATGCTTTTGTGCCAACAATTCTCCTAGAAGAATGAAAACATAGATCCACACAAAAACTTAAACACAAGTTTTTATAGCAGATTTATTCCTAACAACTAAAAAAAAAGGAAACTATTCAAGTATTCATCAGTAGGTGAATGGATAAATTATGGTATATCCATAGAATGAAGTACTGTTTAGCAATAAAAAGCAATGAACTAATATATTCGTTAACATGAATAAATCACAAAAGCATGTTGAACTAAACTAAAGAATCCAGATATAAGAGTATATCTAGTATGACTCCACTTCTAGGAAATCCTGGAAAATTAAAAACTATCTATAGTGACAGAGCAGGTCAGTGGATACCCAGGGCCGGGGTCAGAAGGTATTGACTAAAAGGGGCATAGGGAACTCTTTTGGATGATGAAGATGTTTTATATTTTCATAGTGATAATGATTGATCAGGTATTTACATTTGTCAGTACTCATCAAACTGCATTTAAAATGAGTACATTTTAGGGGAGCCTGGGTGGCTCAGTCAGTTAAGCCTCCAACTCTTGATTTTTGCTCAGATCTTGATCTCACAGCTCGTTCATGAGATGGAGCCCCCAGTTAGGCTCCGCACTGTCAGTGCTTGTCATTCTCTTTCTCCCTCTATCTTTGCCCCTCCCCTGCTTGCAACAAGCTCTCTCTCTCTCTCAAAATAAATATTTTTTTAAATGAGTAAATTTTATTGAATGCAAATTACTGTATGTTAGTATAGTAGTATATTAATATATATTAATATAGTAATTCAGAAAAAAAGAATAGTAATTCAGAAAAAAAAACCTTTACTTTTCCACATTCCTTTTTCTCTGTAATCCACTTCAGCCTGGCTTATGTCACCATTGCTCCCTAAAAATTGATCTGACAAAAGATCATCATTTGCTTCCCAATTGCAAATTCATTTTTTCACCATGAACACCATGTGAGAACACCATGTTGTTCTCACTTAAATACTTTTCTGCCCAGTCTTTCTCAATCTGTCTTTAAAGTTCTTGATAATAATCTGACTGGCTGCAAATGGCCTTTCCCAGAGCTCTTCTTTATCCTTGTCCTTGTTTGACTTTCTCAGGGGATCTCATCTACTCTTACAGTTGCAGCCGTACCTTATAAGGACCCTGACATGTTCACTTCTATCGCAGGTGTCTTCCTTTGTAGATCCTAATAAGTCCTAATAGAAATATCTTTTCTTTGAAATCCCACAAGCTACTCAAATCAACATGTCCAAGACTGAGCTCATTAGATTTATACCTAAATCTATTCCTCTGTCTTGGTGACAACACTCTATCTTGGTCACAGCATCCTCATTTATCTAAGTTAGAAAACTAAATATCATCTGCCTTTCTTTCTTTTCCCAAGGCCAATTGGGAGAGCAAATCCTGTTGGTTTTACCTTCTTAAAGTTTTTGGTATCTCTTTTGATCTTATTTCATCTTATTACCACTTGCCTTAATTACCAGTCTATAAATTGCCCTCCCATGACAACATCCCAGCCCTACCTCTTTTCCAAATCTCTCTCCACATGTTAGTCAAGGAAGCACTGTACCTGACATGTAGTAAACCCACACAAAAGTTCTTGAACAAATGAATCCTGTAACTTCCTTTTCAATGGTTACTCATGTCCGTAAGGATAATCATAACCTTTAGGAGATCCTAGACAACAACTGAAAATTATGGACTCTCTCCCTAGATAAATGTACATTATGCACATGTAATATTTTGCATGAGTTTCAAAGTAGTTCATGGAACTCCTGATGCTCACACAAAATTAAGAACAATATAGGACAAAATTGAAACTCCTTAGCCCAGCCCTTTGTCATCAGACCCTCCTGTATTTCGGTATCATCTCTGTCTGTGCTGCTTTGCATCCTATATTCTAACCATGAAAACTACTTGAATTTCACTAAATGAATTTAACTGTTTAAAGTCCTCGTGTATTGGGGCAGCTGGATGGCTCAGTTGATTGAGTCTCCAACTTTGCTCAGGTCATGATTTCATGGTTTGTGAGTTTGAGCCCTACATTGTATCTCTGCTATCTGCATGGAGGCCTCTTTGGATCCTCTGTCTCCTTCTCTCTGCCTTTACCCAGCTCATGTGCTCTCTCTCTCTCTCTCTCTCAAAAATAAAATAAAACATTAAAAAATTTAAAAAAATAAAGTCTTCATGTATTTACATTGTACCACTTCCTTTGACTGGAATAAAGAAAGATGTTGTTATAAATATTTTGACAAGCCTGTGCCACAATATTAAAACCTTTGTTTTTATTAACAGATATTTATAATGTAACAGGGTATCTGTGATATGAGCTACTTTTGGGATGGGAATGGTGAAGGATCAATGGTATGAAGATCAATACCAATGTGAAGCTCAAAAATGGAGTTAGAATTGCTTTTTTAGTATATCATTTAAAAATTAAAAAGAATGTAATGAAATGATTTATGAAAGTGATATGAAAACATAAGGCAAATGTATCTAAACTTTTACAGGTGAAACAATATAGTTTGACACTAGGACTAGAAATCACTTAAAAATTTTTTTAAATGACAAATGATATTGTCAACATTAGGTACATTTCTGACAGAAAAGAGCTTCTGTTTCCCCTATGCATTAAGGAAAACTTGAATCCTCCACTTACAATTGTATTCTGGGGCACCTGGGTGAGTCAGCTCACTAAGCGTCTGATTTAGGCTCAGGTCATGATCTTGTGATTCATGAGTTGGAGCCCCACCTTGGGCTCTCTGCTGTTAATGTGGAGCCCGCTCCAGCTCCTCTGTCTCCTTCTCTCTATTTACCACTTGCTTGTTTTCTATCTTTGTCTCTCCCTCCCTCACTCTCTCTCTCTCAGAAATAAATAAACATTTAAAATTTTTTTATGTTTTATTTATTTCTGAGAGAGAGAGAGCATGAGTAGGGGAGGGTCAGAGAGAGAGGGAGACACAGAATCTGAAGCAGGCTCCAGGCTCTGAGCTAGTTGTCAGCACAGAGCCAGACGCGGGGCTCACACCCATGAACCGTGAGATCATGACCTGAGCCAAAGTCAGACGCTTAACCGACTGAGCCACCCAGGCACCCCAAAAATAAATAAACATTTAAAAAAATTTAATTGTATTCTGACAACTGGAAAACATTTTCCCAGATGGCCTTGTGGCTCTGCATTTCAAACCTTGTTTCTCTTCTTATAACCGTATATTTATAGTGCCAAGTGTGGTAGGACATGTTCATTGTGCAATATAACTCCTGTCCTTGCATCTGCTTATTGCAATTTTAGACGAATTGGTACAGTGGATAAGAGTAGCTCTGGAAGTCATTTCTACACCAGATCAACTAGCAATAATTTAACTGTAGGAAGTGATGGCTATTCACATAACCCAAACTAAAAGTATCTCTTGAGTTTACTTTCCCTTACCAATATCCCAAAAATGTTTAAAACCAGCTCCTCCTGCTCCCTGACACATCACATAAAAGGGGAAGTAAGTGGAGGGGAATTTGGAGTCGGAAAGAACCAGCAAGATTAGCTGTTTGAAGTTAGCATATCTCACTTTTGGAAATTTTACAAAAACATATGACCATGTAAACATATTAGGGTGTTTCCTAGGGCCTTATGAAGAGCCCAGGTAAGTGAGGGGTCTGGAAGCTTAAACTTCATTAGCTTTGTAGTAAATCTGCCTAATAATACCATACATACTGAAAATTCAAAAGATGCACAAGGATAATGCATTGTAAAGTTTCTTCCAAACATGTCCCTCAGCTACTAGTTCTCTTCCCTAGAAGCAAGAAATATATAGTTTCCTGAGTCGTCCCCAAAATACTATGCATAGATAAGCATTTTGTGCTGAAATGTTTGGTCACCATCTTTTCTTACACAAATATTAGCCTGCTATATACAATGTTTTGCATCTTGCTTTTTTTAAAGACACTTTATTGGATAGAGTTCACATACTATACAATTCTAGTTTAAAGTGTATGGTTCAGTGATTTTTAGTATATTCACAGATATGTATAACCATCACCAAAGTTGATTTCAGGACATTTTCATCATCTCAAAAAGAAACCGGATACCCTTTAGCTATCCCTTACATCTCTCCCTGCCAAGTCCTTCTCAACCACTAATCAACTTTCTGTCTCTCTATGTATTTCCCTGGTCTGGATATTTTACATGAATGGAATCATATAATATGCAATTCTTTGTGACTTGGTTCTTTCACTTAGCATAATGTTCTCAAGCTTCATTCTTGCATCAGTATTTATACTAATCAGCACCTATATCAGAATTTAGTAATTTGTGTCTTCTTGGTCTTTTACTTGGTTAGCTTCATGGAGGTTTATCAATTTTATTGATCTTTTCAAAGAACCAGATTTTGCCTTTGTTGATTTTTCCTGTTATGTTCTTATTTTCAGTTTCATAGACCTCTGCTCTAATTTATATATTTTTCCTCTGCTTACTTTAGGCTTAAATTATTCTTTCTCTGGTTTCCGAAGGTGGGAGCTTAGATATTTTATTTTAGATCTTCCCTACTAATATATCTACTTAATGCTATAAATTTTTCTCTAAACACTGTTTTCACTATGTCCTATAAATTTTGATAAGTTATATTTTTAAATTTTCATTTAGCTCAAACTGTTTTTAAGTTTCTCTTGAGACTTCTTTTTTGACCCAAGTGTTACTTAGAAGTGTGATGTTATACATTCATTTTTGAAAGATATATTTCTGTGAATAGAATACTAGATTGACTAGTTTTTGCCTCTCAGTAGTTTAAAGATGTTTCTCCAATGTATTGTTTCTGACAAGAATTCTGATCTCATCCTTTGTCCCTCCTTATGTAAGAAGTCTTTCTCTTTGGTGACTTTAAAAAAAAATAACAGCTTTACTGAGACATAATTAATATACCATATAATACACAGACTTAACATGCATCAGTTGATTGACATTTGGGTTGTTTACTTTTTGCCTATTATGAATAATGCTGCTATGAACTTTGTATACAAGTTTTTGTGTAAACAAATGTTTTCATTTCTTCTGAAATGAAACCTAGGAGTTGGATTTCTGGGTCATAAGGTAACTCTATGTTTAGCCTTTTAAGGAACAGTGAGACTATTTTCCAAAACGATTGCACCATTTTACATTCCTACCAGCAGTGTATAAAAGTTCCAGTTTCTCTAGAGTATATTTGTAGTTTGGACAAATAAAAAAGTTGCCAAAATGATCCTACAGAGGTGATACCAATTCACTCTCCCACTAGTAATGTACAAGAGTGTCTGTTTCTCCACACCCTTGCCAACATAGGGTTTTATCAAGATTTTTTGTTTTTGGCAGTATGATCAAAAGTGGTATCGTTCTGTGGTTTAATTCACATTTCTTGTACTGACTGTCATTAAGCTTCTTTTCATAGTTTAAAAACCATGTGTACCTTTTTGACAGTTGTTACTCATTTTTTATTGAGTTGTTGGTCTTTTTCTTACTGACTCGCAAGAGCTCTTTATAAATTAAGATGATAGGTGCTTTATCTGTGATATGAACAGCAAATATTTCTCCAGTTTTTTATTTGTCTTTGTCCATAGTGTTTTTGCCATGCAGAAAGTGTGTGCGTAGTCAAATTTATCAAGCTTTTCTTTTAAAGTTTTTGAGTTCCCAGGGGCACCTGGGTGACTCAGTCGGTTAAACGGCCGACTTCGACTCAGGTCGTGATCTCGTGGTCCGTGGGTTCGAGCCTAGAGTCGGGCTCTGTGCTGACAGCTCAGAGCCTGGAGCCTGTTTCAGATTCTGTGTCTCCCTCTCTCTCTGCCCTTCTCCTACTCATTCTCTGTCTCTCTCTCTCTCAAAAGTAAATAAATGTTAAAAAAAAAAAAAAAGCTTTTGAGTTCCCAATCAGAAATGTTTTTTATTCTCTCATAATTTATTTTAATCCCTTTTTCATATTTCATATTTAAATATTTTATCTATTAGTAATTTAGTTTTATTATAAAGTGTAACATATGGATATAACTTACTTTTCCAGGTGGCTCTTCAGTTGTTAAAATGCCATCTTTCTTCCCATTCATTTGAAATGTTGTTTTAACCATATACTAAATTTTCACATGGATATGTGTATTTATAAACTTTCGATTATATTTCTTTGATCTGTATGTCTATTCATATGCCAGTAACAATGCTTTAATTGTTAAAATTGTTTAATTGTTTAAATTATTGAAGTTTTAGAATATGTTTTACTATACGGTCAGGTTAATTCCCCCATTTTTATTCTTTTCCTTTTTCTTTCTTTTTTTTTAATGCTTATTCAGTTTTGAGAGAGAGACAGAGTGCAAGTTGGGGGAGGGCAGAGAAAGAAGAAGACACAGAATCTGAGGAGGCTCCAGGCTCTGAGCTGTCAGCCACAGAGCCCGATGCAGAGCTCAAACCCAAGAACTGTGAGATCATGACCTGAGCCAAAGTCAGATGCTTAATAGACTGAGCCACTCAAGTGCCCCTATTATTCTTTTTCTTAAGATTTCATAGCTGGTATTACTTATTCATTATGTTAGTTACTTATTGCTGTGTAACAGATTACTCCCAAAGCTTAGTGACTTAAGTAATAAACAGTTACTAATCTCACAATTTTTGTGGGTCAAGAGCTTGGAATCAACTTAACTGGGTTCTTCTGGCCCAAGGTCTCTCATGAGGTTGTATGTAGTCAAGATATCAGCTGAGGCCACAGTCATCTGAAGGCTTGATGGGACCTGAAGGATTTACTTCCAAATGGGCTTGGGCAAAAGGCCTCAGTTTTTCACCACATGGACCTCTCCACTGACCTTTTTGAGAAACCTCACAGTGTTGCATTTGATTTCCCCACAAGCAAATGATCTAAAAAGAGAAAGCAAGAAGGAGGCCACATAATTTTTATGACTTAGTCTTAGAAATGACACACTGTCACTTTATCATAGTCATTAGAAGTAATTCTAGCCACACTCAAGGACCAAGGAGTTAAGCTCCACTTCTTAAAGAATCTGTAGAAGTATTTTAAAATTACCAAATTCATTTTTCTGTATGAATGTTAGAATTAGTTTATCTGCTTTCCAAAAATTAATATTGATGGATATAATAATAATAATATAGTAATGATATAATAATATTGATTAATATTAATACTTTATTAGAAACTATTTTGATTTGTTTAAAAACAGTTCTATCACAATTTTGCAACAGCTATGTTCTTTTTACTATCATAAAACAAAATAAAAGTTAAATAAATAAATAAAACATGGAAACAATATTGAGGTCCAAGCAACCTGCAATACGTACAGGAAAAACTTTAAAAATAAAAGGTACACTTTCATCCTCAGCTTATCATTTTCTTTTTATTAAAATGATAGAATGTCCAGCTCATTTATTGCTAGTTGGCAACCATAGAAGTATATTTCTCACTGGCCTGTTTTGTCCATACCAGCTTCTAATTGTCAAAATAATTCTGTTGAGAGATTTTCGATGAAAGGGAAGAGAAGGAAGTGGATTTTAATATCAGGAAAATTTAACAAATACAAAACTCTTTTCTGGCAAACATATTTATCATAAATAAGTTATATACATTTAAGGGTTCATGGCAGCATGGAGCACGTGGGTGGCCTGTCTGTCGAGTGTTCATCTTTGGCTCAGGCCGTGATCTCACAGTTTCTGAGTTAGAGCCCCGCGTTGGGCTCACTGTTGTCAGCCTACCAACACAGAACCTGCTTTGGATCCTCTGTCCCTCTCTGTCCCTGCCCCTACCCCGCTCATGCTCTCTCTCAAAAAAAAAAAAATAATAATAATAATAAATAAATAATGAAGGTTCATTGCAGCTTTAAAAAAGAACTCCTTATTTTGAAATCGTTATAAATGCATAGAAGCTTGCAAAAGAATATACAGAGGAGTCCCGTGCAGTCTTCCTTTAGACTCTTCCAATATTCACATTTTACACACCTATAATATTACATCAAAGTCAAGATATTGACATTCATCAATCTACGGAGCTTATTTACATTTCACCATTTATACATGTACTTGTGTTTGTGTGTGTGGCCTTATGGCATTTTCTCACATAGGAGCCTTGGATAGTCTGTGCCACAACCAAGATTTCCAACTGTACTCATCCCCATAAGACTCCTTCCTTTCACCACTTTAGAGTATCATCTCAAACCCTTAGCAACCTAGTGGTTGCCATTCTCCATCTATATCTCCATCCAGTCTATTCTCCATCTCTATTATTATGTTATTTCACCAATCTTAAATAAGTGGAATCATCCACTATGTATCCTTTTCAGATTTTCTCTTTTCATTTGGCATAATTTCCTTGAAGTTCCTCTAAACTTCTGTTGTGTGTATCAGTAATCTGTTCCATTTTTATTGTTGAGTAGTATTCCAGAATGTACAAACATCACAATTTGTTTAACCATTCACCTTTTAAAGGAAATTTGGATAGTTTACAGATTTTACGATTAGGATTGAAGTTGCTATGAACATTCATGTACAGGTTCTTATGTGGAAATAAGACATTTCCCTGGGATAAAAACCCAGGAGTGGATTGCTGGGCTGTATGGTAAATCCATTTTTAATTTTGATAGGAATTATGGGGCTATATTCCAGGATGGCTATAATGTTTCACATTCCCACAAACAATGTATGAGTACACTCTTTACAGCATTTGCTATTATTGCTATTTTTTATTTTTGCCATTTTTATGTGTAATGATATTATAGTTTTAATGTGTATTTCTCTAATGGCCAATAATGTTGAAAAATCTTTTCCTGTGTTTATTTGTCACCTGTTTATCCCCTTTGGTGAAATGTCTGTGAAGGTCTTTTCTGTGTCAATGTCCCAGTTTTCTAATTGGATTCTTTATTTTTTTGATGTTGAATTTTGAAGGTTCTTTATATAGAGATAAAAGGCTTTTTTGTGTGCTAAGTGGTTTGCAAATATTTCCCCCCAGTATCTAATTTTCTTTTCATCCTTTTTATGGGATCATTGGTAGAGGAAAAGGTTTTTATTTTGATGAGGTCCAATTTGTCTATTTTTCCTCTTATGAATTATGCTTTTGGTGTCAAGTCTAAGAACTCTTTACCTAGTCCTAGTTTCAAAGATTTTCTCATCATGTTTTCAAAGATGTTCTTTTCTATGAATTTTATAGTTTTACATTTAAGTCTGTGATCCATTTTGAGTATATTTTTGCATCAGATGTGAGGTTTAGGTTGTAGGGGTGTTTTTGTCTTGTTTTGTTTTTGCCAGTGTATACCCAATCACTCTAGCACTATTTATTGAAAAGGCTATCCCTCCTTTGTTGAACTGCTTTTGCTCCTTTGTCAAAAATTAACTGAGTATATTTGTGTCTTTTCTGGGTTCTCTATTCTTTTCCATCGATCTATGTGTCTATCTCTTCTTCACTACCATACCATCTTGATTACTATAGACACTGTAATAGCTGTGTTTCTAGCTGTTATCTTTTTATTGTGTTTTTTTCTCAAAAATTTCTAAAATTAACTAATAAACAGGTGCTGTGAAGGTAACAATATTCTCTGATTTCTCTCATTCTAGTGGCAGATTGAGTCAACTATGATAAAAATCTTTTCATCTCATTCTTGTCTATTTGGATTTGTGGTTTATTCAGACAGTCAGGAGAGTGTTATATGTAAACATTATGACATATGATGTATTCAAAGTCTGGAATATTTCTCAAGAGGCTATTAAATTCATAGATTCATGAGATCAGACATGTAAGCACTTAGACTAATCTTTAGTGCATTGTAAGTGCTCAGTTTGTGTCAGTTTAATTGTTCTGGTTACTTTATAATAACTTATTTTTATGTTTATAGAGGAGAGAGAACTGGAGGCGGCAGAAGAGGAACTATCATTTCTTGGCTAATTAAACTTTGCTGTAATATTCCTGGTGTGGTTTCAACAAAGTAAATATTAGTACTCTCAGGGTGTACAGAAGGAAATTGAACTTTACAGAGGATGAATAACTGGCCAGGATCATAGATATGGGCAGAGCTTCTTAATCTTTCTTTTGGAGAGGTTACTTAGGTAAATATGTGTCAAGCACCGAGAGCCAAGTTTATATCACTCACAAGAACTGTGGACTCTGTTGTTGCTAATTCAGCTGTGGCTAACCTTTTCATGGTAGGATGGAGTTGAAATGAAAAAATATGTATCTAGCACCTGCGTTTCATAATTCTGTATCCTGAATGTTGTTCTTTCTTAGTGTCCTGCTTTGACATTGAGTGGTGCTTTAACAATTAAGACCCTACTTGGTCACTTCAACAGAAAATTGTTCTGTCTTCTATCAGTGTCTTTTTCTTTGATGTTCAAGGAATCCAAATAGTACCTAACTCTAACCCTAGAGTATCTATCCTATTTACCTCTACTTTATCCTGAAGTTGCACAGCCCAGACATCTCAAGAAAATAACATGTTCATCATAGCTGTTGCTCAGCCTTACTCTTTCTTTTTTTTTTTTTTTTAATTTTTTTTAATGTCTTATTTATTTCTAGGAGAGAGAGAGAGAGACAGCGTGAGCAGGGGAGGGTCAGAGAGAGAGGGAGTCACAGATTGAAACAGTCTCCAGGCTCTGAGCTGGCAGTCAGCACAGAGCCCGACGTGGGGCTCGAACCCACGAACCGTGAGATCATGACCTAAGCGAAAGTCGGACGCTTAACCGACTAAGCCACTCAGGCGCCCCTCAGCCTTACTCTTTCTTGAAGAGAGGCTAACAGACTGTCCTTTACAGCAGTCTGGAGACCAGTTGTTGCTGAAACATGTGGGCAGTTCAGTCAAGAGGAATAGATTTATAGATTTTCTGCTTGTCATCTCTGTTGCCAGGATGCTGATGTACAGTGACCCATGATTGACGTCCTGGGGGGCTTCAAACTAGGACTCTTTTTCTTTCAGTTCCAGAATAGGGATGTCTGTCCCTAAACAATTTGGCCCCCCACAGATTACTCTTATTCCATGTTCATGCCCTCCCACCTCCAACATGGTCTAGAAGGGCTTCCTTTTAACAGGGCTCTAAGCCTCATTCAGGCAAGGTGCATCAATTGTGGCTATGACAGAGAGAAACAAAGGCCTGGACCACCCCAGAGAAAACGGTGAATCATCTTTCAGAAGCTGCTGAGGTGATAGTGGGGTTGGCAACAGAGGGACTGTGAAACGGAGAGACAAGCACTCATAAAGCCTATACTAACATGCCAAGAGCTGGGAGAGTGTGTTCATCATGTCTTTATTTTTCAAGTTTTATGTTGGTTTGACATGTTGGGGGCCTTGCTGGGTGGGGAGAGACTGCGCCTTCCAGGGTTAGCTAATTCCTAGAAATAGTAAATAGCTTGCCTGAGAACATACCTTTCATATGCAGACATGCTGATCCAGCTAACCCTCCCCTTTATCTAACTCTCATGTACCAAGCTAGTATTTCTCCTGCCCTAAATCACCTCAGGGCCATGTACCAAACAACTAGAGACCACCCCAAGCCTAGAGAACACTGACATTATTCAAACCAGTCTATCCAAGCTGTTTACCCTGCCTCATTTCTTCCTTCCTGTGGAAAGCACAATAAAAACTCTGGGTCATACTTTCCCCTAATTCCTTCTGTCTCCTGACCAGAGTGCTTCCCCCCGGTGGCCCTGTGTGGCGTTGTTATGTGCCCCTCCTGGGAACTGAGTAACAATAAAATCTTTCAATGACATTAGCCTTTCTATATCATCATTCAGTCACCTCCATAAATTAAAATGCCACAGGTACAATCAAGACAGATAGTCACTTTTCATATATGATCCCAATGAACTCTCACATCTCCTAGGAAACTAGAGCTCAGTGAAATGAAGTTCCTTCACAATATTCCACAGTTTTAGTACAGAGCCAGAATGTAAACTTGGGATTTTCTGATGTCGTAGCTGAGTCAAAACTATAACCTGACCTTAAGCCCCTCGACCCTATACTTACCTTCTTAGTCTTTACCCTGGAAAGACTGGAAATAAAAGCTCTAGGTTATAATTCAGCTAGGCTCCTGCCATAGAATGAATTGTTTCCCTCAGATTTATATGTTGAAAGCTTAACCTTCAGTGTGACTGTATTTGGAGATGGGGCCTTTAAAGAGGTGATTGAGGCCAAATGAGTTCCTAAGGGTATAGTTCTGACGCAATAAAACTGGTACTTTTACAAGAAAAGAGACACCTTCTCTGCCACGTGAGGCTGTAGAGGGAATGCGGCCATCTGCAAACCAGAACGAGAGCTCCCACCAGAACCTGACTGTGTTAGCACCCTGATCTTGGACTTCAGCCTCCAGAGCTTGGAAAAAATAAATTCTTTTTGTTTAAGCCACCCAGTCCACAGTATTTTGTTATGGCAGCCTGAGCTAAGATAGCCCCTACCTTATTTTTTCACTTTGGCAAATTTCTTCTTCTCTCTTAACCTTAGTTACCCATTTAGCCATAATTCTAAATTTATTTGTAAAGGCACAATTCTCAAATTAAGAACAAATCTCAGTTCTGCTTCTGATTTAGTTGTAGAAAATGACAAAAGACTGTCAATGTCATATATTTTTTAAATTTTCTAATGTTTATTTATTTTTGAGAAGGGAGGGAGGGCAGAGAGAGAGAGAAGGAGACACAGAATCCATAGCAGGCTCCAGGCCCTGAGCTGTCAGCACAGAGGTCGACACAGGGCTTGAACTCACGAACTGCGAGATTATGACCTGAGCCAAAGTCAGACACTTAACCAACTGAGCCACCCAGGCACCCCTGTCAATGTCATATTAACAAGCCAAACATACTTTTAAAAAATGCTTTAGAGAGCTGAAGACACAGGAAACATAGAAAGAAAAGAAACACAAAGAAACGCTCAAAGTAATGAGTCCTTCCAGGAAAGAAGAGACATACGGCTGCTCTCATCACTGGAGCAACAACAGGAAAAAAGAACCTGCCATACATGGGTGTAACAAGAAATTAGTTAAACTTTAGTCAACATTTAATGGGCAGATATGGGCTGCCACGACTGATCAAAATTCCAAGGACACGCAGCCAAGAGCAAGCCTGCGTCCACCCATTCAGTTTCTCTTATGGGTCCTTACTCAGGGTAAGTGGGCAAAATGTTGGGAGGAGAGAAGGAAAACTGAAAGAGGTCCTCTCCTAAGGTGTACAGAGTCTCCCACAAGTTGAGTCAAGAGGAACAGCCCAGGAGAGTGGAGAGAAATCCACCAGAGGTACTCCAGGGTCCAACTACGAGGGTCTGAAGATGAGTCAGGAGTCCTCACAAGCAATACAGACTTCCAACTACCAAAGCATGAAAGCTCAGCAGGCACACTGGGACAAAACTCTCTGAGGCATTCTGGACCTTTATGGAGAGAAGGGTAGCTTCCCTTCAAAGGTCAGAGGATGGACAGCAAGGCTGAAGGAGATCTCTAAGCACAGAAGAAGGAAGCTAGACTGAATAACAAAGTAACCTCCCCAGCAAGCCAATAACCTGGCAGCTTGGCTGTAAAGGAGATAACTCCATAGTTCTGAAGACTGATGACCTGGCCATGAAGCCCAGGTGGGTCTCTAGGATCTTGTTAGCTTTCAGATCCCAGGCTCTGCTGAAAGGAAAGTCCTGATCCCAGTCTTAACACATCTGAAGCCAGTGGTGAACTGCCTCAAATTAAAACCACAGCATAGCCAGACACAGCTCAACTACAGATCAAGTTAAATTCCAGTGGCCTGACAGAGAAGAGGCGGTGCATCTGGAAATGGTCCTTGTGGCAACCACCACCCAGAAAGAAATCTATTTTCTTTGAGATTACAGTTTTTTCTCTGGAAGACGTGCGTGTGTGCGTGTGTATGCGTGTGCATGCATGCTTATGCAAAAATCAATTTGGATTCATACTTTGGCATATCATATAAAAATAATTTCAAAATGGATTGTAGACCTAAATGTGAAACCTAATACTGTCTCGAAAAAAGCATAGAAGAAAATCTTTGGACCTTAGATACAAGACCAAAAGCAGAATCCATTAAAGAACAAACCGATAAGTTGGACTTCATCACAACTTAAAACTATTATTCTTCAAAAGACCATGTTAGGAGACTAAAAGACAAGTCATAGGTCACAGACTAGAAGATAGTATTACAAAGCAAATATCTGCTAAAGGACTTGTTTCTAGAGTATTTAAAGAACTCTCAAAACAATAAGAAGGGGCGCCTCTGTGGCTTAGTCGGTTAAGCGTCTGACTTCTGCTCAGGTCGTGATCTCACGTTCAGAGTTCAAGCCCCACGTCTGCACTGTCAGTACAGAGCCTGCTTGGGCTTTCTCTCTCCCTCTCCCTCTCTGCCCCTCCCTGGATTGCGCTCTCTCTCTCTCTCAGAAAATAAATAAACATAAAAAAACCCTCAGCAATAAGAAAACAATCCATTTTTTAAAATGAGCAAAAGATTTCAGCAGACACTTTACCAAAGAACATGAACCAAAGATGGCAAATTATCACGTGAATAAATGTTCTACATCAGTTGTCATTGGGGAAATGCAACTTAAGATACTACTTCATACCTACTAGAATGGCTAAAATTAAAAAGAGAGACCACACCATGTATTGGCAAGCATGCTTGTAGTGGGAATGTAAAGTGTTAAAACCACTTTGAGAAACAGTTTGGCAATATCTTTAAAGGTTGAACATGGATGTACCATGTAATCCAGGCTTTATAAACATAAGTATTTGCCCAAGAGAAAGAAAATATATGTCCATACAAAGACTTGGACATGAATGCTCATAACAGCTTTCTTTTTTCCCAATAACCGCAAATTGGAAATTTGAGGGCCCAAATGTCCATCAATAGCTGAATGGAATACCAAATTGTGAGATAGCCATACAATGGAACACTGCTCAGCAACAAAATCATGGACTATTGATATATGCAATGATATGGATGAATCTCAAAATAATTGTTGGCTCAAAGAACCCAGACAACAAAGCATACCTATGGTGGGATTCCATTTGTCTAAAACTCCAGAAAATGTGAATTTGTAGTGACAGAAAGCAAATCAGTGGTTGCTTAGAAATAGGAAGGTGAGGATGAGGGGAAAGAGACATTACAAAGGGGCACAGGAAACTTTTGGAGATGATGGACATATTCAGTGTCTTAGTGATGATTGTTTCATGGATGTATGCATACGTCAGAACACCAATTTGGACACTTAATATGTGAAGTTTGCTTTATGTATGTTATAGCTCAAAAAAAAAAAAAAGCTGCTATTTAACTTGGAAACAATGAGATACTACCCACCAGATAGACTACAGTGAAAAGTCTGGTAATAGCAGGAGTATGGAGAAATGGGAACTCTAATCACTACTGGTAGAAGTACAAGGATGCACAACTATTTTGGAACACTGGCAGAATTTACTAAAGCCAAACAAACACCTGTGCTAGACCCAACAGTTCCATTTATTGGATGATACTCAAGAAGATGCATGCATATGTCTACCAAAAACACGTGCAGGAATGTGCATAGCAGCTTTATTCATATTTACAAAAAAAATGAAAAAATAATCCACCAATACTAGAATGGATAAATTGTAGTATATTTTTTCTCACTTTCCTGAACTCCACTAAAGAAAGAGCGATGATGGTAAATCTCAAGGACATAGTCACTTTTCTAAGATTCGTCCTTCAAAAACGTGACATTTGATTTCTAAACATATGCCAAAGTATGGATGGTTCTCTATTGTACTAAGCAGATGGAAAGATGAAATCCTAAAATGTTCATCTTCCAAGTTTCCCCGATCTGTGGTCTGTCTTTGGATCGTCAATAATTGTCTGAACAGCGACTATGGCTTCATTAATTTTTGTCTGTTGGTCTCTGAGCAATTGTATATGCAGCAATCACAGAATTCGAGCAGCTCCATTAAAAACTGCATCCCATCTGTCAAAACCAAGAATATGTTTGTCTAAAGCAATAGGCAAGATCTCTTTTGTTTGATTTGCTTTAACAACTGCACCCTGGACCAAAATGCAAATTGCTTTAAGATTACCAGGTAATCATCATGACATTGAATCTTAACGTTAGCCAAAGCCATTACACCAGCCTTGAAATTGGGATTATTTACATCCAAATTAATCAATGGCTCTGCATTTTTAGTTGTGATGTCAGCATTTTTTGTGTCATCAGCTACCAAATCTTTGTACTTTTAAGCATTATCTCCATATTCAAGTCTGATAGCTAAACCAAGAAGCCAGTCAATTACGTGTTGTCATCTTGAATCTTGAAAGGACAGTTAACATCTCTGAGATACTTTTCAAAGAACTTGGGCCAATCACTACTGTGGATGTTTCTTAAATTATCTGTCTTCGATCTTATAGCATCTGATTTTCTGGTCTTCAAGCCAAACAATAAAGTTTCTAAATTATTTTTTTTTAATGTTTATTTTTGAGAGAGAGAGATCAAGTGAGGGAGAGGCAGAGAGGGCAGCAGGTGGGGGGGTGCGGGTGGTGGGGCTATGGTGGAGACAGAGTTTGTGAAGTGGGTGTGTGCTGACACCAGGGGCCCCAACCCAGGGCTCAAACTCATGAGATTATGACCTGAGCCAAAGTTGGATGCTTAAACGACAGAGACACCCAGGCGCCCCTAAGGTTTCTAATTTCTGTTTCATCTTTGCAGTTAAAGCCAGCAGGGTTGTTGTAGTCAAGGACAGTTAGCTTGCATTGGAACATGGTCCCCGTGTCTCACTCTGGTCTGGTCCCCCAGCCTTTGGCCTGGAGAGGAGAGGCAGAGAACAGCGGGCAGTGCAGGTGCTCACAGCGGCAGCAGCGAGAGAGCCAAACTGTGGTACATTTATACAAAGTAATATTACACAGGAAAAATGAACTACTGCAAGAGAGTGGCAACACATAAGTGAGCCTAGGAGACCTACTATGGAATGAGGTGAGCCACACATGAAGAAAACATACTCTCTGATTCCATTTTTATGAAGCTCAACAGGAAAAACTAATAGTAATACAGATCAAAACAGTGGCTAACTTTGGAGAAATGTTGATTAGAAGGACGTATAAATGAACCTTCTGGATTGCTGGGTATAGTCTAGAAGTTGATTTCTGTTGGTTACACAGAAATATGTAAAAATTCCTTCAGCCATACACTTAAATTTTGTGAACTTTGCTAAAAGTAAATTATATACTAATGAAAAGTAAAACAGCCCCAACAGCAGCAGCAACAAATAATGAACACTTAAATTCCATGATGTAAAGGGGGAAAGACTGGGAAGGAGAAATAAAGGTGTGTGGAACAGAATTTCAAGAAATTAGACAATGGAAACTTCAGCAAGAATTTCTAATCATAAATGTGTAGTTGCTCTTGCTGTATCTCAGGGATTCTTAGATATCCTGACTCTCTGACTTCTCCCCTCCCTAATCTTGGTTGTCTATTTTACTTTAAGATGTATTATTCGATTCCTTTTAAAAATTGAAATTCCTATTTCTTGTTGTAAATGGTAGAGAACTCAAACCACAATATAAATGTTTCACTTTCCTAAGATAGAAACTTAGAGCTCCAGCCCAGAACCCCTTGGCTCAACTGAAATGCCCCAGGATCCAGTTGCCTACCACGTGTGGCCACTTGGGATCTCAAACGTATTCAGAATTATCATCTCCTACCCACCCTGTCCTCCTCCAGCTTTACGTGCCACCCCGCATGCCCCATAACTGGTTCACCAGATGCCAAGAAATCAAGTCGGCTTTTCCCCTCTGCCTTATATCTCCTCATCCAAGCAATCAAAAAATTCTGCTGACTCTGATCCTTTGGTAGGTTTTATCTGTCCCTTCCGCTCTGTACCTCCTCTCTTCTTGTACCTTGGCCTGTTATTATTTCTCCTGTAGATTGTAACAGCAGTCTCTCAAAGAATGATTTGCAGCCCACAGTCCTCCTAAGAGTATGAACTGATCAAAACTGATTTTTTTTTCATTTTTATAGACAAACGATGCACACTTACAACCTGAATGCTAAAGTAGATACATATCTATATCTCTATATAGATATATATAGGTATAGGTGTAGATATAGATACATATATTATTCCACCAAACTTTGGTTTTTGAAAAAATGACATTTCATCCTAATGACTCAGTTCTTCTTCCTTAGGAAAGTGGCAGTGGTATGGTAAGGTAAGTTATGGGATCATTTCTTCCTCTTGTGAAGTGGACCACAATCCAAAAGATTTGAAGATCACTGTCTTTATTATCATCTTGCCTTCACTTCTGCCTTTCTTCTTCAAATACATGCACACACTATGACTTTAGTCTGTACTAACCAAAAGTGATGTTTTTATGCAAAAAATGTACTTATGTCAATTTTCTTGCTCAGAATATTTTGGAGTTTCTACATTGTCTTCAGCAAGGATTATTAACATATTTTAGGTATTTTTCCTTTTAAGAACAAATAAATAATAAAGCTTTTGACTTTCTTCTGAGAAAAACATACATATACACAATAAAATTTCATAAAATTTTTGAGGGTTTTTTTTTTAAAGAGAAGTAAGCCCTTATTTCCTTGTTTCATCAAAATTTCAGAGGTTTTGCAATACCCCTGAAACCTATCCATAGATCTTCTATAGATTTCTCACCCAGCCTTTGAATAGCATAAAAGATCTTTTGCTTACCTACCCAAACCCTTCTATTCGCTCCTCAATTTAAAAGAAACTTCCAGGGGCATCTGGGTGGCTCAGTCGGTTAAGGGTCCGACTTCGGCTCAGGTCATAATCTCAGGGTTCGTGGGTTCGAGCCCCGCATCAGGCTCTGTGCTGACAGCCAGCTCAAAGCCTGGAGCCTGTTTCTTATTCTGTGTCTCCCTTTCTCTCTGACCCTCCCCTGCTCACGCACCCTGTCTCTCTCAATCAATCAATCAATCAATCAAACATTTAAAAAAATAAAAAATAAATAAAAATAAAAGAAACTTTCCAGGGGTGCCAGGGTGGCTCAGTTGGTTAAGTGTCCAATTTCCGCTCAGGTCATTATCTCATGGCTGGTAAATTTAGCCTCACATTAGGCTCTGTGCTGACAGCTCAGAGCTTGGAGCCTGCTTCAGATTCTGTGTCTCCTGTCTTTCTGCCCCTCCCCCACTTGTGCTTTCTTGCTCTCTCTCTCTCTCTCTCAAAAATAAACATTAAAAAAATAAAAAGAAAGAAATAAAAGAAATTTCCAGGAGCATCTGGGTAACGTAGTTGGTTAAGCATCCAACTTTTGATCTCTGCTCAGGTTATGATCTCACAGTTTGTGAGTTAGAGGCCCACATTGGGCTCTGCACTGATGGTGTGGAGCTTGCTTGGAATTCTGTTTCTCCTTCTCTCTCTGCCCCTCCCCTATTTGTGCTCATGCACTCTCTCTCTCTCTCTCTCAAAATAAATAAAATTAAAAATTAAAAAAAAAAAAAGGAATTTACAGAACACTCCATGTACTATCTCACACCTTATTTTAAAAAATCAACTTTATTTTAGAATAGTACGAGATTTACCTAAAAATTACAAGATAGCACAGATGGTTTCAGTACACCCCATACCCTCTTACCTCTAATATTAACATCTTATATCAGTATGGTACACTTGTTACAATTAATAGACCAATGTTGACATGTTATTATTAAATAAAGTTCGTAATTTATTCAGATTTCTTTATTTTTGCCAAATATCCTTTTTCTGCTCCAGGATCCCATCCAAGGTACCACGTTACATATAGTTGTTATGTCTCTTTTGGTTCCTTTTGGCTGTAATAATTTCTCAAACTTTCCTTGTTTTTGATGACCTAGCCAGTTTTGATGAGTATTGGTCAAATATTTTATAGAATGACCATTAATTGGGATTTACCTGATGTTTTCCTCATGATTAGGCTAGGGTTATATATTTTGGAGAGGAAGCCCATGGAGGGTATGTCCTATTTTTACATCATATCTAGGATGCATTTTATCAACATAACTTATCACTGTTGATATTAATCTTGATCCATTGGCTGAAGTAGAATTTGTTAGGTTTCTCCACTGAAAATTATTTTTTTAAATTTTTTAATGTTTTATTTCTGAGAGAGAGAGAGACAGCGTGAGCAGGAGAGGGTCAGAGAGAAAGGGAGACACAGAATCCAAAACAGTCTCCAGGCTCTGAGCTGGCCGTCAGCACAGAGCCCGACGCGGGGCTCAAACACACGAACCGTGAGATCATGACCTGAGCCGAAGTTGAACGCTTAACCGACTGAGCCACTCAGGCGCCCCTCTCCACTGTAAAATTAATCTCTCCTCCCCACCCCCTTCTTTGCTGCATTCTTTGGAAAGAAGTCACTGTGCACAGTCCACACTTATGGAATGTGGAACTGTACTACATTTCCTAGAAGGCACAAATTCTTTTGCATGGGAGACTTGTCTATTCTTCCTTTCTTTTATTTTTAAATGTTTTACCTCTACCTGAAATAACAAAACAATCCCCAAATTTGAATGGCTTAGCACACAATTTATTTCTTGTCCATGTCATAATGCCTATCATGGTTCAGCAAATGGTTCTGCTCCACAAAGTCACTCAGACACCCAGGTTGCCAGTTTCCATCATTGGGTAACTACACTTTCTGATACATACAACTTCCCTAGTTGTTAAGGCAGATAAAAAGCACTGGAGTGTTTTGCACTAGCAATTAAGTGCTTCAGCTTGGAAGTGGCACATGTTATTTCCACCCCTGGCTCACTGACAGAATTAGTTATGTAGCTCTGCCTAACTACAAAAGAGTGGGGAGGTATAATCCTCCTCTGTGCCTGGAAAGAGAGAGAACCAGACAGGGGCGAGCACTAAAAGCTTCTACCATGAGTCTTGTAATCCACCTGCCCACTGAATAAAATCCTATTCTTCCTCCAAATCTCATTCAGCTGAAATGCTGTGAAGCCTTCACTGTCTCTTCCTCACAGACTTCAGGTTCAGCATTTTGTACAGACCAACATTAAAGAAACTATTATATTGGATTGTAATTGTTGGTTTTCATGTCCTGTAGAAGAAAAAAAATCAACATGCTATCCTTAGAATTAATACAGTTCCTCTTACATAGAAGATATCCAATCAATCTTTATTAATTATTGAATTAATTGATAGATTATTAAATTTTATAATTAAATATTACACAGGAACTTCTTACATAATACAATTACTCAGATAATTTCTTGGCAGTTGAAGATTTTTTCTCTTTACTAACTTTATTATTTTTTAATATATTTTTTGAATTTTTTAATGTTTATTGTTTTTGAGAGAGAGAGACAGAGACAGAGACAGAGAGACAGAGAGCAATCAGGGGAAGGGCAGAGGGAGAGAGACACACACACAGAATGGGAAGCAGGCTCCAGGCTCTGAGCTGTCAGCACAGAGCCTGACGTGGGGCTCGAACTCACAGACCCTGATATCATGACATGAGCTGAAGTTGGCCACTTACCTGACTGAGCCACCCAGGTGCCCCACCCTTTACTAACTTTAAATGAAGTGTTGAATCATGCCTTCAAAAAATGTTTTTCCTACATTAACATGAGGAATCCTGTGTCTCAAACATATGGTCTTATTTCTACTTTATTCCTGAGACCTGAGTTAAATTTTTATTTTAAAAAATTCCCCCTCTTTTTAAAATTCCAGCGTAAGTATTCTCTAAGGTTTGAGAAGCACACCCTTTCATGGTTTGTGACTGGTTTTTATTTGTAAGGTTATTGTATTACTTTCTTGCATGGTTTGTAATGTCAGAAACCTATTTCAACATGTGGTCAAGAGAGGAGAGTAACATCTTAATTGTAGGGGGAATGCATTTTTTCCACAGTGAATATATCAGTTGTGTTGAATGTCTATATTATACACATAAGTGTGCTTCTTACTGAAAAGAAGTGGCCTAAAAGGAGAGTAAGCCCTTGAAGAGCTCATGATGACTAATGTATGGACAATATGACAGTAAGCGACAATAATAGACAATAAGGTCATAGATAACATGTGGTTGATATGTGTGTGTTACAAACACAGTCTTTTTTTGAGTTCAAGGCTGACATGGTCTGGCTGCAGAGTAGATGAGAGGGGAGAGAATCTGGACATAAGGAGACTACTTAGAAAGCCTTGTCAGTAGTTCCATGATGAAATTCAGGTCTACATCAGATCTCATACTAAATTACTGTTTAATTAAAATTCATTTTGAATCAACAATCAAGGAAACTACTTTCCAAACTCAGTAGGTGTGAGACACTAATATAGCCCTCATCGTTTTTGGGTCAGGTCATTGTGAAACTCATGTAAAAATGGCCTAATGTTTGTGGGTTGAATTCCTACTTGACTGAGTTGAAAATAGACTATTCCCAGCTATTCCTATCTCACAGAGGTGGCTGACCTGGCTTTGGGGGTGGAGGGATGAGAAGATAGTATAGCTGCATCCAAAATGACTTAAAGTGATGCCAGAAGGGAGGATAGCATTATCTTTTATGCACATAAGTTATTATTAATAATTTGGTTACCATATTGTCTTATTTGCTTGTTAAGGGTAGCAGTTAAATGTTTGTCAAGGTGGAGGGAAGAACAACTCAAGTGTATGATCTCGTTATCCTATTTGCAACAACTTCTTCTCCAACATCTTGTGATTTTATGGAGCTAATTTGCAGATTGAAATCACTGGTTTCTAGTTTAGTGAAAGGAAATTTAATGGCATTGGCACAAATGAAAAGATCTTGCAAAATCTTAAACCCAAAGATCATACTCAGTAAAGAAATGAAATCAGAATGGTCTTTTATTTTTTTTATTTTTTTATTTTTTATTATTTATTTATTTATTTTTTTTTTTTACAAATAGTTTATTGTCAAATTAGTTTCTACATAACACTCAGTGCTCATCCCCAAAGTGCCCTCCTCCATGCCCATCTCCCCCTCCCCCCACATCCATCAGTCCTCAGTTTTTGTCAGCATTCAAGAGTCTCTCATGGTTTGCCTCTCTCCCTTTCCCCCACCATTACCGCCCTTCTTCTCCCCCTTGTTCCTCCGTCAAGTTCCTCCTAATCCTCCTATATAGCAGCACTCTCCACAATAGCTAAAACATGGAAAGAGCCTAAGTGTCCATCAACAGATGAATGGATCAAGAAGATGTGGTTTATCTATAC
>NW_024080895.1:1091434-1317176 GCF_003009895.1 Hyaena hyaena | reverse complement strand
TGCCCATCCCCCCTCCTCCCTACATCCATCAGTTCTCAGTTTTTGTCAGCATTCAAGAGTCTCTCATGGTTTGCCTCTCTCCCTTTCCCCCATTTCCCCCCTTCTTCTCCCCCTTGTTCCTCCGTTAAGTTCCTCCTAATTCTCCTATACATTCAAACATATGATATCTGCCCTTCTCTGCCTGACTTATTTCGCTCAGCATAACACCCTCAAGGTCCATCCATGTTGCTACACATGGCCCGATTTCATTGTTTCTCATTGCCATGTAGTATTCCATGGTATAGATAAACCACATCTTCTTGATCCATTCGTCTGTGGATGGACACTTAGGCTCTTTCCATGTTTTGGCTATTGTTGAGAGTGCTGCTATGAACATTGGGGTACATGTGCTCCTATGCATCAGCATTTCTATATCCCTTGGGTAAATTCCTAGCAGTGCTATTGCTGGGTCATAGGGGAGTTCTATTGTTAATTTTTTGAGGAACCTCCACACTGTTTTCCAGAGGGGCTGTACCAGTTTACAGTCCCACCAACAGTGTAAGAGGGTGCCCGTTTCTCCACATCCTCGCCAGCATCTCGTGTTCTCTGATTTGTTCATTTTAGCCACTCTGACTGGTGTGAGGTGGTATCTCAGTGTCGTTTTGATTTGTATTTCCCTGATGAGTAGGGATGCTGAGCATCGTTTCATGAGTTTGTTGGCCATCTTAGATTTTTATTTTTAAGTAATGTCTACACCAACGTGGGACTCGAACCCACAACCCCACGATCAAGAGTTGCAACACTCCACTTACTGAGCCAGCCAGGCGCTCTTGAAGCTGATGCTTTAGTTTTTCATGATCTGACACAATCTAACACAATTAGATTTTAATTATTCAATACTAATAGAGAAAGCACGATTGCAAGAACAGCAAAATAATAGTGGTGGCATAAATTATAGTGAAACAAGACTATAAAGGCAGAAGGATACCTCAGTAGTCTGAGTCACTGAAAGCCAAAACACCTAGCCTTACAGGGTTAATGGGGACCTGAATTGTGGAACCAAAGAGCCATTTTCAGGAAAACAGTTTAATCTCTAGGACTCACGGGAACCATCTCACTTCCCAGTCTCTGATCACATTCCAATCAGAGCAGGCAAGTCTAGTTATGTTTTTTTTTTTTTAATTTATTTCTGAGAGAGAGAGAGAGAGAAAGAGAGACAGTTTGAGCAGGGAAGGGTCAGAGAGAGAGAGAGACACAGAATCCGAAACAGGCTCCAGGCTCTGAGCTAGCTGTCAGCATAAAGCCTGATGCGGGGCTCGAACCCATGAACCGTGAGATCATGACCTGAGTCGAAGTCGGATCCTTAACCAACTGAGCCACCCAGGCGCCCCATGTCTAGATCAAAATAGTGCAGTGTGTATAAGTGTGCTGTGCCATAAGTGAATGCAAGAAACATTACTTTGCTTTATTTGTTCTATATCAAAGAAAATTTGTCATTCGGTCCTACTTCTTCAAGTGGTGAGGCATTGATAGTCTTTTTTAACTTCTCTCTCTTTTTTTAATATTTACTTATTTTTGAGAAGGGGGAAGGGCAGAGAGAGAGAGGGAGACAGAGGATCCAAAGCAGGTTCTGGTCTGACAGCAGGGAGCCTAACATGGGGCTCGAACTCATGAACTCATGAACCATGAGATCATGACCAGAGCTGAAGTCTGTTTAACCAGCTGAGCCACCCAAGAGCTTCTTTTTTAACTTTTATTTAACTTTTATTTATTCTGAGAGAGAGCACGTGCGAACATGATGGGGGTTGGGGAGGGACAAAGAGAGAGAGAGCCCCAAGCGGGCTCTCTGCTGCCACTGTAGAGCCTAACTCATGGTTCAATCTCTCAAACCTCAGCTGAAATCAAGAGTCAAACACTTAACTGACAAAGCCAACCAGGAGCTCCTCTATTGAAATTTGAGAAGCTACTGATCTGGGTACAGATGAGCTTCATCGGAGAAAGATAATTGTCAAATTGAACAACAGAATCTTTCAACATATATGACCAAGTTCATATATACAGAGGAATGCTAAAGATTTCAAGATAATCACCCTTATTTTAGTGATTCTGCACATACTTCTGTTTATGTGTGTTTATTACTTTGCTAATTGCAAAAGTAAAATATGCTAAAAGAAGTAAACTTAGAATGTGCCAAAAAATACAAAGTAAATAAATATTCTGAAAAGTTTGGGGCTCCTGGGTGGCTCAGTCGGTTAAGTATCCGACTTCAGCTCAGGTCATGATCTCACCATTCCCAAGTTCAAACCCTGAGTCAGGCTCTGTGCTGACAGCTCAGAGCCTGAAACCTGCTTTGGATTCTGTGTCTCCCTCTTTATGTTCCTCCCCAGCTCATACTGTTTTCCTCTCAAAACTAAATAAACATTAAAAACAATTTTTTTCATTCTGAAAAGTTTTCATAAATAACCACCGTAAACATTTTGGTATATGTCTTTTAGTTCTTTATCTCACATAATCTATTTTTTAACTTTCATTTTTTTATCACAAAATATATGTGTGTATTTTTAAAGAAAAGAAAATGTTATCAATTTAATGACAATTGAATGAAATCAATCAAATTTAATGAAAAATTGCCCTAATCTTTCTCATTTAATACCCAACACTAGAGGTAATCTCTTTTTAACTTCTTTAGCTATCTCCTCTAGTATTTACTGCCATATATCTCGGGAGCATGTTTATTTTACTATTTTTTGATTTTCAATCATAGACATTTTCTGTTTATTTCCACTAAGGAAGGTAAAGATTGAGCTCTCTCTCACCTCCCCCTGCCCTTGCTGTTCTGCTGGACCAACATGCACAAACACTCAAAGATGACCATAACATGTATGTTTCCATGCTTAAGTTTTTGGGTTTTATTGGTATTAAAAATTGCCTTATTTTCCTGACTGCTTAGTTTTTCATATACTTATTCATATATGAATTCATTACTCAAAGTCTCAGCCAGACTTGTCAAACTCCCTTCAATATGTTCAGAAATTCCAAGCCATCTCTAAGTTTGGCTTTTCCCCTGGAGTCCACACCCCTTGAGCTCTTTACCCTCTTGTTTTAATCTGAATTGGCATGTCCTTAACCTATGGCAAGGCTGTTAGTGTTGGACAATGCTTGCTTGCTTCTTCTTTAGTCCTGGTGATTTCCTTCACTTCTCTCCTATGTTAGATCCCTGTTGCCTAGATCCTACATTGTCTTTTATTTGCTCATTTGTTTATTTGTTTGTTTGTTTAAAGACTTTGTTTTTGAGTAATCTCTATAGCTAATGTGGGGCTCGAACTCACAACACTGAGATCCAGAGTCACATGCTCCACCAACTAAGCCAGCCAGGCTCCCTTATTTGCTTTTAAAATAGAACATGTCCTTCAGAGGCTTCCTGATAAAGGGTGCAGAGAAGTGAAGTTTTATTGTCCTAAGATATTTGAGAACGATTTTTTTTCTCCTCTCACACTAGATAGTTAGACGGCATATAGGACTTAGGTTGAAGATCACTATCCTTAAGTTTAAAAATTTTGTCTTTATCCCCATTGTTCTGAAATTTCATGATGATGTGCATTGGTATAAATTTTATTCCACACCATTATGCCAGGCGCTTGGTTACCTTTTGATATGGAAATCTATGTCCTTCAGTTTTGCACATTTATTTTATGTTTATTCTTCTGTAATTCCTTTTAAGAATTCCTAGTAATTGGATATTTGATTTCTTTGTTCTCTACTTTTCTCATTGTTTCTCTCCTGTTTTTCATCTCTGTCTTTTTATTCTATTTCTGGGACCGTTTCGCAAATTTATCTCTTAATTCTTTTATAAAGTGTTTTACTAAGGTGGTCATATTTTTAAATCTCAAGAGCTCCTTTTTAAATTCTCTGATTATTTCTTTATTATAGTATACTTCATTATTACATAGATGTGATTTTTTTTACTTCTCTGAGATACTCATTATAATTTATATTTTAGTTTGTTTTGCCTCTATTTCCTCTGAGTTCCTCTTCAACTGTTTATTATTGATTGATGGATTGATTGATTGAATGAGAGAGTGAGTGTGAGTGGGGGAGGGGCAGAGAGAAAGGGAGAGAGAGAATGCCAAGAAGGCTCTGCACTGTCTGTCAGCACAGAGCCTGATGCAGAGGTTAATCTTATGATCCGTGAGATCCTGACCTGAGCTGAAATCACAAGTCAGACGCTTAACCAACTTAGCCACCCAGGTGCCCTAAGACTCAGTCTTTAAGTAATCAAAGACCTGATAAAGAACATGAAGGGGCGCCTGGGTAGCTCAGTCGGTTGAGTGTCTGGTTTCAGCTCAGGTCATGATTCACAGTTCGTGGGTTCGAGCCCCGTGTGGGGCTCTGTGCTGACAGCTCAGAGCCTGAAGCCTGTCTTCAGATTCTGTGTCTCCCTCTCTCTCTGACCCTCCCCTGCTCATGCTGTCTCTCTCTCTCTCTCTCTCTCTCTCAAAAATAAATAAAACAATAAAAAAACCCATGAAGCACAGGCAATTATCTTAATAATACACAGAATCCATGTTTTCTAGGTTAATTATTTATCTGGTAAAGAAAAATCTTCTATGATAATCCAAGAAAGCTTTCTCCTTTTATTTATTTATTTATTTATTTATTTATTTATTTATTTATTTTGAGAGACAGAGACTGAACCACCCAGGCACCCCAAGCTTTCTCCTTTTAACAGGGAGAAAATTAAATTCCAGTTTTGCATAGGCACACTATTGCTATTAAAGCTCACTTTTAAAACACTTAAAATAAATTCATTCAATTTCAGCAGCTTGGTCACACAGGATAAGAATTTCTCCTTTCTCCCCTCCTTCCCTTTTTTAGTGCTTCTCTCTTTTCCCAACTTTCTATGTCCCTTTAGGTTTTGTCTTTTATTTTCTTTTTTCTAGTCTAAAATAAAACTTAAATTACCTTTAATTTAGAACAAATTACTCTCCTTTCCCTTTAACAAAAATGCATTCTCATATCTCATGCCTTTTGCTACCAAAAACACATTTTGCTGTCTCTGTATGCTTTGCCTGAAGTTTTTTTTTCTTTACCAGGTGTAAAGAAATTACATTTTACTATTATTCTATAATAATAATAATAATAATGCAAATTATTATTTCCAGATGTAGGTTTCATTTATATATACTCATTAGCATTCTTAACTTTTAGTAAGCTTAATTTCCAATGAAAGCCAAGTAAGCAGTTGTGAACTGTCTGCTACATACTAACATTGTGAGATTAGCATATTTATGAATACATCATTTTATAATTTCTACACATGCATTTTCATAGTACAACTTTTTGACTTGTCAAAAAGAACATGTTAACAGATCCAAATATCTTTAGTTCCTCAAAGAATCGAAAAAGTTATAAAAAGTTACACATGCGGCTTTTTCTGCCATGTTGACATACAGTAAGCAAATCATTTTTATTGTACCTTTTGTTCTTAGGTTGAATTTATAATTTTATAATCTTAAATATCTGGCAGGGATAACATAAGCTAATTTGACCAATCTTAATTTATGTAAGTGCTTATATTTTTTTAAGCCAATCAATAGAGCTCTTCCACAAGTCCATTTTTAGGTATACCATCCAGAGGGAAAAAATACTGCATCTACATAACATGCATACATTGCCACACATAAACATCCAGACAGGTGCAAACAGAGGTCTTATAGCTTTTATTTAAATATTTTATAAAATTTTAAAATTTGATATCAAGTACAATAATACAAAACTCACAAGCTTATAAAAGAAGAGATCTAAATGGTGATTCTGGCAGATGGGACCATCTGGGTCCATTTAGACCAAAATGGACTAAATTTTGGGCAAGGGAGCCTATGAAATATCAACTAGCAGTTTGTTTTTTATTTTTATTTTATTTTTTTATTTTTTTTAAATGTTTTATTTATTTCTAGGAGAGAGAGAGACAGCGTGAGCAGGAGAGGGTCAGAGAGAGAAGGAGTGACAGACTCTGAAACAGGCTCCAGGCTCTGAGCTGGCAGTCAGCACAGAGCCCGACGCGGGGCTCGAACCCACGAACCGTGAGATCATGACCTGAGCGAAAGTCGGACGCTTAACCGACTAAGCCACCCAGGTGCCCCTAGCAGTTTGTTTTTTAAAACCTGTTTTTTCCAGTTTCCAGAGTTGCTTTAGCTCACAGTTTTCTCATTGGATATTTACATTTCAAAGACATTGTAAGATTAATATTTCCAAAGGACAAAGGATATATGGTTTTCTAAGGAGGAACTCAGAGGTATATTTGCCTGTTATCAAAAATCAAAGATGAATAGGCAAGCCACCGGCTGGACAAAGATCATTTCAGAGCTTATGTCTAACAAAGGACTTGCATGCAGAATATATGAAGTACATCTAGAACTTAATAATAAAAAGACAACTCAATTTTTCAAAGTGGAGGGGGCATAGGAAATAAAGATAAAACGTAGTATGGGATCCTAGAAGAACCTGGAACAGAAGAGGTATAATAGTAGAGAAATTGGTGTATTTGGGTAAAGTCTATAGTTTAGCAAACCAAAAAACAAAACAAAACAAAACACCTTACGGGTAATTACTACGAAGCTTTTTTTTTTTTTCCTTTTTCTAAGGGTAGGACAGTCTGATGAATTTTTTTGCCTGCGGCAGAAGCTGAAAATATGGGAAGGCCTAGACTTCATGGGATCTGCTTACAGAGTAAAGGACAATAAACCAAGTCTTCTTGTGCATTTTCTGTGCTTTTTCAAACTATTTCCTGGCTATCAGTATTTTCACCTTTCATACCTGCTTGAGTGTCCTTTGCAGTTCTTAGCATTTGTTCTGAATCTGATCTCTACCTCCTAATCTAGTGAAGGAAGTTTGTGAAGTTTTTTTCCCTCATACTAGCCATGTATCTTCTGTAACTCTTTCTTTCTTTCTTTCTTTTCTTTCTTTCTTTCTTTCTTTCTTTCTTTCTTTCTTTCTTTCTTTCTTTCTTTCTTTCTTTCTTTCTATCTGAGCTTCCTATAGCTACCAATCTTCTAATCTGATCTTCCTATAAGTACCAATAGGGTATTTGTTTAGGATGAGATGTCTCTTAAAAATCCTTTAGATGTCAAAGTCCAAATTTTCAAAGGTATACCTACTTCAACTATGACTCCAAACCAATAAGCTTTTTCATGGCTTAAAATCAATAAGCCCTTTATGGCTTAACCATGGACACAGGGGTGTCCTCAAAGAGAATGCAAATGATACAGCCCTCTCAAGATGCAGAGCTACTCCAAAGATCGCATAAGAAAGCAAAGACCTTCATTGTCACAGGTGGTAAAGAAAGTTCTGTCTCCCACAAAGTGAGACATTTTAATTCACAGATACACTAATCTATGTCACCTGAAAGGTGGTATCGGAAAAGGGAATTTTCCTGGCACAAACAAGTTAATGAAAGTAGAGGCAGCAACAGCATCCTAGCTGACTGGTTAGCTACTGGAAAGATGACACTGGGACGGGAATTTCCCAGCACAAACAAAGGAATGAAAATAGAGATGGCAATAGCGCCCTAGCCTGCTGGCCGTCTGCCTGATGCAAGCCCCAACCTCCCCGAGTGCCGGAGACCTGAGAGAATAATCTCACTAGTTACAGATCCTGGCTCTTTGTACATAAAATAAGACAAATGAAGATTCTGATAATTTTCATCCTTATGACAACACAAAAGTCAGACAAAGCAAAACACGAAAATTTCTGGGAGGCTAAGAACCAATAACCTACATAGGTACCCCCGATCTAAATTCACAACTCAAGATCTACTTTTATAAATATTACTCTCCTGCCATTATGAATTTAGAAAGGAAATGACAAAAAGAAATGTTCATATTCCTCTCTTTATTGAGCACTAGAGTCAAAGATCTGAGAGACTGACATAGTAAGAAATTCTTACCTTTTGCTGGTCTGTTGTTAGTTCCCTCCTATCTCAATTGCAGTCTCTGGGGAGAGTAGGGTGATCTAGCTTTCTACTGTGCCGTCCTCTTCACCAGAAACTGTACAAGAGGAGAAAAATTGTTTTTCCTACTACTCTTTTAGGGTTTCAGCTGGGGCTCTGTGACAAACGACAGGTTAGCAAGAGAAAAACAAATACGTTTCTTAACAGGCACATCTCATACATATTGGGGAGCAATGCAGGGATGACTAACACAAAGAGGGGCTAGAATTTAGGCTTACATAGATAGCATCTTAACCAAGGAACAATACATTTTTAGAAGAACGACAAGACCAAGGAAAACAGTTTTAGGCTTCCGAGGATAGCAAACTGTGGGAAGATAAGTATTTGATGGCCACTGGAAGATAATAGCTAGTCAGTAAAATTTGTTCTGTGGAGTCCTCTGGGGCTGTCTTGGGGCTGATAAGCATGTAGGGTCGTCAGTGATTAACTTCGGTACAAATTTAGGTTCTGTTTTCAGGCATATAGGTGGAGGGCAGTGAGCTTTCTTAGATCTGCTTCTCAATTGCCTTCAGTTCAGAATAATCCTTATGCCAAAGGGGAAGGCTTTTAGGTGGCATAGTCTGCTCCTTCTCTTTAGGTTTGATTATCAAGTTCCCTTGCTTTATTATGACTCCTTATGTCCTAACATTGAAATATGAGATAAGGCATTGTCAAAAAGTTAGAAACATTGTTCACATGAGGCTTATTTGTAATAGGAAAACATTGATTTATAAGCAAAAAATGTATAATAGCAACAAAAAATTTAAAGTGGGAATATGGCTGAGCAATATGGTATCCTGTTATATACCCATTGAAAATGATAGGTAATGTGTCATGTGCTTTGGGGGAAAGTGTATATAAAATAATTCTAAGTGAAAAAAGATGAAGACAACGTAGTGAATGCAAAATCAAAAATTGGACTCCATTTTCACTTGTGTAAAATGTTCATTCAAGGTTATTTTTCTTTATAGTTGCTCAAATTCATAATAAAATAGGAGATGGTTCCTGCTTTGGAAACAGTACTACTTCCTGAGCTAAATCTTTAAATAATGCCATTTCATCATTTTCCTGTAGGTTAATTCTTAGGATATCAGAGTATCTCTCTTCAAATATTAAAAAAAATTATTTTTAAAGTCCGTGAACCAATTAACAGTTCCTGTTTTTCACATCTCTCAAAGGGTGGAGCCCGCAAACCACTAGGAGAAGAAGGAAGTTAAAAGGTGTTAAATACTGAGGCCAGCTTGCCTTGGTCAGCCTAGGGACCAGTCAACATGAAGGCTCTCCTTATCCTGGGGCTTCTCCTCCTTTCTGTCACCATCCAGGGCAAGGTCTTCGAACGATGTGAGCTGGCCAGAACTCTGAAAAGACTTGGGATGGATGGCTTTAGAGGTGTCAGCCTGGCAAACTGTAAGTTAACTCTTCATACTTGCAAGTAATTAGCCAGGTGTGGAACAGATAGATGAGAAATAATAAGAAAGAGGCTTTGAATGAATGGATTTATTTTATTTCTTTGAGGGTCTGTGTGGTTACAATCGTGAAAAATATCAGCTTGTTTCTTTAGAATCATATGCCAGAAGAAGGAATGAGGGCAAAATTCTATGCCGTTCTAAGTACCCAGGACCCACTGTACTCTTCAAGGGCAGCTGATTTTGCCAGTTGCCTCAGGCTCAGTGGCAGATGAAGTCTGACCAAAAGGTACATTTGAGTGCCTGGAATATGTATCAAGTCCTTTGTACTTGACCCCAGGTATTTCCTGTTTGGAACTTGGTTCCAAAAAAAAATGAGCCTAGAGTAAGGAGTATTGTCCTCTTTTCAAATTTCCCTGCCATGACATGGGATTTTTAACAGCAAAGTTTTATAAAACTATTTTGGACTCTCAGTGCAGGGCCAGTAGGAACCTAGTTCCCCTCAATTACTGTTTATATAAGGATCCCTGAAATGCAGCTTGACATCCTGTTTTATTATTCTTAGTATAGTCGATTATCTATTTTTCATTTTCTTCCACATAATTCAAGATATGTCTGACTAAAAGTTACTTTATATTTTAGTCCGTATTTGTCAAAGTAATCACTATGTTTTCCAGGTTGAATTCAAACATTTCCTCTCAATATCTATTTAAACATCTTTTAAGGTTTTTGTTTTTGTTTTTGTTTTTTGAGAGAAAGAGAGAGAGCGCGCAAGCAGAAGAGGGGCGGAGGGGGGTGGGGGAGACAGAGGATCCGAAGCGGCTCTGCACAGAGAGCAGCAAGCCTGACCTGGGGCTCAAACTCATGAATCCCATGATCATGACCTGAGCAGAAGTTGGATGCTCAACTGACTGAACCACTAAGGCTCCCCAATAACTATTTTTGAATGAATGAGTGGATGGATGGATGGATGAAATGGTCTTTCCTATTTATATTTCTCTGTCTCTTTTTTTTTTATGTTTATTCACTTTTGAGAGAGAGACAGAGATATAGACAGAGTGTGAGCAAGGGAGGGGCAGAGAGAGAGGGAGACACAGAATCTGAAGCAGGCTTCAGGCTCCCCACTGGTAACACAGAGCCCAACATGGGGCCCGAACTCCTGAATAGTGAGATCATGACATGAGCTGAAGTTGGATGCTTTGACTGAGCCACCCAGGCACCCCTATATCTCTTGTTTACCAGATTCTAACTTGATAACCAAATTCACTTTTAGGTATCTTAAGAAAATTTATTTCTCCCAGAAAATTCTTAGTTTTTCTAATAAAAAGCATTTTTCATCAGTGTACATATCTGCTATTAATTTTAAAATTCACTTAACTTCACTTAACGCTATTGATTTTCCTATTCTAGGCTAAATCTTGCATGATGGATGAGAGCAGGGAAAGGGTAATAGCAATGGAAGAAACAGCTATTTTAATATTTTGAAAGTATGTTATCTTGTTCATTAGTATTACAAAATGATTTGCTAGCAAAAGATTCTCACTAAAGTGTTGAAGTATTTTTGGGGGTGCCTGGCTGGTTCAGTCAATGGAACATGCAACTCTTGATCTTGGGGTTGTAAATTCAAGCCCCATGTTGGATGTAGAGATTACTTTAAAAATAAAATCTTGCTCAGTTGGTTAAGTGGCCGACTTCGGCTCAAGTCATGATCTCATGGTTCATGGGTTTAAGCCCTGCATCAGGCCCTGTGCTGATATCTCAGAGCCTGGAGCCTGCTTCAGATTTTGTGTACGTCTCTCTCTCTCTGCTCCTTCCAACTTGTGTTCTGTCCTCTCTGTCTTTCAAAAATAAATAAACATTAAAAATTTTTAATAATAAAGCAAAATCTTAAATATAGATGTATATGTATATTTTTACAAATAAAATACACCTTTATATGTATAAAGTAAGTCATTAATAAAATAGAATAGAAAATTAGAACTGATTATGGTATGACAAATAAATCATGTGGTATTGATATTTATAACTAAAAATACGTTTTTTTCAGGGATGTGTCTGGCCAAATGGGAAAGTGATTATAACACAAGGGCTACGAACTACAATCCCAGTAGCAGAAGCACTGATTATGGAATATTCCAGATCAATAGCCGTTACTGGTGCAATGATGGCAAAACCCCACATGCAGTTAATGCCTGTCATATATCCTGCAGCGGTAAGACAAGATGATATCTGAGATACGGCACGGGACACATCAGTGCCACAAGAACAGAGATTCAATACAAATGAAAATATCTTGAAAGATTCATCAGGGACCTAGAAAAACTCCATCTCAATGTCTAGAAACTCTTTATTATTCTCCCTATAATCCCCTAAGAAATTAGAGAACTGATTATATCATAAAAAGTTGATGTTTTCTAATATATGCAAGTTTATGAAATGATCTATTAATTTATTATAAATGGATTTTTTAATGCTTGTCAAAAACAATGCCATTTCTCCCAATTTTGGGGGGGGGGTTTAGGGGTAATTTGGTTGTGTGGCCCTTTTTTAAAAATTGTTTTTATTTTGAAATGTCCTAAATACATAGAAATTTAGAGACATTAGCATAATAAACAACCATTTACATTTTTATGCATATGTTCTTTTCACTGAATTATTTTATTTTATTGTTAGTGCCTTTTATTTACTTTTTGACAAAGTTTAAATTTTATTTATTTATTTTTAATATTACACTTGTTTAGTGTAATAATGATTTCAGGAATAGAATTTAGTGATTCATCACTTACATATAACACTCAGTGCTCATCCCATGGGGCATCCCTAATACCCCTTACCCATTTAGCCCATCCCCCCACCCAACAACCCTCCTTGCTGAATGATTTTAAAGTGAATTAGAAACATGCTGACATTTCGTTTTTCATTCTTTCATTTGCATCTTCAGAAAATACAGTTCCTATGTAATTATTGTTATACCTAACAAGTTGATTTATGGATTTGTTTAATTAGGGTGAAACAAATATTCTTTTGAACTCATATAAAAAATAGAAATAACATGTGAAATCTTTAGCACATAAATACATTGGAGAAATATAGTAAAATTGATATTGTTAAATTTTAAATGTTAAAATTCCTAATAGACAAAATTTGTCTCAGAATATATTTTTTATCCAGATAATCTATTTTTGATTTATTTTTTAAAATATATAATAATATGTGCTTATTGAATAAAATGTCTTACTATCCAGAGATTTATGACCACTGGTAACTTGTAGTATATATTCTTCCACAAAATGTATCAATCATGTATGAATGTAAAACAATTTCATGCACAAATACACCTACACACAAATATGTAGACAATGTGTGTATTACGAAAAAATGAAGTTGTGCTATATGTACTGCCTTACAACTTGCTCTTTTTATCACACAAAATTATGTCAACAAATACAAATCTGTATTATTTTTCAAGGATGAAAAGAATTCCACATATTAATGTTCTATAACTTATTGGTCCAACTCTTTCAGGTAAGCACTTAGGTTCCTTTGCTTTTTCCCCTTTATTAAATGTCATGAACATCTTGTGCACACATCTGGTGCATTTTTATTATTTCTTTAGGATAGATTTCTGGTAGTAGAACCGCTGATTAAAAACTTGATAATCTCTGTTTGTTTTTTTTGTTTATTGTGTTTTTTACAGTCCCTACTTAAAAAGACAACCTTCTATTGCATTAGTTAATAATTCCAGAACTTCCAATGACTTTGGTAAATGAGAAACAGAATGCTTTATTTCATGCCAAATGGGATGGAATGAAGCAAATATTTCCCCCAACATTCACAGATAAATGGACTCTTGGAATATGATTTTAGTGTTCTTTTCTCAGCCTAAGAGAATATAGCTGGCTAAATCTAAGCTTACAATGAAATTTCTCTGAAAGTTGTTCTCATTCCTCACCACCTCTTTTTCAGTGTTGCTGCAAGATGACATCACTCAAGCTGTAAAATGTGCAAAGAGGGTTGTCAGTGATCCAAATGGCATTCGAGCATGGTACGTTTAAGCATTGGGGACAGCTACTTTGCCCTAGTGTTAAGAGAGAAGTGAGGGAGGGGCGCCTGGGTGGTTCAGCCAGTTAAATGACCGACTTCGGCTCAGGTCATGATCTTAAAGTCCGTGGGTTAGAGACTTGTATCGGGCTCTGTGCTGACAGCCTGGAGCCTGCTTTGGATTCTGTGTGTGTCTCTCTCTGCCCCTCCCTCACTCGCACTCTGTCTATCTCTCTCAAAAATCAATAAACATTAAAAAAAATTTTTTAAGAGAGAGAAACGAGAGAGGATTTTCAAAGACCAAAGTATGCTACTGAGAAGTGAACACTGCAGCTCTAGACATATGTTAAACAAGAAGTTACCTAGAAACAATCTACTTCCTCTGATTTAGAATCTTGCTCTGGAATCACTAAATTCTACTCCTGAAACCAGTATTACACTATATGTTAACTATCTAGAATTTAAATAAAAATTTAAAAATATAGAATCATACTCTTTCACTCTTCAGTTTATTTTAGAGGATTTCCAGAGTTTTTACGATTCTCAACACTCTACCATTTCCTTGTCATATCTTGAAATTACTTTTGGAGTTAAGCAAATGTGGAAAGAACTTTGTGGCTGCTATTGTAGAATGCATAAATCCACATTTATGTTCAGCATTCTGTGTTCCAGTAAGGGCTTCGGGGGAGGTGAAATACTTGGTATATATCTCTCCATTTAATAAATAACAATACCTGAGTCTATCTGTAGCCTATTGTCCATTTAGTGGTAAAGCGTTCTGTTCTTCCAGAGGGTTTGAAGTATGTATATTACAATGAAGATGTGTTTTAACCTATCACCATTTATTTCACCATTCTCTGCAGGGTGGCATGGAAAGCACACTGTCAAAACAGAGATGTCTCTCAGTATGTTCGCAACTGTGGAGTGTAACTGTACAGTTTTCCTTCTTCAGCTCATCATATGTCTTTTTCATATTAAGGGAGTAGTGATTGAGTGAAAGGTCACACTAGCATTCTTTCAAACAATAACAGTTTTACAGATGCAGGAGCAAAATACTGTCTTTCTTCTAAAAGGCTTCATGTTTATAAATGTGTTTATTATTTGTTGCAACTGTAACATTTTTCAGTTTGCAATAGAAATAATGCTGGTGGAAGCTTATCTAAAATCTTGCCTATCGAATACATCTCCAGTACATTCAATTCTTAATCCAAGGAAATAACCCAGACTTCATCTTTAGCACTCCCCAGTAGTTTATAAAAATGTAACAGATTATCTTAAAACAAATTGATCTTAGGCAAAATCCTAGCTGTATAGGCATCTGATGCCTTCATCTGTTCAGTCATCTCCAAAAACAGTAAAAACAAAAACAAAACATACACGCACACACACACACAGAAGGATAACAAAAAACCCAAACCCAAACCAAAGCAAAACACTCTGTTGGACATTATAAAGTAAAAATGCTAAATGGATAAAAATGAAAATAGCTTGAATTAAGGATTTTGCTTTTCTAAAGTGTGACCTTGGTTTAAATGTTTTCTCAGAAATGTTGGTTTCATACTGCTTTAAAAATAAATTGTCAGTTTATGTATCAATCTATTTTAGCCCTTTGGAGAATTCTGTGCATTTTTCTGATTGTGAAGGAATATAAAGGACTAGATGAGCTGTTGCTGTTCTTTAATTTTATTAACTTAGATTCATGCAGAGTGAATAAATCCTGAAATAATTGTTGATTAATCACAAATGTGTAATTATGCACTTTGTAAAAAAAAAAATACAAACATTATCATTAAAGGCTTTGCAACTCATAACTTGTCTGTCTTTGTTTAGACCCATCTAGTGTCTCTGAAGAAAAAAAAATATGTATTAAAAAAATATTTGGCACACTTGATATGTCTCATGTCTTCACCAACTAGCTGGGTATTGCTGGAGAAAAACCCACAAGCATTCTCACAGATCTCACTTTCATAACCACAAATGTGACACGGGCCCTCAGTCTGCTGGCCATCTTACTTCTCTGCACTCCTGTGGTCATATTCCCACTCTCCAAAGGGACTATCACTATTTTACTTCTTTTCCTCTCTCTTCAAAGACCCAGCATACACGTCCAACCACCCACCTTCCACTCTCTCTCAGTAGATCACCTGGCTTCACATTACACTGAGAAAATAGAACAACCTCATATGAAACTCTCTCCTAGCCACCATGACAGTGGTCACACCTTCCCCTGGGTCCAGCTTCTCTTCCTCTGCTCCCGCCAATGACAGTGTCTGCACATGGAATCTCGGATCGAATCCCGCTCACTACTCCAAGTTAATGGAGTGTTTCCTGCATCCTGAGTTTCTCCCTCCTTGCTGGATCACCCCTGCCATTGTACAAAATGTCCTGGTAACCTCCTGTCTTACAAAGACCTCTGTTACCCCACCTCTAAAGACATCATTCTGACTTCTGGAATGAGAGCACCAACTCCATGTCCTCACCTCCCATTCTCTTTTCTAACCATTTCTTTTTAAGTTTATTTATTTATTTTGAGAGAGAGAGAGAAAAAGAGACGGAGCCAAGGAGGCTCCAGGCTGTCAGCACCAATCCCAACACAGGTCTCAATCCCACAATCTGTGAGATCGTGACCAGAGCTCGGATCAAGAGTCGGAAGCTCAGGGTAACTGGGTGGCTGATTAAGCTTCCTGCTCTTGATTTTGGCTCAGGTCATGGCCTTGAGGTTAGTGAAATCCAGCCCCACATCAGGTTCTATGCTGACAGCATAGAGCCTACTTGGGATTCTCTCTCTCTCTCTCTCTCTCTCTCTCTCTCCCCCCCTTCCTCACTTGTGCACACTCTCTCATTCAAAATAAATAAACTAAGGGTGTCTGGGTGGCTCAGTCAGTTAAGCGTCTGACTTCAGCTCAGGTCATGATCTCATGGTTCATGGGTTCGAGCCCTGTGGCAGCCTCTGTGCTGACAGCTCAGAGCCTGGAGCCTGCTTCTAATTCTGTGTCTCCCTTCTCTCTGACCCTACCCTGCTCACGCTGCTTCTCTCTCTCTCTCTCTCTCTCTCTCTCTCTCTCTCTCAGAAATAAATTTTTAAAAACATTACAAAATTTAGAAAATACAAAATAAAAACAAAATAATCAATTAAAAAAAAAAGAGTCAGAAGCTCCCAACTGAGACACCCAGGTGCCCGTCTTTTCAAACCTTCTAAACCTGGCTGCTGCTATCCTTGGTTAGCTGAAACCTCTCCTTCATGGCTCCTTCCGTGACTCCTTGGGGCCAATTGTAGTGATCATCCATTCTCTGTTCACCTTACTTAATCTATCAGCAGCACTTGACAAAGCGAACCATTGCATATTTCTAGAAAACTCTCCCTCTGCTTCTCCTTGTTCACATCGTGCCTCACAGATTGCTCCTTCTGAGTCTTTGCCTGGCCTTTTCTCTACTATTTAGTTTCTAACTATGGGAGGGCCCCAGGATTCATGCCTATAGTCATTTGATAGACTACATTCCTTATCTATCTATCTATCTATCTATCTATCTACCAATTTATTTATTTATTTGTCTTTTCTTGCTGAAATATAACTTCTAAAATAAAAGATTTTAGGGGCACTGGCTGATTCAGTTGGTAGAGCATGCTATTCTAGATCTCGGGGTTGTGAATTCAAGCCACACATTGGACGTAGAGATTACTTAAGAATGAAATCTTTTTTTTTTTTTACAAATAGTTTATTGTCAAATCAGTTTTCACATAACACCCAGTGCTCATCCCCATAAGTGTCCTCCTCTATGCCCATCCCCCCTCCCCCCCACATCCATCAGTCCTCAGTTTTTGTCAGCATTCAAGAGTCTCTCATGGTTTGCCTCTCTCCCTTTCCCCCACCATTTCCCCCCTTCTTCTCCCCCTTGTTCCTCCGTCAAGTTCCTCCTAATCCTCCTATACGTGCAAACATATGATATTTGTCCTTCTCTGCCTGACTTATTTCGCTCAGCATAACACCCTCAAGGTCCATCCATGTTGCTACACATGGCCAGATTTCATTGTTTCTCATTGCCATGTAGTATTCCATGGTATAGATAAACCACATCTTCTTGATCCATTCATCTGTTGATGGACACTTAGGCTCTTTCCATGTTTTAGCTATTGTGGAGAGTGCTGCTATGAACATTGGGGTACATGTGCTCCTATGCCTCAGCATTTCTGTATCCCTTGGGTAAATTCCTAGCAGTGCTATTGCTGGGTCATAAGGGAGTTCTATTGTTAGTTTCCTGAGGAACCTCCACACTGTTTTCCAGAGGGGCTGTACCAGTTTACATTCCCACCAACAGTGTAGGAGGGTGCCCGTTTCTCCACATCCTCGCCAGCATCTAGAGTTCTCTGATTTGCTCATTTTAGCCACTCTGACTGGCGTGAGGTGGTATCTCAGTGTGGTTTTGATTTGTATTTCCCTGATGAGGAGGGATGCTGAGCATCGTTTCATGTGTCTGTTGGCCATCTGGATGTCCTCTTTGGAGAAGTGTCTGTTCATGTCTTCTGCCCATTTCTTCACTGGGTTGTTTGTTTTTCGGGCGTGTAGTTTGGTGAGTTCCTTATAGATTCTGGATATTAACCCTTTATCTGATATGTCATTTGCAACTATCTTTTCCCATTCCGTTGGTTGCCTATTAATTTTCTGGGTTGTTTCCTTGGCTGTGCAGAAGCTTTTAATCTTGATGAGGTCCCAACAGTTTATTTTTGCTCTTGATTCCCTTGCTTTTGGGGATGTGTCAAGTAAGAAGTTGCTGCGGTGGAGGTCAAGGAGGTTGTTTCCTGCTTTCTCCTCTAGGGTGTTGATAGTTTCCTGTCTCACGTTCAGGTCCTTTATCCATTTTGAGTTGATTTTTGTGCATGGTGTGAGAAAATGATCTAGTTTCATTCTTCTGCATGTTGCTGTCCAGTTCTCCCAACACCATCTGTTAAAAAGGCTGTCTTTTTTCCATTGGATATTCTTTCCTGCTTTGTCAAAGATCAGTTGGCTGTATACTTTTGGGTCCACTTCTGAGTTCTCAATTCTGTTCCATTGGTCTATGTGTCTGTTTTTGTGCCAATACCATACTGTCTTGAGGATGACAGCTTTGTAGTAGAGGCTGAAGTCTGGGATGGTGATACCTCCCGTTTTGGTTTTATTTTTCAGTATTACTTTGGCTATTCGGGGTCTTTTGTGGTTCCATACAAATTTTTGGATAGTTTGTTCTAGTTTTGAGAAGTATGCTGGTGCAATTTTGATTGGAATTGCATTGAATGTGTAGAGTGCTTTAGGTAGTAATGACATCTTAACTATATTTATTCTTCCTATCCATGAGCATGGAATGTTTTTCCATTTCTTTGTGTCTTCTTCAATTTCCTTCATAAGTTTTCTATAGTTTTCATCATACAGATCTCTTGTATCCTTGGTTAGGTTTATTCCGAGGTATTTTATGGTTTTTTGTGCAATTGTGAATGGGATCAGTTTCTTGATTTCTCTTTCTGTTGCTTCATTATTGGTGTATAAAAATGCAACCGATTTCTGTACGTTGATTTTGTACCCTGCAACTTGGCTGAATTCTTGGATCAGTTCTAGTAGGCTTCTGGTGGAGTCTGTCGGGTTTTCTATGTAGAGTATCATGTCATCTGCGAAGAGTGAAAGTTTGACTTCCTCTTTGCCAATTCTGATGCCTTTGATTTCCTTTTGTTGTCTGATGGCTGATGCTAGGACTTCCAGCACTATGTTAAACAACAGTGGTGAGAGTGGACATCCCTGTCGTGTTCCTGATCTCAGGGGGAAAGCTCTCAGTTTTTCCCCGTTGAGGATGATGTTAGCTGAAGGCTTCTCATAGATGGCTTTGATGATGTTTAAGTAGGTTCCTTCTATCCCAACTTTCTCGAGAGTCTTTATTAAGAAGGGATGCTGTATTTTGTCAAATGCTTTTTCTGCATCTATTGACAGGATCATATGGTTTTTATCTTTTCTTTTATTGATATGATGGATCACATTGATTGATTTGCGAATGTTGAACCAGCCCTGTAACCCAGGAATGAATCCCACTTGATCTTGGTGGATGATTCTTTTGATATGCTGCTGGATTCGATTTGCAAGGATCTTGTTGAGAATTTTTGCATCCGTATTCATCAAGGATATTGGCCTATAGTTCTCTTTTTTTGTTGGATCTCTGTCTGGCTTGGGAATCAGAGTGATGCTGGCTTCATAAAATGAGTCCGGGAGTTTTCCTTCGACTTCTATTTTTTGGAATAGCTTGAGAAGAATTGGGATTAATTCTGTTTTAAATGTCTGGTAGAATTCCCCAGGGAAACCATCAGGTCCAGGGCTCTTATTTGTTGGGAGATTTTTGATCACTGATTCGATTTCTTCACTCGTTATGGGTCTGTTCAGGTTTTCTATTTCTTCCCGTGTGAATTTTGGTAGTGAGTGTGTGTTTAGGAATTTGTCCATTTCTTCTAAGTTGTCCAATTTGTTGGCATATAATTTTTCATAGTATTCCCTGATAATTGCTTGTATTTCTGAGGGGTTGGTTGTAATAAGTCCATTTTCATTCATAATTTTGTCTATTTGGGTGCTCTCTCTTTTCTTTTTGATAAGCCTGGCTAGAGGTTTGTCAATTTTGTTTACTTTTTCAAAAAACCAACTCTTGGTTTCATTGATCTGTTCAATTGTTTCTTTGGTCTCTATGTTGTTTATTTCTGCTCTAATTTTTACTATTTCTCTTCTTCTACTGGGTTTAGGGCGTTCTTGTTGCTCTGCCTCTAGCTCCTTTAGGTGAGCTGTTAGATTTTGGACTTGTGCTTTTTCTAATCTCTTGAAATAGGCCTGGAGAGCAATGTACTTTCCTCTTAGGACTGCCTTGGCCGCATCCCATAGATTTTGAATTGTTGTGTTTTCATTTTCATTTGTTTCCATATATTTTTTAATTTCCTCTCTAATTGCCTGATTGGCCCATTCATTCTTTAGAAGGGTGTTCTTTAACCTCCATGTTTTTGGCGGTTTTCCAGACTTCTTCCTGTAATTGATTTCAAGTTTCAAAGCATTGTGATCTGACAGTGTGCATGGTATGATCTCTATTCTTTTATATTTATTGAGGGCTGCTTTATGTCCCAGTATGTGATCTATCTTGGAGAATGTGCCATGCGCACTTGAGAAGAAAGTAAATTCCCTGGCCTCAGGATGTAAAGTTCTAAATATATCCGTCAGATCCATCTGGTCCAATGTGTCTTTCAAGTCCATTATTTCTTTAGTGATTTTCTGTCTGGTTGACCTATCCATTGCTGTAAGCGGAGTATTAAAGTCCCCTGCTATTAGCACATTCTTATCTATAAGCTTGTTTCTGTTTGTGATTAATTGTTTTAGATATTTAGGTGCTCCCATATTCGGTGCGTAGACATTTATGATTGTTAGTTCTTCCTGATGGATGGACCCTGTAATTATTATGTAGTGCCCTTCTTCATCTCTTGTGATTGTCTTTAATTTAAAGTCCAGTTTGTCTGATATAAGTATCGCTACTCCGGCTTTCTTTTGATTTCCTGTAGCATGATATATATTTCTCCATCCCCTTACTTTTAATCTGAAGGTATCTTCCCGTCTAAAATGAGTTTCTTGTAGACAGCATATTGATGGATTTTGTTTTTTAATCCATTCTGCTACCCTATGTCTTTTGATTGGAGCATTCAGCCCATTTACATTCAGTGTTATTATTGAAATATGTGGGTTTAGAGTCTTTGTATCTTTTGTAGGGTTCATGTTTGTGGTGGTGTCTCTGGTATCTTTGTTCCTTGCAACCTTTCCTTCAGAGCATCCCCCTCAGGATTTCTTGTAGGGCTGGCTTCGTGGTGACAAATTCTTTCAATTTCTGTTTATTTGGAAAGGTTTTTATCTCTCCTTCTATTTTGAATGACAGGCTTGCTGGATAGAGGATTCTTGGCTGCATATTTTTACTGTTCATCACATTGAAGATCTCCTGCCATTCCTTTCTGGCCTGCCAAGTTTCAGTAGATAGGTCTGTCACCACTCTGATAGGTTTCCCTTTGTATGTTAGGGCCCTTTTCTCCCTAGCTGCTTTCAAAATTCTCTCTTTGTCCTTATATTTTGCCATTTTGACTATGATATGTCGTGCAGAAGATTGATTCAAGTTACGTCTGAGGGGAGTCCTCTGAGCCTCTTGTATTTCCACATTTACTTCCTTCCCCAGGTCGGGGAAGTTCTCTGCTATAATTTGTTCCAGGACTCCTTCAGCACCTTTCCCTCTCCTTTCGTCTTCTGGAATTCCTATGATACGGATATTGTTGCGTTTGACCGTATTGCTGAGCTCTCGAATTCTTCTTTCCTGTTCCTGAATCAGTTTGTCTCTTTTTTTGTCAGCTTCTTGTTTTTCTACAATGGTGTTTTCTAAATCACTTATTCTCCTCTCTGCCTCTTCAATCCATGCATTGGAGGCCTTAAGAACAAAATCTTAAACTCTTCCAGAGTTTGAGCCCTGCGTTGGGCTCTGTGCTAACAGCTCAGAGCCTAGAGCCTGCTTCAGATTCTCTGTCTCCCTCTCTCTCTGCCCCTCCCCTGCTCATGCTCTGTCTCTCCCTTTCTCAAAAATAAATTAACATTTTTTAAAAAGTGGGAAAAAGTCTGTTTTCTTTTTAAGATTTTGTTCTTTTTTTTTAATGTTTTATTTATTTCTAGGAGAGAGAGAGAGAGAGACAGCGTGAGCAGGGGAGGGTCAAAGAGAGAGGGAGTCGCAGACTGAAACATGCTCCAGGCTCTGAGCTGGCAGGCAGCACAGAGCCCGATGCGGGCCTCGAACCCACGAACTGCGAGATCATGACCTAAGCGAAAGTCGGACGCTTAACCGACTAAGCCACCCAGGCGCCCCTTTTTCCCACTTTCTAAACATATGGAACTATGTCAGTTTCCCCCCAGTGTACATGTACAGTACATAGGCCTTTTACTTTTCTAAATAGTTTGAGAGCAAATTGGTGCCCATGTGGCCCTGAATCACTCAGGATGTGTTTCCTACATAACCTCAAATCATCACCCAAACCAGGAAGTTAACCTTGCTACATTATTACCACCTAATCATCGTATCCCATTCAATTTCCTTAATTGTCCCCATAAGTTCTTCACAGTAAAAAGATCTAATTCAGAATTATATATTGTATTTGGTGGTCATTTTTTTTAATTAGTTTTATTCAATCTGGATCATCTCTTTAGTTTTTTTTTCCCTTGACTTCCACGACTAACAATTTTGAAGACCAGAGTCAATTATGTTGTAAAATGTTCTAAGGTTGTCATAAGGTTCTCTTGATTAGATTAGGTTGTGCGTCTTTGGCAGGAATACCACAGAAGTGATGCTGGCCCATTCTTATTGTACTCTCTCAGGTGGCATGCGGTTTTGAAATGTTCCATTACTGATGATGTTCATTTTGGTCATTTGATGAAAGTGATGTCTACAAGTTGCCTCCGCTGTGAAGTATTTGGGAACAGTAAGGTACTTTGATATTGTTCCTTATCAAAATTTCACCTTATACATTTTTTTAATCAGTATGGATCATGGCTTCCCATTTATTCAAATTATAATGAATTATAATCCATTACTATTTTGATTTATTTTGCCGTTCATGCTGTCCGTGATTTGGCTAGTAGAGCTCCTGCCAGCTAGTTTCTGCATTCTTCTGACATGGGCTCATCATCCTTTGAGGACTTTCTTGTTTTCTGGCATAGGATGTTCTAAGACCACCTTGTTCTTTCCCTGCTCCAGCCCTGAAATCAGCCATTTCTCCAAAGAGCATCGATTCTTCATAGTGGACAATGGTATTTAAGAAACAAGATCTAGGCACTAGAATGTCACTGTTGCCAGGCCCCATCAATGGACAGAGATGGAGAATGTATGTATTTACACAATATTTATCACTCTATCTATTTATATTGAATTCACATCAGTATCTCCAACTCTAGTCCCACACCACAGGGTGTATTCTAGTTTTCTCTTTTTTCATGTTGTTAACTCCCTTCTCTGATAGTGAAAAACCTGGCATCCATTATCCTTAATAACTTAAAATGTATCCTTAGTACATGTATGTATTTGATCAATTTGTTAGTACGTAACCAATCTCCCAACACTGCCACACCGTGTAATAGATGCTCTCCATTCAGGCTCTGATATGCTTCATTGGCTCCCCATTCCTCCACCCTCTTAACTGTGTTATATCTCTAACACACCATGCTGGGTCACTGTTCGAATAGGAAGGAAGGCAGAGTTTTTTACTCTTGTTCACACCATATACCAAACACCTAAGAGAGAGCTGGGAACACAATACATGCCCAATAAACAGTTGATTGAATGAATCCCTTTCTGATTATTTATGTATTCCTCCATGTTGACCATTCTAGGATTTTTCTTACTCCTCAGTCCACATGATTCCAGTACAACAGCTTCTGGGATTCCAAGGGTCAGGTCTCAGGGTGCCTGGCTGGCTCAGTTGGAAGAGTGTGCGACTCTTAATTTCAGGGTCAGGAGTTTGAGCCCCATGTGAGGTGTAGATATTGCTTAATTAAATAAAATTTTAAAAAACTAATTCATCACAGGTCAGGTCTCAAGACTATGTGAATGTAGTGTGTAGACTAGCCATGGGAGGGCAGTAGAGGACTTCAACACAGGCATAGCCTTGGGCTTCAAGATTTTGGAACCATTCTAGTATGAATAAACCCAGAAAAAAGATGGGTTTATTCATATCAGATTACCCAGAGGTGTATAAAGAATGGATCATGGTAGGGGAGAGAGACTTGAAGAGGGTCTGCTCAAATGCAGAGATGGGCTATATCCAAGAAGCACCAGGATAGCCCATACATCACAGGCTGACTGAAGAAACAGAGATTAGCAAAAGTTGGCTAAAGAGTGAAAGCAATGTTTGTTGGAGATTTTGCTTAATGTTTTTGATAAATATCGTTTTTAAACCTTTACCTGTTATTTTCATACAATTAAGTTCCCCAACTAAATTTCTCTCTTATTCAGCAATGGAATAAAAATCAATATCAATATTTGATCATTTTTGAGAGAAATTCAATTTTCATGTTGCTTAGTTTTACCCCAGGATATTATTTGAAATGCAGAGTGATATTCCAAATGATAATTTAGCTCTTTATGTGGCACTAATTATAACTAAGCCCTGAGCACATTTCTGGTATTTCTATTTAGTGGATTCATTTTTAAAATATTTACTTGGAAGATGCTAAAGGGAATTAATACAAATTATAATCAGGAGTGACCAATGTCATTCATAGATACAATGTTTTTCAATTAAATGCATGTCTACTATGCAATTGTATTTTAAAATTGTTTTTTAATTTTAACAAGGTTATAAATTCTCAATGTTTAAAGAGTCAGATAAGTTTCACAAGGTTTATTATGAAAGATGTACCTCCTCATTTCTCCCCCTTTATATGACCACTTTCTACTCTATCACTTTAATAGTAATTTTTCATTATTTGCCTCCATGCTTTAAAGTATTACGTTTGTACTGCTTTTTCTTGATTTTTCCATATTAGGATATTGATTTTCCACTATCAAAGTTAAAGATTAGACTCTATTTCTTCCTCCCCATTCTCCATCACACATGGGCACCTAATGCCCATCTTTCAATGTAATTATGTATTTTTTTGTTAGACCAATATTTGGTATTTCCATAGCCATAAATACAATTATTTTCTTCTCTTATGCAATATTTTATTTTCTCTAGAACTAAATACTGTATGATTCTTAAATGTGGTTGGTTTTCTGTGTATCTCATTAGTTTACCTCCCAAACTCTGGATCCAATATTTAAACCTTAAAAGCATTTTAATAATCTCTCAAGGCTTTAGACACAGCTAGAATTTTGTCAATTTCAGCTTTTTAAATTAATTAAGTAATTTAAGTAATCTCTCCATCCAACGACGGGCTCAAACTCATAAATTCGAGATCAAGAGTCTCATTCTCTTCCAACTGAGCCAGCCAGACACCCCAATTTCTTCTTTTTAAAGCAGTAATTCCCAAAGATTTACCACCAAATCTAATTGGGACTTGTTTCTGCCTGTGTCTAATACATAGCTGTCACCCTGGGTTTGCTCATTCAGCATCGTCTTGGGATTCTCTTCTTTTATCTCCTTATTTGATATTTATTGGGTTTCCTGTATTTCATAATTTCTTCTTTCTTGGCTTATTTTGGTGGATCACAGCTCCAGAATCTTCCTGAGAAAGGGTGCATGAAAGGTACTTTTTTTGAGACTTAGCATGTCTGAAATTGTCTTTGTTCTATTTCACACTTGGTTGATAGTTGGCTGGGTGTGGAATATTAAGTTGGAATTAATTTTCTTCAGAATTTTGAAGGTGGTCTATTGACATGGGACCACTTGGGGAACCAAATCCAGGGAAGTCCATTGCTCCCTGTTGCTACTGAGCAGTCTTAAACCATCCTGAATTTATAACCTGGAAGTGTGTGGGATCTTTTCTTTATCCTCAGGGTAGTGAAGGTTTGCAATGATGTGCCTTGATGTGAATCTGTTTTCATCTTTGTTCTGGGTGCTCAGTAGGATATTCAGCTTAGAAACTCATAACCTTGGGGCGCCTGGGTGGCTCAGTTGGTTGAGCGTCCGACTTCTGCTCAGGTCACGTTCTCACGGTTCGTGAGTTTGAGCTCCACGTCGAGCTCTGTGCTGACAGCTCAGAGCCTGGAGCCTGTCTTCGAATTCTGTGTCTCCCTCTTTCTCTGACCCTTCCCTGCTCAAGCTCTCTCTCTCTCTCTCTCTCTTTCCCTCTCTCTCTCAAAAAGAAATAAAACATTAAAAATATTTAAAAAAAGAAACTCATAACCTTAAGTACCAGAAACCTTTCTTGAGTCACTTATTGATTGTTTCCTTCCTTCCATTTTCTTCATTCTCTTTGGAATTCCTAGACTGATCGTCTAATGTAGTAATGTAGTTACAGTATGAGTTGGGTCCCTCTAAAATTCATATGTTGAAGCCCTAACCTCCAATGTTATTGTATATGAAGGTGAGGCCTTTAAAGAGGTAATTAAGGTAATTAAATGAAGTCATAAGGGTAGGGTCCCAATCCAAGAGGACTTGTGTCTTTATAAGAAAAGGAGGAGACGCCAGGAATGTGTATGCACAGATAAAAGGCCACATGAGGGGGGCGCCTGGGTGGCTTAGTCGGTTAAGCGTCCGACTTTCGCTTAGGTCATGATCTCGCGGTTCGTGGGTTCGGGCCCCGCTTCGGGCTCTGTGCTGACTGCCAGCTCGGAGCCTGGAGCCTGTTTCAGTCTGTGACTCCCTCTCTCTCTCACCCTCCCCTGCTCACGCTCTCTCTCTCTCTCTCCTAGAAATAAATAAAACATTAAAAAAAAATTAAAAAAAAAAAGGCCACATGAGGACATAGTGAAAAGGTCACCATCTGCGAGCCAAGGAGAAAGGCCTCAGGAGAAACAAAATGTGACAACACCTTGATCTTGGATTTCTACCCTCCACAGCTGTGAGAAAATAATCTCTATTGTTTAAGCCACCCACCCTGTGGTATTTTGTTGTGGTGGCCCTAGCAAACTAGTACACTTTTTTTTTTTTTTTGGAAAGAGAGTGGAGGGAGAGGGACAGAGAGAGAAAGGGAGAGAGAGAATCCCAAGCAGGGTCCAAGATGTCGTTGAGGAGCCTAACGTGGAGTTTGATCCCATGCCCCTGAGATCATGACTCGGAACCAAAATTAAGAGTAGAACACAACCGACCGAGCCACCCAGGTGCCCCTGTTCTTATGTTTTCTGTCCTCTCCCATTTCTTTGTCTTTTGCTCTACTTTCTGGGAGATTTCTTTGATATTATCATCTGACCTTTTAATTGAGTTTTTTAAATGTTTATCTTGAGAGAGAGCGAGCAAGAACATAAGCAGGGTAGGGACAGAGAGAGGGGGAGAGAGAATCCTCTGTGATGTCAGCTTGGAGTCAAACCCAGGTCTTGATCCCACAAACCATGAGATCATGACTTGAGACAAAACCAAGTCAGTCACTCACCCAAATGAGCCACTTAAGTCCCCCTAATTGAATTCTTTTCATTTCTACTATCATATTTTAAATTTCCTACAGGTCTCTTTTTCTCTATAAATGTTCCTTTTTTCTTTGTTTTGTGTGATGTTTACTATTTTTTTATTTTATCTGAATATCATCATAATAATTTTGTTTTGCTTTTACTTTTACTTCCCTATGTGTCCTCTAATCTGTGATTTTTGTTTATTTTGAATTGTATCTTTCATATTAGAGGCACTTCTCAGTTTTTTGGTAATCCTTGGTTATCTCCTCAAATTTAGGAGTAGAAAAATAGAAGTTTAATTTGGAGTTCCAAGGGTTTATGTGGATTTGACCATGTGTACTTTGCTAAAGGATGATCAAGCTGGGTTGAGTGAGTTTCATCAGGGATCCTTAGATCTCTTCTCTTAGGCTGGTCAGATTCCCCAGGGAAGCCTCTCCCTTTTGGCTGCTAGAAAACAAAGCGATGGTTGCCAGCATTTTAAGAGTTAAGTGAGGGACAGAGGTCTTAGCACCTGGCAGCTATAGTTTCATTAATCTACCTATTTTCTGTATGCTATTCCTCCCTCAACTCTACCTGTTGCTCTTCGATATAAGAACCATGTTTTTCCTCTGTTTATTCCTTGGCAGTAGCAGGTAATTGTTTAATTGTATTGATATTTCTTAAACGACTCTCAGCTAGTATTTATTAGCTCCTTTCCTCCATCTTCACCCACCTTACTTCCAGAGATTCCCCACAATTACAGATTCTGGAAACATGGTGGGGGTTTCTGTAGTGCAAATCAGGTAGCTTATTAGCTCTGACTGCTCAGCTCTCAGGTCTACTCAATACCACTTGCCATTTTTCTTCCAAATTTCAAGATTTTGTTTCACCTTCTCTCCCATTCTTCTTACCTTATAGGTTTATGCCTTTTTGAAAATTTCTTTACTTGCTTTAAAGGAGTTTGGGGGGGAACCTCAAACCTCCAACTCCAACATCAACCTTCTCACTCTTATCTGATGACTTTGCATGTTGTTCCACAGAGAAAAAGACTTCATGCCAACAGACCCAAACATAGAAATCAGATGCCAGAGAAATAACAGAAAAAAACAGAAGAATGGGCACCACAAAAGAGGCAGTGGATAATGGCATCAAACTCTGCGAAGAAGTCAAATGAGTTAAGGGAAAGTGGTAATTGAAATTACTGATAGAGAAGCCAATAACTCTGGGCAGACAGGCTTCAGTAAGGATGAAATTCAGAATGTAATGAACTAAGTAACATATGGAAACAGGAAATGTTGACAGCTTTTTCACGTTCAACTTTTAAAGATAATACAAAAATAGAGATATGCAGGATTAAAAATGTTTGGTTGGTTTTTAATAACTTTTTTCAGTTAATTAGCACAAAATGTAATATTAGTTTCAGGTGTAGAATTTAGTGACTCATCACTTATGTACAACACCCAGAGCTCATCACAAGGGCCCTCCTTAACACCCATCATCCATTTAACCCATCCCACTGCCCAACTCCCCTCCTGTAACCCTGTTTTTTCTCCTTAATAAGAATCTATTTCCTGGTTTGCCTCTTTTCACCCCTATACCCATGTGTTTTGTTTCTTAAATTCCACATATGAGTGAAATCCGGCAGTATTTGTCTTTCCCTGACTGATTTATTTCTCTTAGCAGAACACACTCAAGGTCCATCCACATCATGGCAAACGGCAACCTTTTATTCTTTTTTATGGCTGAGTAATATCCCATTATATGTGTGTATTTACATCTTCTTTATCCACTGATTAGTCAATGGACATTCGGGCTCTTTCCACAATTTAGAGATTTGAGGCTCAGGAAGAGTTTAAAATAACTAGTGGAGAAAAAGGACAGAAAACTTCTGGCTAACACCTAAGACTTCAATTGGAAACCATTAGTTTAGCGCTGCACTAACCTGTGCAGTTATCAGTGTCACTTAAGTGCACCTATTAGAGGTAAGGTTTGCCATCAGGCTATGGACCTTGGAATCTAAACTGTGAGTAGAAAAGAAAGCAAGGGAAGGAGGAGGTAAATAAGCGTGGAGCGTGGAGGTCTGGATGAAGGCCATGAAAAGCTGGGGTAGGCAAGCAGATTTGATGACCTTGATTTCAGAATCGGAATTCTACAGCAACGACAAGGTATTGGCTCTAAAAGCCAACTTCTCAGTTATTCTGTAGCCAGGTGGTCTGGCCGACGTCAGGGTACACACAGACCAAGTCGGCTCCAGCGGTTTCCCGCCACTTCCGTACGTGCGGCTACCGGCTGCGGCCCGGCGCATGCGTACTGCGCGCGCGCGAGCTCGTCGCGCCTGCGCACGCCGCTGCCACCGCTCCTCCCTCCCTCCCCCATCGGGCTCTACACAGCGCTGGGCTAAACGCGCTTCCGGGACGCCGCCCGCCGCGAGGAGTTTGCTGTGCCCCAGCGCCGCGAGCCCCGGTGACTCGCCCTCGCTGCATCCAGAAACCTTCCGCCCGAGCCCGCGCGGGAGGAGCGGGGCCTGTGACGGGAGCGGCGACCCCGCCGGCCCCGGTCTCTTTCCCTGGCGGCGGCGGCTTCTTCTGTAAGACAATATGTTCAAGAGAATGGCCGAATTTGGGCCTGACTCCGGCGGGAGAGTGAAGGTCAGTCCCCGACCCCGCGCCTCCGCTCAGGGAGCGGTTCTCACGTCGCGGCTCCTCCCTGCGCGGCGTGAGGAGGGTCCGGGGGTTTTCCCTCCCGCGCCCTCTCAGCTCGCGGTTTGAATCGTGATTTCTAGACGGCGAGTCCGTCACCGCTGCCGCGGGAAAATAAGTGTTCCTTTTGGCTCCAATTTGACCGGCTCCCCTCCAGAAAACAGGCAGCGGTGGTTTGGGGAGAACTGGACGTTGTTGCCGAGGAAAGTAGCCGCTTCGAGGGCTTGGTGCTCGTCTTCTGCCAGCCGCGGGCACCGGTAAACGGGGGGTATGGTAGACTGGCACCGTATAAGCACGTGTGATCACTGAACAACTGGGGCGTAGGAAAGTTCAGGAAACCTTCCAGAGTTCATGGTGTTCATAGAGCCCCCCAGGCTTCGGCCAAGATACTAATCAAGGCATGCAAAGGTCATAGAGAACCTTCAGTAAATGTTCGCTTCTTTTGTTTTTAAAATTGTTGTAGAGCCCAACGTGATGTTTGACACACGTTTCCCTTCCACTTCCTGCGTCTCAAGGCACGTTAGTTTTTAAGGCAGGACTGACTGGTTCTTGGTAGAACACCTATTGTCACCCCTTCGGATTTTAGGCTTATTGCAGGAAGGAGATTTTTCCTTAAAAAGAAGCCGCCTAGGTTTGCTCCAGTCTCGTTACTCTGGCTTTGCTTCGAGTCCTTTTCTGTGCCCTACAGCTTTCACATAATTTTAACTGTATGTGTATACAGCTGTTGTTTTCATATCACGTGCAAAGTAGGAGTGCTTGGAAAATTTCAAAAACTGCCAAAATTTAATGGAAGGGGGAAATATCAGGTAAAATTCATAGTACCATAAATATATATGTTAGCCAAGCTTTTGCACAAGGTTTTGGATTGGTAGGGAAGTACTACCAGGGGTTTAAAATACTAGGTTTTGGAGAACTTCCAAAACTTTCTCTACTTGCAGTCATGTAAGGTTCAAAAAGTTTGAGGGCACCAGAGAGGCTCAGTAGATTGAGCGTCCAACTCTTGATTTCGGCTCAGGTCATGATCTCTCCGTGGTGGGAGTCAGCCCACTGCTGAGCGTGGAGGTCTTGTAGGCATCTTTTTCCAATTTAGATACATTATCTTCATACAGAAAGTCTTTTGATAAATGAACCCCCTTTGCATCGCTGAGGAAATCTGCAAGTTTCTAATAACAGTAACAGCTACAGGATCTATTATCCATTCACCTTGTGCTCATTTATTCAGGCCTTAAGCCCTGTGCCCCAAGTGTCAGTAGCACTTACTGTGATTATTCAAATTCACGTACAGATTGCTCACCACCTTCTGAACTAACTTGAGGTTTATAGGGATTGGGTTTTATTTGTTAATTATCCAACCAAAATTAAAAGGCCTTCGTTTGTTCACTGCTTTTATTAATCGTTGAGTACATTGGCATAGCACTTTTCACATGTGGTATTTTTCACTCTTTAACCGTCAGATACGTTCTTACTGTTGAACGAGTCTCAAGTTTCATGTGCAACATTCGGTATTTTCTGCTCACTTGAAATTTTTGTTTCTCCTTTCCATGATAATCTGTCAACACTCACCACTTCTACACTTACCAGATGTGATGAGAAACATGTACTTACATCTTAGAACTTAACACATAAGTAATACAATGAAAAATGTTTGCCCCAATTCTACCTAAAATCCTCTCCCACTCCCACACTGCCTTTAATATTTGTACTGTATGTTTGGAAAACACTGCTTTAAGCTGATAAGTCAGGATGTTATTAGCATCAGGTGATGGCAGTCAAATTGGCAGTCTTAATTCCTGAGGCTCACTTTAAAGTTTGTAAATATCCTTTTACCTTTCTTCCAAAAAAACCAAAACAACAACAAAAACCCTCTCAAAGTACTTAACATGATTTAAATAGACATTTTCAAAGTGGGAACATTGTCATTAATCTTAGTTATTTGTGTTAACTTGTTGTTATTTGTATTATTATTAAATGAAGATAATTGGCTGAAATTGATTTGTTGAGAGAAATCCACGTTATAGTCAAACTCTAGATTTTAGATTGCCTGCCATTCCTTAAAACAAGTTTTTGGAGCTCTTAATCTGTACATTTGGGTGATAATACAGTATTAATTGATGTTGAAATTCTTCTTTTAGGGGGTTACTATTGTTAAACCAATAGTATATGGTAATGTTGCTCGATATTTTGGAAAGAAGAGAGAAGAGGATGGGCACACCCATCAGTGGACAGTGTATGTCAAACCATATAGAAATGAGGTAGGCATTTGTTTCTCCTGTAACTATTTTGAAGCTGTAGTTTGGTTTTGATTGAAGATAAATTTTTATATTTTTTTATAGTAACTTTCTGATCATAAAATTGGCCCATTGTAGAAATGTCACCCCCAAAAAGTTGAAAGAATAAAGTGAGAGTTGTCATCATATAACTGTTAGTAGAAGTCAATTTTCCAAACATTTTAAACTAAAATCAGGTTATGATAACAAGAACCATGCTGTATTGGAAGCACATCTTCCAATCATCATATCTTAAGTTAGCCTAGTATTTAATCAGGTGTTTCAGGAATAATAGTTTATACTTTTTAATAACTTTAACAATTGGTAAAAGACCGTCAGAGAGAAAGAATGGCAAAATTGGTATATAATCTGGCTGCTGGTAATTTTGTTGCTGAATCTAATGTCTGGAATGCAGTCAGTACATAGTAGGTATTCAGTAGATATTAATCGAACAAATATTTCTCCATTTAAAACTCTTTAAAGTCCGCACAAAAACTTGCATGTGAATGTTCGTAGCATTGTTATTCTTAATAGCCGCCCCCCCCCCCCCAAAAAAGGAAACAACCCAAATGTTGATGAATGGGTAAATAAAATGTGGGATATCCATACAATGGAATATTATCAGGAACAAAAAGAAATAACGTACCGATGCATGCTACTACCACATGGAATAAATTTAGAAATGTTTTGGTAGGTGTAAGAAACCAGACCAGAAGCCACATACTGGATGATTCCATTTTATAAAATGTCCATAAAAGGCAAATCCGTAGACACAGAAATAGATCAGTGGTTGCTAATGAATGAGAGGAAGAGGGATTTAGGAGTGGGTACTAATGGGTATGAGGTTTCTTTTTTGTGTGATAAAAGTATTCTAAAATCTATTGTGGGAATGGCTGTATAACTCTGAATATACTAAAAGCCATTGAATAGTTACTGTAAATGGGTGAGTTGCATGGTATGTGAATATCTTGATAAAGCTGTTAATTTAAAAAAAAACAAAAAACCTTCAATGACTACCTATTGTCCTTGGGATAAAGTTAAAACTATTATGTTTAGGGGTGCGTGGCTGGCTCAGTCACTAGAGCTTGTGACTTTTCATCTTGGGATTGTGAGTTTGAGCCCCACATTAGGTATAGAGAAGACTTAAAAATAAAATCTTAAAAAAAAAAAAAACTATTGTGTTTTAGAAGGCCTGACGTAGTCTTTCTCAATCCTGTCTCTGCAGTCTTACCCTTGTCTGTGTTTGTTTCATTTCTTTATACTCTACATTTCAGAAATACTAGATTAGTTTACTCTGTTTCCCAAAGGAACATTTTTTTCTTTTTTTTTTTGGGAGAGAGAGAAAGAATGAATTCCAAGCAGGTTCCATGCCCAGTGCAGAGCTTGACTTGACACGTCGGTGCAGAGCTCTGTTTGGGACTCAGTCTCAACAGTGAGATCATGACCTGAGCTGAAATCAAAGGTGGGACGTTTAACCTACTGAGCCACCCAGGCGCGCTGCAAAGGAACATTCTTAAATATCTTCATTCATTCCTTTCCACCTGTTCCAATCTTATTGTTCCCTTAGGTCTTAATTTAAGTGTATTTTCTCTGGAACTATTCTCTTCAAAGATTAACTTAGGGCCATTCTTATCAACTTGTACCTGTTGCCCTCCTAACACAGATTATGTCAAAATGCTGATTGTCTTGTCTGCCCCCTACACTCTGTACAGCAAGATCCCGAGGACAAGAGTTTATCAGTTACCATTGTAGCATCTGATACCCAGTATTTTTTTGTAGAAAAAAATGAAAGTATTCCCAAGAGTCTTCAAAAATGCTTTTGAAAAACTGCCTCAAGAAATGTTCACAATATGACGTTAAGTGACAAAAGCAGGTATTAGTATATCATTATATAGTATGACTCCAATTTTTAAAAATGTAGACAATAAAAAAATTCCCGAAATTAAATAAAAAGATTAATAAATACTACTGTCAAATGTGACTGATTCTGTTTTGCATCTTCCTCTTTTTCTATGGTGAATTTTTTTTGGAAAACCCTTTCTCTAGGAGAATCCCTTTTATGTGCCAGCACTAATGAATATGCTCCTGTGCTTCAAAATAAAATTAAGAAAAGGAGGAGTTTTATATCTCATGGTTTTAGGTTGTTTAGTTGACCTTAGCTTTATGTAGTATAATTTTGTTCTTTAAAGTTACTCAGTTCATAGATTTGTTTTGATTTATATGCTTTTTTCTATAAAATATATTGGAAATGTATTGTTTTTATGGAAAATCAAAACTGATTTAGAGTATTGTCTATAGAGATATATAAAAGAAGGATTTGCAAAATAAGTGAATTAGGGACGTGTATATTCCTATATGTTGTGAATTATGAAAGATTTCAACTCAGGTTTCCTTTGCTTAAAATAAAAAAAGAACCTAGGTATAATTCATGGTTTTTAGAAAATTAGATTCCAGTGGGGATTAAGGAGTGCCATTGTCACTGGGTGATATAAGGAAGTGTTCAATCCCTATATTGTATACCTGACATAAAAATAAAATAGTTAGATTCCATAAAATTTGAGAGAAGGTATATTTTATAAAATTAGGTACATATACTTGGTGTATTTTTCTCCTAGTTTTTATATGTCGATGGCAGAACTAATTAATTCCTCTGTATTTTAGGATATGTCAGCATATGTGAAGAAAATCCAATTTAAATTACACGAAAGCTATGGCAATCCTCTAAGAGGTACAGTACAGTTTTTTTATTCATAACATAGAAATTTAAAAAGATTTAGAAAACTATCAATAATTTATAATTATTTTAATTTTTTTCTCTCACTTCAGTTGTTACTAAACCTCCATATGAAATTACTGAAACAGGATGGGGTGAATTCGAAATAATCATCAAAATATTTTTCATTGATCCTAATGAAAGACCTGTGAGTAATGATAATCTTTGCGACCATAAAATAGATTTTGGTAATTGTGAAAATCTAACAGCACTTGAATAGTTTGTTATCTGTTGACATTTTATTCAGATACACTTTATGTAAGCTGATTGCATAGGGTATCTTGCCTTGAGTTAAGAGTTTTTTATTTTAAAGGGAAGTGCCTTTCAAAACTTTTAATTTTTCAAGTATAGAAAGATGGGATATAATGTGAACATTTCTCAGAAAGAAACCATGGAATTGTGTGATTACTAGAGCAAAAAAAAATTTTAAATTCACTAATATTATTTGGTTATTAGTAAAAAACAAGATGAGTCCACCTGCTGTGAAGAATGAGAATATCCAATTTTTAGAGTTAAAAGCCCTAGCAATAGTTCTATTGTATTTTCAAGTTGCTGTCAGTACTAGCAACTTTACTTTCTATCTTATTCATGAATTTTTATTTATAACCACTGACTTTTTCGTCTTTTGATCTCTTCTTATCAGGTTGTTGCTTGATAATGTAAAAAGTCCCTCAAAGCTTTCACTTTGATCCCTCAGCTATTTTGTGAGGTTGGTGATACCGTCATTTTAGAGATGAGGATATGAAGGTTCAGAGATCAAGACATATCGCTTAAAAACACAGTTACTGTGGTAGAGCTAATTTTTGAACCCAAGTTATATGCACTCAGACCTCACATTCTTGCCATGATCCTCTCCCCTCCTCCGCCAAACCACTCAGTTTGTTTTGTTTGTAAACATATAGGGTCGCAACTCAGGTATGGCTCTCTCGTTCCACATTTGCATGGCTGTTGTTTAACTCCAGTTTCAGGTCATCACTGTTAATTTTCTTTCTTTCTTTTTTTTTTCTTTATGTTTATTTTTGAGAGAGAGACTCAGAGTGTGAGCGGGGGAGGGTCAGAGAGAGAGGGAGACACAGAATCTGAAGCAGGCTCCAGGCTCTGAGCTGTCAGCGCAGAGCCTGACGTGGGGCTCAAACCCACTAACTGAGATCATGACCTGAACTTAAAGTCCACCAGCTGACTGAGCCACCCAGGCGCCCCATCACCATTAATTTTCATCTTGTTAGGTTCAGCGCATTCCTTTAGCACCAAACATTTACACTTTAATTATCAGATTACATTTTTAAAAGTGTATGTGCTTCTAAAGGAGCTATGACCTGGGCCTGTAGTTCAGAGAATTTGTTCCTAATGGACTGCACCAGAAATATTGGAGTTGTTTTTTTTTTTTTAATTTGAACTCCTAGGTCCCATCCCCTGGATAGTCTGATTTAGTAGATTTGGAGAAGGGGCCAGCACCCAGGTGATCTTGGTGCACAGTAAGATTTAGAAGCCGTAATATAGACCATACTCTTCCTGTGTAGGAATTTCTTTAGGCAGGCTTCAAATGAGAGTCTTGTTTGGGCTTGCTCTCTCCAGTAGACGACTCTTGACTTTTGTCATCCCATTTAGATGTAGGTAGTTCTAAATGTAAGAAAGGACTAGTTTATGATGTGCTTCCATGAACTTTTTACTGATGACTGTTCATACATTCGTTTTCTTTTCTTCTGAATAACATCTATAGCTTATTTAAATACTTTCCACGTGATAAGCTTCCCCGATCTTCTATCATTCTTTTGTCCTTCTAGAATACTTTGAAAAGAAATTACATTCTACTTGGCAAGAAATTATTAAATATCCATTATTTGTCAAGATAATGTTCTAGGGGTAGGCTATAAAGATGAGATATTGTTCCTGTCTTTAATGAAAATAGTCTATTAGGGAGAATAGAGCACAGAAATGCAGCAGATGTTGAGAGAGAAGAAATTAGTAAACAACTTCAGTATGAGACAACTCTCAAAGTCCACTCTTGGAAAGAGTAGTTATTGCACTTCTGCAGTGATGAATTTGTTGAATAAGTTTCCATATAGATCTTCATTGGCCTGAATTTTATTATCTAAAAACTATTGTCATCTTTTTTAATGTTTATTTATTTTTGAGAGAGAGAGAGTGTGTGTGAGTGGGAGGACAGAGAAAGAGGGAGACACAGAGTCTGAAGCAGACTCCAGACTTTGAGCTCTTAGCACAGAGCCCAACGTGGGTGGGGCTCAAACTCACGAACTACGAGATTGTGACCCAAGTCGAAGTCAGATGCTTAACTGACTGAGCCACCCAGGCACCTGTCATCCCCTTTTAGTATAATGAAACCATTATACTTCCAATTGTTGGATCTTTAAAATAAGTTATGAAGGTTTATTTAAAATATAAAAGAAAGACCTAAGTAATTGTCACTTATTTCTGTTACCCAGTAACCTATTAATAGATTAAGCCATTATAAAAGGAATGGTTGTTCCTAAAAGCAGAATGCTGAAATTGGGTTTTTATTCCTAGAATTATCTTCATGGCTAGTGTAGGCATTCCATTGCTCTAAGAATCTTCAAACACCCCCTCAAAATTAGAGATATCTGTCTTGATATTTTTTATTACCTATATCTGTATGAATGCCTGTGGGGATCTAAATAATCCAATTAAGGAAGGACAGTTTTATGATGCAGTTTTAAATTGTTTTTGAATTATAAGAGTAAGAACACACAGATGGTTTTAAAAAATACTTTAAAAATAAAAAAAATATAAGTTTCCTATATCAGTTTCTTAGGGTTGCCATAACAAAGGACCACAAACTGAGTGGCTGAAAACAACGGATGTTTATTCTCACAGTTCTGGAGGCTAGAAGTCCGGAAGCAAGGTGTTGGCCATGCTCTCTCCAAAACCTCAAGAGAAGAATCCTTTCTTGCCTCTTCTAGTTCCAGGTAGCCCCAGGTGTCTTTGGTTTGGGCAGTATAACTGTAATCTTTGCTGCCATTGTTCCCTGGCCCCTCTCTCTCTCCTTGTGTCTGTGTCTCCTCTCTTATGAGAAAACCAGTCATACTGGATTAGAGCCTTACCACTGTATCTTAACTTGATTACATCTGCAAAGACCCTAGTTCCAGGTAAGGTCACATTTACTAGTACTGAGGATTAGGACTTCAGCATGTCTTTCGGGGGGACACAGTTCAATTTATAACATCTTTCTCCTTTCTTTGGCTCCTTGCCAAGGAAAACCACAGTGATTCTTTTCAGTGTCTCTAAAAATTACTCTCAACAATCTCCTATATTTCAATCTCTAAGTTTGATTTTTCAATTTTATTTTTTTATTTATTTTGAGAGAGAGAGCATGCAGGTATGGGTGGGAGGGAGGGGCAGAGAGGGAGGAGTGAGAATCCCAAGCAGGCCCCGTGTTGTCAGCACAGAGCCTGACGCAGGGCTTGATCTCATGAACTGTGAGATCACCATCTGAGCTGAAATCAAGAGTTGGATACTTAACTGAGCCACCCAGGTACCCCTGATTTTTCAATTTTGAGTAATATTGTCACCTCCTCACATGATAACAGATGATCCTTCTTCATCATTCCAGGCTTGTTTTTTTGTTTTTTTGGAGAAATTATTTCAGAAAGGATGACTGAGAAATAAACCTTTGAACCATTGCTGCCTGAAAATACCTTTATTTTTGCTTCATATTTGATTGGGTAAAAAATCGCAAGTTTCACAGGAGGATATGCTCTCTTGTCTCTAAGTGATGGGAGAAGGGAATGGTAACAGGCCTTGCCACCACACAGCATTCTTGATTTCTGTAGCTGCCAACTTTGGGCTTGGAGCCTCCCTGGGGATCCACTGGGAGTGCTGACTCCAACCTCTGATACTGTTTTCTGCTTTCAGTTTTCATGTTGTGAATTCCTCTGTTAATGGTTAATCCACTCATGTAGTCTCCTCTCCTTTCTGTCTACTCCAGAAATGTCAAAGTTATCTGCTTTAAATATGGTGTATAGGGGCACTTGGCTGGCCCAGTCAGTTGAGTTCGACTCTTGATTTTGGCTCAGATCATGGTCCCAGGGTTGTGGGACTGAGCCTCGCACTGGGCTCCACACTGAGTTTGGAGACTGCTTGAGATTCTGTCTCTCCCTCTCCCTCCCTCCTTTCTTCTCTCTCTCTCCCCCTCCCTGTCTTTCCCCCTCCCTATGCCCCTCTCTCCCACTCTCACATTCTCTTTCTCTCAAATTAAAAAAATATATATTAAATATGGTATATCATACATGTTCCTTATAATGATTTTAGCTAACCTTTTAGAAAATTGTTTGAGGCCTCTGAATTGGTTTCTATAACAACAACTCTGCTGTTTTCCTAGTTAGGTTTTATTTTGCTCAAGTAATCACACATTGTGCTGCAAAGCTTTCCCTTTGATGTCCTATTAATACCTGTTCTTGGATATTTTGAAGACCTGTGGCTCCTACTGAAGTGAATTATCATTGATTAACTTTTAATTATTTTATTTGTGTAATAAAAATCACCAAAGAAAATGTTTTGCCTTCACTGAGCATTTTAGTATTGGTTATTTATTTTGAAAGTATCAAATCTTCCCTCCCCCCATAAATTTGTAGACTTTAATCTTCACAGAATAGCTGTCAAAATGAATCTAATTTCACTTGTGTAAATAAAAGAATTCATATCTTAATGATTTTCCAGTTTAATTTCTGTAGCTATATTTTATTATTGGTTTTCTATGTGATCATTTTGCAGAGATGCTTTGTAACATGCATACTTATACTCTTCAAAACATTCATGTTTAGTAGATGTGGATGGATAATAATACCTAATAGGAAAATAAGAGTACAGAGTTTGAGTGATTTGCCACACAGTAAGTTGTAGTTGAGATAAGATCCTGAATTTCATATGTTAGCTAATTCAGTCTCTAATTCAATTACAGTAATCATGATGTCTCACTATGATGAAAACCATTGCACAGACGTGATATCTATTTTATTTCACAGGTGACCCTGTATCATTTATTAAAGCTGTTTCAGTCAGACACCAATGCAATGCTGGGAAAAAAGACAGTCGTTTCAGAGTTCTATGATGAAATGGTAAGAGGATTTTATGATGAGAATTTTAAAAGCACTTTAAGTTGTAGAGCTTTGAAGTTACTGGACTTTTTTTCATTCTATCCCATTAGATATTTCAAGACCCAACAGCAATGATGCAACAATTATTAACAACATCTCGCCAGCTAACATTAGGAGCCTATAAGCATGAAACGGAATGTAAGTGCCATGAGTTCATAATTATCCTGAAAAATATTGTATTCTGTAATGGTAAAAGGATTATGATTAATGACCATTAAATTTTTTTCTAATGATATATAAAAGTAAATTTTTTAGGAGTTAAAAAAAATACATATTACTATAGAACATGTAAGAAGGATGTTTTAAATTGTTTCCAGAGTAGGGACACCTGGGTGGCTCAGTTGGTTGAGCATCCAACTCTTGATTTCAGCTCAGGTCATGATTCCTGGGTCATGGGATGGAGCCCCGTATCAGGCTCCACGCTGAGTATGGAGCCTGCTTGAGGTTCTTCTTGTCTCCCCCTCTGTCCCCTCCCCTGCTTGCACACTCACTCTCTTTCTCAAAAAAGCAAAACAAAAAATGTTCCCAAAGTTGGCCTACTTTCAGAAAGTAGGCCACATTCTCTGAAATACTGTCTTTTATTCTCTTAATTACTTTTAAGCATTGCCTTTCACTAATCTTGCTTACTCTGTCATTCAGTCCTTTTCTGTTTAGTAGTCTTTGCTAATAAAATCTGTGTGAAAAACCTTGCAGAACATAATCAGAGTTGACCCTTGAACAATGCGGAGTTAGGTCTGCCAACCACCCTCTCCATCCCCACCCCCCAACAGTCAGAAATCTGTGTGTAACTTTTCACTTCCCAAATACTTAACTACCAATAACCTACTGTTGATTGGAAGCCTTATTGATAAATAATCCACACATATTTTGTATATTATATGTATTTTATTCTATAAAATAAAATAAAATCTGCTATGGGTGCCTGCGTAGATCAGTTGGTTGAGCCTCCAACTATTGATTTCGACTCAGGTCATGATCTCATTGGTTGTGACATCAAGCCCTGTGTTAGGCTCTGCACTGACAGCATGGAGCCTGCTTGGGTTTCTCTCCCTGTGTCTGCCCCTCCACCATGCACGTGTGCATATTCATTTTATTTCTCTCTCAAAATAAGTAAACTTAAAGAAATAATAAAGTTAGCTAGAGAAAAAACGTTACAAGGAAGAGAAGATACATTTACCGTACCGTACCGTGTTTACCGAAAAAATCCACATATATACGGACTAATGCAGTTTAAACCCATATCGTTGAAGAGTCAATTGTATCCTTTTGTAGATAGAAGTCCCCCCTTATCCGTGGTCTCACTTTTTGAGATTTTAGTTACTCAGGGTCAGCAATGGTCCAGAAGCAGATGATCTTCCTCCTGACACATTGTCAGAAGGTCAGTAGTAGCTTAATGCTGAGTCATAGTGCCTGCATCCTTCACCTCACTTTGTCTCATCACATAGACATTTTATCATTTCACACCATCACAAGAAAGGGGAGTACAGTACAAGAAGATATTTTGAGAGAGACCACATTTATATAACTTCTATAATAGTATGTTATGTATTTATATTGTTAATCTCTTACTGTGTGTAATTTATGAATTAAACTTTATCATAGTTATATACGCATAGGGAAAAGCATAGTGTATATAATATGGTTCAGTATTACCTGTGATTTCAGGCACCTACTGGGTGTCTGGAATGTATTCCCTGTGGATAGTAGGAGACTAGTGTACGATGAACTAGTTATCTCTTTTTGTTTAACCTATGTCATTTTACATAGCTTCAGATTAATGCTGGGGTGATGAGTACTGGAATGACACACTGATAATCAGTCATGTTGTATTTTCCCTCTAAGCTGGCATGGCCTCAGAATCCCTTACACATCACTCAGTGCAGCTACTGCCATTCATTTGCACTTGGCACTCAACATGAAACCTGTTTGCCATCCTTGTGCTAACATTTAGGTCACTATTCATTCACTTATTCCCTTGATCTTTCATTCAGTTGTTTCCAGTATGTATTGAGCCTCAGTTATATGCCAGGCATGTCTTAGTTTCTGAAGATAGTGCAGTGTCCAAACCAGACAAAATCCCTGCCTTCATGAAGCTTACATTCTAGTAGAAGAAAGGCAGATATTAAATAAATATAACAACAAAGTGTAAGATAGTGATTAGGTGATATGGAGAAAAATAAAGTAAGGGAGGGAATGCTTTTGGTAGGAGGAAATCATTTAAGTTTTAAATACCGGGTCAGAGGGGTGCCTGGGCGGCTCAGTCAGTTAAGCGTCTGACTTCGGCTCAGGTCTGATCTCACGGTTCCCTGCATCTGTTTCGGATTCTGTGTCTCCCTCTTTCTCTGCCCTTCCCCCACTCATGCTCTCTCTCTCTCAAAAATAAATAAACTATAAAAAAAAAAATTTAAAAAAATATTGGGTCAGAGAATGCTCCCTGAGTTTGTGGCATTTTAACAAATATCTAAAGGAGTAAGGAAGTGAACTGTTCTTTGTTTATTTATTTTGGAGGGAGAGACAGGTAGCAAACGAGAGGAGCAGAGAGAGAGAGGGAGACGGGAGACACAGAATACGAAGCAGGCTCCAGGCTCAGAGCTGTCAGCACAGAGCCTTATGCGGGGCTTGAATCCACGAACCATGAGATTATGACCTCAGTTGAAGTTGGACATTTAACCAGCTGAGCCACCCAGGTGCCCCAGAAAGTGAACCATTCTTTTTTTTTTTTTTTTATGTTTTATTTATTTCTAGGAGAGAGAGAGAGAGACAGCGTGAGCAGGGGAGGGTCAGAGAGGGAGTCACAGACTGAAACAGGCTCCAGGCTCTGAGCTGGCAGTCAGCACAGAGCCCGACGCGGGGCCCGAACCCACGAACCGCGAGATCATGACCTAAGTGAAAGTCGGACGCTTAACCGACTAAGCCACCCAGGCGCCCTAAAAAATTTTTTTTTTTTTTTAATGTTTTATTTATTTCTAGGAGAGAGAGAGAGAGAGAGAGCAGTGTGAACAGGGGAGGGTCAGAGAGAGAGGGAGAAAGTGAACCATTCTTATCTGAGGGAAGAATGTTATGTGTCGGGAGAGCAAGACGGGCAAAAGCCCGCAGGTAAGAGCATGCCTGGCATATCTGAGGAGGTCATTGTGACTGGAGTAGAGTGAATAAAGGGACAAGAAGGGGGAGGTGAGTCCAGAAAAGTTAATAAGGGACTAAGTCATTTAGGGACTTGAGGGTAACCGTGAGTACTTTAGAGTATTAAACAAAAGGAAATGTGAAGCTGTTTGTGGGTTTTTGAGCAGAAGTGACATTATAAAACATTTTAAAAGGTCAATCACCCTGGCTGCTGTGTTGAAAGCAGACTAAAGCAGAAAGTATAGTGGCAGAGAGAATAGTTAGAGGGCTGTTCCAATATTCCAGATATGATTGAATGGTAGGTGGTACCAGAGTAGTAGCAGTGGAAGTGCTGAGAAGGGGGTGAGTGTTTGAATCTGTTTTGAAGATATGATAGGATTTCCTGATGGTTTTAAGAATAAGATGTGAGCGAAGTAGACAAAGAATAACTCAAGGTTTTGGGCCAAAGGAGCCAAAAAAAAGAAAAATCATCATTGCTTTTCATTAAGATGGGGAAGTCTGAGAGGGGAATGCTTTGGGGAAAAGATTAAAAGTACTGGTGTGGATATGTTGGATGTGGGATGCCTGTAAGACATCAAAGTGGAAATGCTGATAAGGGAATTGTACCCACAAGTGTATTTAAGGAGAGGTCTAGGCTGAAATTATACATTTGGAAATTAACATTTGGATGGGTATATAAATTTTAAGTCCAACTGGTATCATCAAAGGAGTGAGTAAAGATTAAAAAAGAGGTCCAAGGACTGAGCCCTGGGTACCAACAGTTGGGAGATTAAGAAGATGACCAGCAAATGAAATTAAGAAAGAACAGTGAGTATGGAGAAAAGTAAGGTGCATATAATATAAAGCCAGATGAAGATAGTATATCAGGAAATAGTCATTAGCTGTGTCTGATACTGCTAGAACCAATACTGATAGTGGTCCGATACTGATAGATCAAGTAAGATAAGTGCCAAGAAATGGGCTAGTAGACATTCTTGATGACCTTAACAGGAACAGTGGAAGGAGAATGGCAAGGACAGAAGATCAATTGAAATGGATCAAAAGAGAATGAGAGAGATGGAGATGGAGACTGGCACTGGGGACAGCGGTCTTGGAGCTTGGCTATAGAGGGAAGTAGTCGCCTTGGAAGTGGTAGCAGAAGCAGGTTATGGGATCAAGAGTTGGGGGGAGGGGGTTGCAATATCAGGCGGGGGGAAATAAGCCAGTATATTATAGGCCACAAGAGGTGAATGCAATAAAAGAAGGAGTGGGGGATGAGGATGCAGGAGAGAAAGGGGGTGCAGTTTTAACAGTTAATGGTTGTAGTGATGTTTTGTGTATATTTTCATGGAACCTGTGATTAGGAGTTACAAGAGCAGAATACTAATTACAATTTTGCAACTTGGTAGCCATTTAAAATTTTAAATCACACTCATTTAAAAATCTTATGCTTGGGGCGCCTGGGTGGCTTAGTCGGTTAAGCGTCCGACTTTCGCTTAGGTCATGATCTCGCGGTTTGTGAGTTCGAGCCCCGCGTCGGGCTCTGTGCTGACTGCCAGCTCAGAGCCTGGAGCCTGTTTCAGTCTGTGACTCCCTCTCTCTCTGACCCTCCCCTGCTCACGCTGTCTCTCTCTCTCCTAGAAATAAATAAAACATTAAAAAAAAAAAATTTAAAAATCTTATGCTTAATTTTTTATATCTGCAAAAACAATTATCTGGCTTACTTTGTTATACACATAGAACATACATATATGATCACTTTTAGAAGGTAAAAAGCACTAACGATATGCTATTTTAATTTGTATTGGTCATTTCCTCTTCATTATAGATCTTCTTTCTCCTATACTATGGAAGTGTGCCCAATTCATAGAGTAAACTCTTTTAAAATTCAAATGCCCATAGGGTCATTTAGGTGACTCAGTCACTTGAGCGTTTGACTCTTGATTTGAGCTTAGGCCATGATCTCACAGTTCATAGGTTTGAGCCCCATGTTGGACTCTGCACTGACAGCATGGAGCTTGCTTGGGATATTCTCTCTCTCTCTCTCTCTCTCTCTCTCTCTTTTTCCCTCTACCCCCATCTCTCTGCCTCTTCCCCACTCTCTCTCTCTCTCTCTCTCTCTCTCTCAAAATGAATAAATAAACTTAAAAAAAAAGTGCCCACATATTTATAGTTTCAAAAAACTATTCAGTTATGTATAGTAAGTAGTTCAAATAATGTGTTTTATAAAAAGGACTTTGATGTGTTAAAGCTTAGGGTATGGAGTCATATAACCTTGGGAAGTTTTTATCAGTAAATTGCATGTTTTGTATTCAGTTTATTTTCTTAATAGTATCTAATTCCATAAATGATGTTGGCACAGCTGTTAAGCTTTTGGAAGCAAAACTTAATTTAGATAATTGCTTCATAGCATTAACCCAAACAAATTCCAGTGTAATTAAACGTAGTAATTTTTTATTTTTAAGTCAAGCAACCTTTCATTTAAAAAGTTAGAGAAATGACTTTCTGTCCTGGTAGAGAAGAGTTGCCAAATTTGTGATATTGGAAGAAATTAAAGGAAAAGAAAGACTTAACTTTGTAAAATATATTTAACTTCTGCATTTCAAAAGGACGAAAAAATATAAATTTGTGGAAAATATGGCAAAGGATTCATAGCTTTAAAACCCTGAAATTGATAAAGTAGACAAAAATTTTGAACTTCAGTTTACAAATGGACAAAAGCCATGGGGAGACAGATCAAAGAAGAGATGGCTAGTGAATAAAGTAGGAAAATATTTGACCCTGCTAGTAATTTTAAAAATACAAGTCCTATTTCTATCAAATTAGCAAAAGGAATCTTTAATAGCAGTGTATGTTAAAGATTTGGTGAATCTTGCATTCTCACAAATTGTTTAGCCTTTTTAGGAAAGCAATTTTGGAATCTTAATTAAAGACATAAAAAAGATATGTGCACTTTTACCAATTTGAGGATATTATACTCAATATTTGGTTATAATAAGTTGCCACAGTTATTAAGCACTTACTGTTTTTACTCCTCTAAATCTGTAAATGTATAAACTCATTTAAATCTACAATAACTTTGTAGGTAATCCATTTAGAAAAGGGAGGCACTTGGACGTTAAGAAACTTGCCCAACTTAACATGTCTAGTTAGTGGTGGAGCCAGGACTTCATCCTAGACAGTCTTCACAACTTAGGCTCAAAAAACTTATAATAGATTTAGATAGAAAAGTTTATAAACCTATTTACATCAATAAAATTATGGAAAATTGTTTAAGTACAATGATCTGGCAATACTAATCACTTCTATAAGGAATCATTAAAACAATAGTGCACACGTGATAAGAGCTTACTGTGTACTAGATAAGTGCTTTACATTTCTGAACTTACTGAACACCTATAGTAACACTAGGAGGAAGGTACTGTTATCCCCATTTTGTGGGTAAAGGCCCTCGATCATAGACTTGATGACTTGATCAAGTTACCCAGCAGAGCCAGGAGTTAACCCATGTCTATGCTGTCTTTCTGTTCTAATTAAGGAACTAATTAAGTTCCTCCTAATCCTAATCCTCTGTGTAAAAGCCTCATAGTTCGTGCTTTTAACCAGTAAGTTATATGGCTTGGCAAAAATAATTCCTCTTTGGGTTGATTTCCTCTAAATTGAGGCTTAATTTGGGAATATAAAATAATTTTGTAAAAATTGTTTTAAGTTTATTTCTTTGTTTTGAGAGAGAGAGCAAGCAGGGGAGGGCCAGAGAAAGAGGGAGAGAAAGAATCCCAAGCAGGCTCTGCACCATCAGCACAGAACCCAAAGTGGGGCTCAAACTCATAAACCATGAGATCATGACGTGAGCCAAAACCAAGAATCAGACACTTAACTGACTGAGCCACCCAGGTGCCCCAAAACAAACATTTTTTTTAATATATGCAATCATTTAATATATAGGAAGCAGAAAACTGAAACAAGCTAAGTTTTTAAACATTTTCCTTTATGATCTCATTGTTGATTAGTCCAAGTCTTCTTCCAGATATATCATGCCCTTTGCAATCTTGTTATTTGTCAAAAAATAAAGTGTAATGACTAAGCTAAACAACAAGAATCTATATTACAGGGAATGCTGTCCTTTTAACAAATGAGTTGAATCAGGTCTTCCTGACTAGATTTAAAACTGCCTGTTGCCGTTTGTACAGGACTCCTTATTGTTTCCCAAATCTTTATGTGTTGTTTCTAGGACCTATGGTTTCCACTTCATCCATTGAATTGTTTTCTCATTCTTTAAAACTCAGTTCAGATTTTACTGCTGCCAAGAAGCCTTCTTTGATACACACACACACCCTTTCATGTTGGTATGAATCCAGTCTGCTCCCATAGCTGCCTATGACACTATAGTTCATTTTTCTTTCTTGTCTATCTTCTGCCTCTACCCCAGCATCTAATAAAGTGCCTTTCATTCCGTATATGTTTTTTAATTGATGTGGAGAGAGAGGGAGCAAGGAAAGAAAAATTTTTGCCTAGTAAAACACTCTAAGTCTAAAGACAGACTAGCCATGCAAATTAATTGTATTCATATCACAGATGACTAGTTTCTTTAATCTGTAACAAGCTCCTGCACATCAGTAAAAAGGCCAGTAACTAAAAAGCTTCTGCACAGCAGAGTAAAACATTAACAAAATGAAAAGGCAGCATACTGAATGGGAGAAGGTATTTGCGGATGACGTATCTGATAAGGGGTTCATCTCCAAAAACATATAAGGAACTCCTGCAACTCAGTAGCCAAAAAAAAAAAAGCAAACAGTCCAATTTATTTTTTTAATTTTTTTTTTTAATTCTTTAATATTTTTTGTTTATTACTAGGAGAGAGAGAGAGAGACAGCGTGAGCAGGGGAGGGTCAGAGAGAGAGGGAGATACAGACTCTGAAATAGGCTCCAGGCTCTGAGCTGGCAGTTAGCACAGAGCCTGACGCGGGGCTCGAACCCACGAACAGCAAGATCATGACCTAAGCGAAAGTCGGACGCTTAACCGACGAAGCCACCCAGGCGCCCCTCAAACAGTCCAATTTAAAAATGAGCAGAAGATCTGAATAGTTTTCCAGGGAAGACATACAGATGGCCAACTGGCACATGAAAAGGTGCTCAATATTACTCATCAGGGAAATGCAACTTAAAATTATGTAAGATACCACCTCATATTGGTTAGAATGGCTAGAATCAATAAGACAAGAAATAACAAGTGTTGGTGAGGATGTGGAAAAAAGGAAACCCTGATGCACTGTTGGTGGGAATGTAAATTGGTGCAGCCACCCTGGAAAACAGTATGGAAATTCATCAAAATGTTAAAAATAGAACTACCATAGGATCCAACAGTTTCACATCTGGATATTTATATGACTTAAAACAGAAACACTCCATGTTCATTGCAGCATTATTTACAGTAGCCAAGATATTGTTTACAATAAACAACCTAAGTGTCTATTGATGAATGAATAGATAAAGCAAATGTATACACAGTGGAATATATATATATATACACATACGTACACACATACAGTGGAATATTATTCAGCCGTAAAAAATAAGGAAATCTTGCCATTTTTGTGACAACATGGAAGGACCTTGAGGACATTATGCTAAATGAAATAAATTAGAGAAAGACAAATGCCAAATGATCTCACTTATATACGGAATTAAAAAGAAAAAAACAAAAAGCCAAGCTCATAGATACAGAGAACAGATTGGTGGTTGTTGGGAGTCAAGAGTGAGAGTTGGTGAAATGGCTGCATGGGTGAAAAGCCACAAACTTCCAGTTATAAAATAAAGTCACAGGGAAGTAATGTACAGCATGGAGACTGTAATGAGCAATTTTGTATTGCACATTTGAAAGTTGATGAAGTTCTCATCACAGGGAAGAAAATTTTTATAACTGTGGAGACAGATGTTAACTAGATTTACTGTGATGATCATTTTGCAGTGTATACAAATGTGAAATCATGTTCTATACCTGATACTAACATGTCAGTTATATTCAATTTTTTAAAAAGGCCGTTAATGTGATAGAAAAATTGGCAAAGGTAAACCAGATAATTCATAAAAAAGAAGAGGGAAATGTCAGCCTTAGTAGTAAAAGAGAAATGTAAATTAAAATTACTCTGAAATACCATTTTTAACCTTCCAGGTAACTGAGACCAAAAAGTTGAAACAGTAGGGAAACAGACATACAATGCTAGTGGAATTTTAAATTAATAGAACCCACTTTTTTTTTAATGTTTATTTTTGAGAGAGAGAGTGTAAGTGGGGGAGTGGCAGAGAGAGAGAGACAGACAGACAGAATATGACGCAGGCTCCAGGCTGTCAGACCAGAGCCTGATGTGAGGCTTGAACTCATGAACCATGAGATCATGACCTGAGCTAAAGTTGGACTCTAAACCAACTGAGCCACCCAGGTACTCCATAAATTAATAGAACCTTTGAAAGTCACTTGGTATTCCTTCAAAGTTACAAGTACGTATATCCTTTGCCCCAATAATTATACTTAACAGGAATTTATCCTGCAAGTGTACTGATTCTCCCACAAGTATACTCAAGTGATTATGCACAGTGTACACATTATAGCATTGTAAAAGAAAAAATGGAGATAACCTGTGTATCAAAGGGGACAGATAAATTATGTATGTCCATTTAGTGAGGTCGTCTGCAGCCTTTAAAAGAAAAAAACAGCTCTAAGATACAGAATAGGCTTTCAGATGTAATACTAAGTGAAGCACACAGAACAGTGTGTTTATAGTATGATACCACTTGTTTGGGAGCGAGGAGAAGAAATCACTTAGGTGTGTGCTTGTCTATGAACAAATTATTTCTGGAAATATACCAAAGAAAACTAAAACTGATGATCTCTGAGAAGAAACACTGGTTGGTGGGGGAGGGAGTGAAAGGAGACATTTTTTCATTATCCACATTTTTCAGCCTTTTTATTTTGCATCATGTATAGTACTTCTATTTTCAAAAGCAATTTTAGAAATAAAAGCAATGAAAGAAATCACAAAGAAAGTAAGGATTGTTTGGCAATATAAAATTTTATGTGTATTACAAAGTTTATCACATAAAGTCACCAGCCATAAGCAAAATAAATATTATTGCATGTTTTTAATGTGCTAGATGGTTTACATTTATACTTAATTTTCAGAAATCCTCTGAGAAATACAGTTTTAACTGTACCAAATAGAAAACAGATTGAGGGAGACTTACGTGGTATCAGCGGTTAGCCAGTAAGGGGCCAAGGTTCTATTTGAACTGAAGTTTTTCTGATTTCACACGATTTTCCCCCCCTGGTTTTCCAAACCATGCCGCTTCCAGTTAGTGATCATCTTATCAGAAGTACAGCTGTGCTTTAATAGTCATGAGCAGCAATTACCTGAAATGCCCACAAGATGGAAATGTTGGATGAAAGTAGGCATTTTTCTTTGTAAAGCATAATACTACACTATCCAAGTGGGATATTTATATAGATGTATTCTAGGGGAACCTGGGTGATTCATTTAAGCTACTGACTTCCGCTCAGGTCATGATTTCGCGGTTTGTGGGTTTGAGCCCTATGTTGGGCTCTGTACGGACAGCTCAGAGCCTGGAGCCTGCTTCAGATTCTGTCTCCTCTCTCTCTGCCCCTCCCCAACTCGTGCTCTGTCTCTCTCTTTCAAAATTAAATAAACATTATAAATAAATAAATAGATGTATTCTATTTTGCAGTAATGATATTTTCTTTAGTAATTTGTTATGTAGTCAGCTAGAATGTTTTAGATATCATTTAGTGTTTCGTTGTCATAATGATAGTTAGGATGGCTTTTTATGTACCTAACAGTATTCCAGATTCTTTATGTACATAATTCATTTAAAATCTTTGAATAAAGTTTACATATCAACTAAAAATGAAAGTTTACAGCTCTACTTACCCTGCTTAATAAGATGCTAGGTCCTCTTTGAATAGCTGGTCATTAATACTAATAGGAGTCATTCCACAAGCACCAAGAAGATAGAAAAGCTCAACTAAGAGCACATTATCTACCAGAATTTCTGTAAAACTGTGAAGACTAGTTTGGGGGAAAGAAATAGGTTGCAAAATAAATGAAGCAACTAAAACTAGAAGTTAAGGAGTATCTAGGTGGCTCAGTCAGTTAAGTGTCTGACTCTTGATTTTGGGCCCAGATCATGGTTTGGTGGTTCGTGAGATTTAACCCTGTGTCAGGCTCTGTGAGCCTGCTTGGGATTCTCTCTCTCCTCTCTCTGCCCCTACCCTGCTGGCATGTGAGTGTACGCTCTCTAAATAAATAAACTTTTAAAAAACTACAATTAAAATTAAAAAATATGAAGTATTTGTTATACTTTTATTATAATATACATTATAATATAATGAGGAAAAGAGCATAAAACTAATAAATAACTTAAGAGTGGCACAGCTAATAAATGGTATAGCTGGAATTTAAACCTTGGCAATTATTTCAGGTCTTTGTTGGAAAAAAAAAAGTTTTACTAGTGTGATTTTGTTTATATAAGGTTCACCTGTACATTAAGAACACTGTATGTATGTATGTATTTGGGTTTTTTTTAGTTTACTTATTTTGAGAGAGAGAACCAGTGGAGGGGGGCAAAGAGTGAGGAGGACAGAGGATCTGAAGCAGATTCTGTGCTGACAGCAGAGAGCCCAATGTGAGGCTCGAACTCATGAGCCAGGAGAATCATGACCTGAGCCAAAGTGGGATGCTTAACTGACTGAGCCACCCAGGCACCCCTGTTTATTTATTCTTAAATGTTGATTTTGAGAGAGAGTCAACCTCAGGAACCGTGAGATCATGTCCTGAGCTGAAACCAAGGGTTGGATGCTTAGCTGACTGATCCACCCAGGCACTCCTATTTACTTATTTTTATTTCTTGAGAGAGAAAGAGATCATGTGCACAAGTGGGGGAGGAGTGGAGGGAAAGGAAGAGTCTTAAGCAGCTTCCATGTTCAGCAAAAAGCCCTATGTATAGGGCTCCATGTCACAACTGTAAGATTATGACCTGAGCAGAAATCAAGAATCGGGCACTTAACCAGCTAAGCCACCCGGGTGCTCCAAGAACACTGTATTTAGTTAGCTCTTCTTATTAGCTGGATGTCTCTTGGATTGTATGCCACCTTATTTCCAAATTTGTGTTTGGAGAGGAAAACAAGGTCATTATGTCTTAACATCTTAACTGCAAATTTTAAAATGTGAGTGAAAAGAATTTCATTTCTAGTTATAGAAAACTAAGAAAAACTCTCTTGTGAGAGTTGAGACTTTATACCCATCTCCCTGTGTTTAATGTAATATATCTTAATAGTTGTTCATATTTTATCATGGAAACTGACCTAAAGAAATGCCATATTTATTACTCTATAACATACCTTAGACATGTGACAAAATGAAATAGTTCAATAAAAATATGTTTTCCTTAGTTGCAGAACTTGAAGTGAAAACCAGAGAAAAATTAGAAGCTGCGAAGAAAAAAACAAGCTTTGAAATTGCAGAGCTTAAGGAGAGATTAAAGGCAAGTCGTGAAACTATAAATTGCTTAAAAAATGAAATCAGGAAACTTGAAGAAGATGATCAGACAAAAGAGATATAAACAGTTCTAAGAGAACTTGATAGCAAGCTAAGCTGAAAGTAAGATGGACTTTAAGGGAGAAATGGACCGCACATGCCATGGTGTTTCTTAGAGAAACGGCACACGTAGTTGACCACAGATTTCTCAGCAATTGGGTCAAAGCATTTGTACTTTTTTTAAGGCAGTCTTTAAGGAGGTGAAATATATGTGTGTAATAAGAATGAATGTGGTATAGGCATTTTATCAACCCATTTTAGGGTAATTCTAATGATGTTAAGCACAATTTTAAAATATTTTCGCTTTGTATGTGTATAGCTTATCCTTTTGACAGGCATCACAATTTCATTACAAAGTATAAGTTGTAAAAATTTTGTACTTCCCTGGTAGAATTAGTGGTAAATTAACATGTATATTTAATTTTTTAAGTTCTTAACTGACCCCATCCTAATAACTCTTTTGTATCTGTTGTGCTCACTGCCCAGTAAGTACTCAATAAATGTAATTTATAGATCTTGTGTCTGCCTCTTGGTGTATTTCTTCCTCTTTGATGAAGCACCTGTAGCTCTCTTCCTACAGTAATGTATCTCCATAGTATTGTGATCACACATCTCTTATTGGCACTCATTTTTGCATGGAGATGGCAAAGATCATATTTTAAGTATTAGTCTGCCTAACTACCACAGTGTCATTCATTTTCACAGAGGAAAATACTTTGTCCCTCCTACATTTTCCAAAGATACATAGAAAGCAGCTGTGCATCATCTTCACATATGACCCCAGATTTCCCCACTTCTCCTTAGCCTGCCCTGTTCACATCCACATGGTCAACCTTCTAGTTTTAGACTCCTGTAATTTGAACATTCAGTAGTACTTCAGGCCATGTGACCTGATCTGTGTAGGCAACCTAGGGACAACAGTAGGTAGGAAAGTATTTTGGAAAAGATGTAACATTAACATTAGTTACAGAGCTCTTAAAAATAGCAACCATGCCTTATGCCTAATGCAGGGATTCTATATTTTCTGTAGAGTATTTAAGTACCTATCCTAGCATTTTAAGATACTTTTTATCTGCCCTACAGGTTGGTTACTGTTTACTTCGTTGCTCTATTTTTAAGTTGTGGAGTTTATAAGCATCCTGGAGATTGTGCAAAGGTCTCTGTGGCCTTAAAATTTCCACCAGGGCCCCTATGGGGTTGGAGGTGGCACTTCTAATTGTGCTAGGCACAGTTCCCCTGCCTCTACCCAGTGCCTGCAGTATACGGTAGGGCCTGGGGACTGACCAGAAAAACTAATGGAGGAAAAGTCCCATTCTGCTTAAGGGCCCTGGCGTGGAAGATCACCCCTCCATTATTCTAGTCAGATCAGCCCCAAGAATGTGGTGGTTCATAAAACTAAACTTGACGTAGAAGTCTGACTTTATGCGTGGATGAATATAGAAGTCCAAAATATGTCGTCATGGCTCAACATTGCCCTCTGTGAGTTCTTATTTCTGTGTTGACTTTAAACAGGATCTCCCCAGAGTATATAGAAAACTCATAACTCGAAAAGACAACCCAATTTTAAAATGGGTAAAGGATTGAATAGACATTTCTCCAAGGAAATACAAATAGCCACTAAGCACATGAGATGTTCAATATCATTAGTCCTAAAAAAATACAAATCAGAACCATGATGAGATATCACTTTTGTACCCACCAGGCCAGCTATAATTGTAAACAAAACAGAACAAAAAAGTTGTTGAGGATGTGGAGATTGGAACTCACATACATGAAGTATAGCTTCTTAGGAAAATAGTTGGCAATTCCTCAAAAAGTTAAGCTTAGTTACACTAATGACCCAGCAATTCCGCTAGGTGTGTATCTAAGAGAAATGAAAACATGTTTGCGTAGAAATGCATACATGAATGTTCATGGCATAATTATGCATAATAGCCAAAAAGGAAACAACCCAAATATCCATCTACTGATGAAGGAATAAATAAAATGTGGTATCCACACAATGAAACATTATTCAACCCGAAGGAAATAAGTACTGATTCTGTTGCATCATGAAGGAACCTTAAAAATATAAGCTAAGTGAAAGAAGTCAGACACAAAGGCCACATGTTGTGTGATTCCATTTACATGAAATTGCTAGAATAGGCAAATCTGTAGAAACAGAAAGTTGATTAGTTGTTGCCAGGGGATGAGGAGAAGGGGATTTCTATTTGGGGTGATATAATGTTCTGGAATTAATGGTGATGATTGCACAATCTTGTGAATATACAAAAACACTGAATTGTACATTTTAAAAATGGTTTAAACGGACACAATAAATTTCATCTCAAAAATGTTTAAACATTTTAAGTGGCAAATTTTGGTTAGAATTATACAAATTTTAAAAAATATTCTACAAGAGGGGGGCGCCTGGGGGACTCAGTTGAGTGTCCAACTTTTCACAGTTCAGGTCTTTATCTCAGGGTTGTGAGTTCAAGCCCTGCATTGGGTTCCACGCTGAGCGTGAAGCCTACTTTAAAAAAAAAAAAAGAATTCTACAAGATTTTGATTTCAATTTCTCATCCTTCCACAAGGGGGAAGAGAATATTTACCAAGGGTGAATTCATCAAGCTAAAGGTGAAGAACGATTAAAAGAAACCATAGCTAATTAGGCAGCTCACTTTTTAAAAGAAAAACTATGTCTTGTTTTTCTTTTTTCTTTTTTTTTTAACAAATAGTTTATTGTCAAATTAGTTTCCACATGACACCCAGTGCTCATCCCCACAAGTGCCCTCCTCCATGCCCATCACTCCCTCTCCCCCACATCCATCAGTCCTCAGTTTTTGTCAGCATTCAAGAGTCTCTCATGGTTTGCCTCTCTCCCTTTCCCCCACCATTTCTGCCCTTCTTCTCCCCCTTGTTCCTCCGTTAAGTTCCTCCTAATCCTCCTATACGTGCAAACATATGATATTTGTCCTTCTCTGCCTGACTTATTTCGCTCAGCATAACACCCTCAAGGTCCATCCATGTTGCTACACATGGCCAGATTTCATTCTTTCTCATTGTCATGTAGTATTCCATGGTATAGATAAACCACATCTTCTTGATCCATTCATCTGTTGATGGACACTTAGGCTCTTTCCATGTTTTAGCTATTGTGGAGAGTGCTGCTATGAACATTGGGGTACATGTGCTCCTATGCCTCAGCATTTCTGTATCCCTTGGGTAAATTCCTAGCAGTGCTATTGCTGGGTCATAAGGGAGTTCTATTGTTAGTTTCCTGAGGAACCTCCACACTGTTTTCCAGAGGGGCTGTACCAGTTTACATTCCCACCAACAGTGTAGGAGGGTGCCCGTTTCTCCACATCCTCGCCAGCATCTAGAGTTCTCTGATTTGCTCATTTTAGCCACTCTGACTGGCGTGAGGTGGTATCTCAGTGTGGTTTTGATTTGTATTTCCCTGATGAGGAGGGATGCTGAGCATCGTTTCATGTGTCTGTTGGCCATCTGGATGTCCTCTTTGGAGAAGTGTCTGTTCATGTCTTCTGCCCATTTCTTCACTGGGTTGTTTGTTTTTCGGGCGTGTAGTTTGGTGAGTTCCTTATAGATTCTGGATATTAACCCTTTATCTGATATGTCATTTGCAACTATCTTTTCCCATTCCGTTGGTTGCCTATTAATTTTCTGGGTTGTTTCCTTGGCTGTGCAGAAGCTTTTAATCTTGATGAGGTCCCAACAGTTTATTTTTGCTCTTGATTCCCTTGCTTTTGGGGATGTGTCAAGTAAGAAGTTGCTGCGGTGGAGGTCAAGGAGGTTGTTTCCTGCTTTCTCCTCTAGGGTGTTGATAGTTTCCTGTCTCACGTTCAGGTCCTTTATCCATTTTGAGTTGATTTTTGTGCATGGTGTGAGAAAATGATCTAGTTTCATTCTTCTGCATGTTGCTGTCCAGTTCTCCCAACACCATCTGTTAAAAAGGCTGTCTTTTTTCCATTGGATATTCTTTCCTGCTTTGTCAAAGATCAGTTGGCTGTATACTTTTGGGTCCACTTCTGAGTTCTCAATTCTGTTCCATTGGTCTATGTGTCTGTTTTTGTGCCAATACCATACTGTCTTGAGGATGACAGCTTTGTAGTAGAGGCTGAAGTCTGGGATGGTGATACCTCCCGTTTTGGTTTTATTTTTCAGTATTACTTTGGCTATTCGGGGTCTTTTGTGGTTCCATACAAATTTTTGGATAGTTTGTTCTAGTTTTGAGAAGTATGCTGGTGCAATTTTGATTGGAATTGCATTGAATGTGTAGAGTGCTTTAGGTAGTAATGACATCTTAACTATATTTATTCTTCCTATCCATGAGCATGGAATGTTTTTCCATTTCTTTGTGTCTTCTTCAATTTCCTTCATAAGTTTTCTATAGTTTTCATCATACAGATCTCTTGTATCCTTGGTTAGGTTTATTCCGAGGTATTTTATGGTTTTTTGTGCAATTGTGAATGGGATCAGTTTCTTGATTTCTCTTTCTGTTGCTTCATTATTGGTGTATAAAAATGCAACCGATTTCTGTACGTTGATTTTGTACCCTGCAACTTGGCTGAATTCTTGGATCAGTTCTAGTAGGCTTCTGGTGGAGTCTGTCGGGTTTTCTATGTAGAGTATCATGTCATCTGCGAAGAGTGAAAGTTTGACTTCCTCTTTGCCAATTCTGATGCCTTTGATTTCCTTTTGTTGTCTGATGGCTGATGCTAGGACTTCCAGCACTATGTTAAACAACAGTGGTGAGAGTGGACATCCCTGTCGTGTTCCTGATCTCAGGGGGAAAGCTCTCAGTTTTTCCCCGTTGAGGATGATGTTAGCTGAAGGCTTCTCATAGATGGCTTTGATGATGTTTAAGTAGGTTCCTTCTATCCCAACTTTCTCGAGAGTCTTTATTAAGAAGGGATGCTGTATTTTGTCAAATGCTTTTTCTGCATCTATTGACAGGATCATATGGTTTTTATCTTTTCTTTTATTGATATGATGGATCACATTGATTGATTTGCGAATGTTGAACCAGCCCTGTAACCCAGGAATGAATCCCACTTGATCTTGGTGGATGATTCTTTTGATATGCTGCTGGATTCGATTTGCAAGGATCTTGTTGAGAATTTTTGCATCCGTATTCATCAAGGATATTGGCCTATAGTTCTCTTTTTTTGTTGGATCTCTGTCTGGCTTGGGAATCAGAGTGATGCTGGCTTCATAAAATGAGTCCGGGAGTTTTCCTTCGATTTCTATTTTTTGGAATAGCTTGAGAAGAATTGGGATTAATTCTGTTTTAAATGTCTGGTAGAATTCCCCAGGGAAGCCATCAGGTCCAGGGCTCTTATTTGTTGGGAGATTTTTGATCACTGATTCAATTTCTTCACTCGTTATGGGTCTGTTCAGGTTTTCTATTTCTTCCCGTGTGAATTTTGGTAGTGAGTGTGTGTTTAGGAATTTGTCCATTTCTTCTAAGTTGTCCAATTTGTTGGCGTATAATTTTTCATAGTATTCCCTGATAATTGCTTGTATTTCTGAGGGGTTGGTTGTAATAAGTCCATTTTCATTCATATTTTTTGTCTATTTGCGTGCTCTCTCTTTTCTTTTTGGTAAGTCTGGCTAGAGGCTTGACAAACCTCTTTTTTCTTTTTTTTAATGTTTGTTTTTGAGAGAGAGAGACAGACAGACAGAGCAGGAGTGAGGTAGGGGTAGAGAGAGGGAGACACAGAATCTAAAACCAGTTTCAGGCTCTGAGCTGTCAGCACAGAACCCAATACAGGGCTTGAGCTCATGAACTGCGAACTCATGACCTGAGCCCAAGTTAACCACTTAATCAACTGAACCACCCAGGCACCCCTAAGTCTCATTTTTCTAAACAGTGTGGTATACTTACTACTGGTAGTGTTGCTATTCAAGTTTTATACATAGGAAATTAAGGGACATTGAGTCAACCAGCAGTGTGACTCAGATTAGGAATCTTCAACTATAGGCCTTTCTGTCTGTATTATTAATTTTTATGTTCAAAGCATTATGATTTCTAATGTTTATTTAGTTTTGAGAGAGAGAGAGAGAGAGCACAAGCAGGGGAAGGACAGAGAGAGGGAGACACAGAATCTGAAACAGGCTCCAGGCTCTGAGCTGTCAGCACAGAGCCCAACGTGGATCCTGAACCTAGGAACTGCAAGATCATGACCTGAGCTGTAGTTGGACACTTAACTGATTGAGCCACCCAGGCACCCCTCAAAGCATTATCATTTTTAATTATTGCTCATGCCTAAATACTTCTCAAATCTCCTTTGACTACTTGGAGTAATTTAGGCCAATCAAATAGGAACAACAGGTGGCAAGAATGCAAAGCAGTGAGAGAAGAATTTTGCTAGCTATTAGTAACATTTAAGAAAATTCTGTTGTAGGGGCCCTTGGTGGCTCAGTGGGTTGAGTATCTAACTCTCCATTTTGGTTCAGGTCATGAAATTGAACCTTACGTTGGGCTCTGCACTGAGCATGGATCCTGCTTGAGATTCTCCTCCTGCCTCTCTTCCCTGCTCTTGCTCTCTTAAAAAAAAAAAAAAAAATCTGGGGAATGGGAGATGGTAGGGGGAATAGGGTATATAGATGAAACAAGATTGACCATGTATTGATAATTTTTGAATCTGAGCAATAGATACATGGGAATTATTCTATTTTTATATATGCTTGAAATTTTCCATAATAAAAATTTTTGAATGTCATATAGAAGAAACTATTAAAATTCCAGTTATTCTCCCTGAAGTCAAGAACTGATAAAACAGTAAGTCATTTTAATCACTTTCCTAAAAGATTACAATAGCTTCCAATTGGATAATTTACATGTTTACTTCTATATTTTTTATTTTAATAGTTCTAGCAAATTCTTCACTATAGATTAAATCTGATAAGTCTGGAAGGATGCATGAGAGGAAGAGAAGGATAAAAAAGAAAAGAGGGGCATAGGAAAGAAGAAAGGAAGACAATCCCCTACACAGATTTTAAGTAGAGAGTTCCGGATTTTATTCTCAGAAATTTGATTAGCTAGGAATTTGCATTTATACAAGATATCCAGGTTATTTGAGAAACTCATAGTGGCACAGCTTAATAAGTTGAACTACATAAAAGTGCAACACTTCTAAGTGGGGGGGTAAATAAAAATAGTCAAAAGGAAAATTAGGTCATATAACAGGGTCTAATTCCTTAATATAAAAATTTCTGGGGTGCCTGGGTGGGCTCAGTTGGTTAAGCATCCAACTCTTGATTTCAGCTCTGGTCATGATCTCACGGTTCATGAGATCGAGTCTCGTGTCAAGCTCTGCGCTGACAGTGCGGAGCCTGCTTAGGATTCTCTCTTCCTCTCTCTCTGCCCCTCCCCTACTTGTGCCTGTGCCCTTTATCTTTCCCTCAGTACAAACATTTTAAAAACTTCTTACAAATCATTGAGGAAGACCAACCCTTAGCAAAAGAAGCAAATGACACAAATAGGTAGGTAGTTCACTAAAGAGGACATAAAAATGGAGGATAGATATGCTTGCTATCACCAAATCTTAAGAATATGCAAATTTAAATAGCAACTATTTCTCATCCATCTAGGATGAAATGAATGTTTCACATAAGTATTGACAGAGAAGACACCGCTGATGGTACCGAAGGATAGACCGGAAGCATAGGGCATCTGGCAGACGGGAGATAGGTAATCTTTATTTTTTGTTTATCTGAAATTCAAATTTTATTAGACATCCTATATATTTACTTACTAAATCTGGCAGTTCAACCTCTGCTTAAGATAGGAAAGATTTTCAAAACACAAAAATAGAAGACTGCCCAGTGCTAGCAAGAGAGCAGGGAAACAGCTTACTCTCATACACTGGTGGGATTGCAAATTGGTTCAACATCTTTGGAGGACAATTTGTCAATACCTACTAAAATACTCTGAGTCAGCAATTTACTTTTTATTTTTTTAAATTTCTTAATTTTTTTAATTTATTTCTGAGAGAGATAAAGAGACAGCGTGAGCAAGGGAGGGTCAGAGAGAGAGACACACAGAATCTGAAACAGGCTCCAGGCCTTGAGTTAGCTGTCAGCACAGAGCCTGATGCGGGGCTTGAACCCACAAACTGCGAGATCATAACTTGAGCTGAAGTCAGACGCTTAACCAACTGAGCCACGCAGGCACCCCAGCAATTTACTTTTTAAAGTTTACATTTGTTTGGGGCGCCTGGGTGGCTTAGTCGGTTAAGCGTCCGACTTTCGCTTAGGTCATGATCTCGCGGTTCGTGGGTTCGAGCCCCGCGTCGGGCTCTGTGCTGACTGCCAGCTCAGAGCCTGGAGCCTGTTTCAGTCTGTGACTCCCTCTCTCTCTGACCCTCCCCTGCTCACGCTGTCTCTCTCTCCTGGAAATAAATAAAATATTAAAAAAAAAAAAAAATTTAAAGTTTACATTTGTTTAACTTTTTACTGAAGTAAGCGATTAGACTTTTAAGAATATATTGCTTAGAAACATTTATCCAAATATGTAAGATATACACAAGGATGTTCACTGTAGCCTTGTTTGCAATATCAAAAAATTGAAAACAAGGTAAATGTCCAGCAATAGGAGCTGCATAAATAATGTTATTCTCTAGCAATACAATGAATTCCTATGTGCTTGTCAAAATGAATAAAACAGATCTATATGCTCTGACATGAAAAATATCTGGATTATACTTGTTAGTGAGGGGTGGGGAAGCAGTTTGCTTTTATCAAACTGATTCTGTTAAATCATTAAAAAATGATTTAAAAATAATTAAAATCATTACAGAATGATTCCTTTTTTTTTTTTCACAAATAGTTTATTGTCAAGTTGGTTTCCATATAACACCCAGTTATTCCTTTTTTTATAAACAGTATTATGTTAGAGAATGGAGAGAAAAAGTGCTTGAAGGAATTTTCACAAATCTTGACAATAGGAAGAGGAATTATAGGAACTGTCACTACCTACATTATGTATGTGTATGTTCAAATTTTTGCAGTAAGAGTGCATTTCACTTGAGTGAAAGAGAATAACAAAATAGTTTAAAATTAAACGAAGGGGGCACCTGGGTGGCTCAGTTGGTTAAGCGTCCGACTCTTGATTTCAGTTCATGTCATGATATCATAGTTCATGAGTTCCAGTACCACGCTGAGCTCTGTGCTGACAGCGTGGCGCATGCATGGGAATCTCTCTCCATCTCTCTCTGCCCCTCCCGGGCTTGCTTTCTCTCTCTCTCTAAAATAAACTTAAAAGAATAAATAAATAAAATTAAATGAAAAGGAAAAACAGATGTCTTGATTATCAGCACATTGCCTCCTATGAGCCAGATCATTATGAAGTATCATGTGACAGTTCAGAGAAATGAAACATGACTTGTGGATGATACGAGAAGCTGGTGGGCCAGGACTTCAGAAAGTTTACTGGAGGGACTCAGGTTCAATCCTTGCTCTTCAGTGCATCATCCAGTGAACTGGAATAAATAACACCATGATCCTGATGTAAAAATAGGTGGCTAAAGACAGAGGTTTTATCTGTGTTCTTTCCCAGACTGGACTTTCTTTTTAATTATTTTTAGTTATTTTAATTAATTGACCACCTAGATTCCTGTAGCTTTGTGTAATATGCCCCATGATATTCCTAATTCTGAGTAGCCTCCCGCACACCCACCCCAGTCTGTTTACTTTCCCACTTTCACTGGCTACCCAGCCTGGCTTAACTGCTCTCTATCCTCTACTAGGCTTCATTGCTCTTAAGTAATTCCTTAGTCTACCCTTAGTGAATTCATCATTGCTGTTTAAAAATTTCCAGTTAACTGAATCACCACTCCCCTTATTCACTAAATAAGAGTCATAAACTGGAAGGGAGTTTAGAGAACATATAATTCAATTCCTCCACTTAATGAGGGAATAGTCTTACAGAAATTAAATGACTCAAAGTCACAGTTTGTTGGGGCTGGAGATAGAATTTGAATTCTGCATTCTCTGACAGAGCAGTCATGGTACTACAGCATCATAACATAACTCCGTCAAGGATTAGAGAAGATTGTATGAATTGGCAGTCACCTTGGAAATTAACTAACTTTCCAAGATGTACTGTTACTGACAAGTCAAATCCCTACCATCAAAACTTTTGGTTTATCCTCCTTCCAGCTAATCTGGTCAAATCATGATCTTAAAATTAATGAGAATTGTCATCTCTACTTGGTTTAATTACATGCATGAATTGAAACCACAAGTCTATTAACTCTTATTGTGCACATCAGCAGATGACCTCAGTTCTTATATCATTGAAATCACTGATGCCATTCAAATTGACCCTGTTAACTTCCAGCCATTCAAAGTTTCTCTTTGTTCTTACCAAATCCTGCTTTCTTTCATCTCGTTAATGTTCTTCCCATCTGTAGTTTTGATTCCAATCTATACTATCTACTACTGCAAATTTATAATTGGGAGGAAATCACTTTACTTTTCCTGAGCTTCATTTTGTTTTAGTGAATGTGAATATCCTACCTACCTCATAGAATTCTGTTTAGGGGAAAATGAAATAGCATATGTAAAAGTACTTTGAATGATAGGCATAAAGAATAATAACACTAGCTGTTTGTAAAAAAAAAAAATCAACAAAATATTTGCAAACTGAATCCAGCAACATATAGAAAGGATTAAGTGATTTCATGATCAAGTGGGATTTATCCCAGGAATACAAGGTTGGTTCAACATGTAAAAACTAATCTGTGTTACAAGCTGTTAAAGGGGTTGAGAATTTGTTAAGTTGAAGTCCTAATACCCAGTACTTAAGAATATGACTGTATTTGGATATAGAGCCTTTAATGAGGTAATTAAGTCAAAATGAGGTCATTAGCGTGGGTCTTAAATCTGGATCCTTGTAAAAAGGTAAGGAAGACCATGTAGAGACACAGGGAGAAGGTAGCCAGCCTCAAGCCATGGAGAGAGGCCTCAGAAGAAACCTACCCTGCTGACACATTGTCAGACCTCCGGCTTCCACAATTGTGAGAAAACTTTCTGTTGTTTATGCCACCTAGCCTGTGAGACTTTGTCATGGCAGCCCCAGCCAGCTAATAAATAGGCCAAATGAAAAGAATAAAGGACAAAAGCATCTCAATAGATGCAGAAAAAGCGTTTGATGAAATGTATCATTCCACTTATATGAAATATATGTAATAGGCAAAAACATAGAACTAGAAAGTGATTAGGGCTTAGGGACACCTGGCTGGCTTAGTTAGTAGAGCATGTGACTTCATCTTGGGGTCATGAGTTCAAGTGCCACATTGGGTATAGAGCTTACTTTTAAAAAAATTAAAATTAAAAAAATAACGACAGAGGGCTTAGGGTTTGCCAGGGGATGGTGGTTGAGGGTGGGGAGTAACTGGATATAGGATTTCTTTTGGGAGGTGATGAAAATGTGCTGGCACTGGAGAGTGGTGATGGTTGCACAGCCTTAGGAATATACTAAAAAGCCACTTGACTTGTACACTTTATGATTTGTGAGTTACACTTCAATTTTAAAAAATAATGCTAAATGTTACCATTAACTGAATACTTTATGGCCCCAAACTGAGCTAAAGATAAGCTAAAAAGTTAAGTGTCCAACTTCAGCTCAGGTCATGATCTCGTGATTTGTGAGTTCAAGCCCCTCATCAGACTCTGCTGACAGCTTTGAATTCTGTGTCTCCCTCTCTCTCTGCCCTTCCCCCACTCACATCTGTCTCTCTCAACAAAATAAGTAAACATTTTTTAAAAATTAAAAAAAAAAGACAGCTCAGTGAATGCATATGATTATCCCCATATAACAAATAAGAAAAGTGAGATTCAGGGAGATTGAGTGTTTTGCCCAAGGATACATACTAGAAAGCACTTGAGCTGAACAGACTCAGGTCTAACTCCAAAACCCTAATGCCTAATCACTCTTCCCAGCACCAAGCTGTCCTGATCAAAAATCATTAATAGTTCCCATTATATATCTGAAAATGCCCAACTATTTGTATGTGCATATAAACAACATTTCAATATATATGCCATATATATAATATATATACTACCTAACATAGTACACATGTATATAATATGTATAATATATAGTAATATAGATATGTGTGTGTGTGTATACACAAATCAATAAAGACAACTCAATAGAAAAATGGGCAAAGAATATGACCAAGTAATTCAAATGAAAAATAGAAATGGTCAATAAACATTTGAAAATATCTGTACACTCACTTGTTATTGAAGGAATGTAAATAAATGTAAATAAATACAAGACCGTTTCTCATTCATACAGTGACCAAATTTAAAGATTTCTAATAAACAGTGTCACAAAAGAGTGAATGGGGGGTTGGTATTCATACACTGCTGGTGTGCATTAAGATTATTAATAGCAATGTAATATTATCTATTAGGATTGTATATTTATTATTTAATCAAATAATTTCTCTACTAGGAAACTCTCATATATACAGGATGTTGATAGCTTGTTTGTAATAGTGAAAAATTGGATATAAACTAAATGCCTACTGATGTGTATACAACTTTATGTAAATTCTTAGAAAAGTAATTAACAGGGGTTACTCTTGAGGATGGCAGCGACATTGGGGAAAAGGCTTTCCCTTTCTGCTTGAGAATTTGACTGTTGGTTTCTCAGGCACTGTGATAAAGACAGTGTGTCATGGGGCGCCTGGGTGGCTTAGTCGGTTAAGCGTCCGACTTTCGCTTAGGTCATGATCTCGCGGTTCGTGGGTTCGAGCCCCGCGTCGGGCTCTGTGCTGACTGCCAGCTCAGAGCCTGGAGCCTGTTTCAGAGTCTGTGACTCCCTCTCTCTCTGACCCTCCCCTGCTCACGCTGTCTCTCTCTCTCTCCTAGAAATAAATAAGACATTAAAAAAAAAAAAAGGCCGGTGTGTCAGTCATGCCTCCAGGCAACACTGTGCACAGAAAGGCAATCTCTGTTTGGTAACCTCCATCTGGAGTGAGAGAATGATCAGTCCAGGGAGGAAGTCACATCCTTGGACTTCCTGAAGTGCTGTGACTCTAAGTAATCAGTGTGTCTCTCACAGGAACTCTAGCAACTATACCTAGGGAGTGGTTACGAGAGATACTGGCTCCTACAGGGAGTAAGTAGGGCCTGTAAGCCAAGGCAGCTTCTACACTTGCCTGATGGGCACCTTGCTTCCTTGAATCTGTGCTGCGTGCTCAGCAGACTGCTGCAAGGACTCCTGGGAGCACCTGCCCATGCCCTGGTGGCTGTCTTTGGTTCCTGGGCTGTAGCCTTTGGAGTGTGGTCTAGCCTTTGGAGGGTCCGAGTGTGGTCTATAGTCAAGTTGTGACTCAAGGTGTAACTGAACCTATAAAGATCGCCCCTGTTGGGCAGAGTCAGAAAGGTTTTCATGGCAAACTGAAAATAAATTTGTAAGTTAAAAAATTAGTTTACGCACATCCTCCATTTCAACCAGTAGAACCTTCATGCTATTCCTCAAATGTACCCTGCACCCTCCTGCTATTACACTTCCACCTTCTTCCTTTGTTAAAATATTTCCTTTCCTCCAGGCCCAAATTTCTCTCTCCCTACTCCCAAGTAAGCTCACTTCCTCTGAACCATCATAGAGTCTTATTTGCCTCTCTTTTGTGTTGTAGTTTACCCTGCTGTGAAAGTGTGATATACTTCTGTTTCCATCCTTCACACTTTTTTCCACTCTTGGCAAAAGAGGGGGAGTTGGTTTCATTTATCTTGATAATTGTATATAAAGCACTTGGTATGCCTAGCATACAGGAAGTGCTCAATAAACAATCACTGGCCTTTTAGTGTTCTCTGTCACTTAACTTTTAGGACCTGCCCTGGGTCTATTCTGCACTAGGGCATAATTCTAGTTGCAGATCTTGGCTTTTCCTTCATCTCCTTTAGCCTGTCCCAGTGCTAGGCACGGAGGCTTGCCCAGCTGTGTCCCAAGGTATCACAAGCACAAATAAGCCAAAGGTGAAAACTGACTTTGGCCTGAAATGTGCCATCCATGTGGGTCTATTAACGCCAAGGTTGTTTCTATATTTAAGACTTCAGGAAATTAGACAAATTTATAGTGTGTTTTTATTGAGTTTGGTGACCAGAACTAAGCCATTTTTATCTCTCTTAGAGCGATCTAAAGTCCCAGGAGTGCCCTGTCCAGTCTTCTACGGTAGGGGTCTGCAGACATTTTCCAAAAGGGCCAGATAGTATTTTAGGCTTTGTGGGGCTATACATTCTCTGTCACTGCTGCTCAGTTCTGCTATTGTAACATGAAAGTGGCCCTGCCTAAGCAAATGAACACTGTGTAACAACGAAAATGGATTTAATGACGCTGAGATTTGAACATCATAAAATTTCCACATCACAAAATATTTTCTTTCTTTTGATTTTTTTTCAAGCATTGAGAACATTAAACAAACAAACAAACAAAAAAAGCAGCCTTAGTTCCCAGGCTATGGGAAAACAAACTGAGGGACACACACAGCCCCAGAGCCACAGTATGCTCATCATACTTGGGTTTCCAAGATTAGAAATATATGGGAATCGCCAACCCCAAGAGGGAGCTCTAGGATTTACTCTGTGAATTCAAAGTAAAAACCAGAGTTTGGGCCTTTTTCAATGCCCGGAGCCTACTAGGTTAGCCCAAGTTACCCCATACAAAAGAGATTTTCAGAAGAACCATGAAACTCAAGAACAATAACTCATTTCTTCTATTTAACCTCACCAAGGCTTGTCACTTCCCTGCTTCATGAGTGTCCGCAAAAGCATTCAGTCATGAGAAATTCATTTCCTAACCTCCTAGACTGATAGTTTCTTCCTTTGCATTGATGCCCTCATCATCTGAGACCTTGGGGCCATATCCAACTGGACATTTTTAGGGTTTATCTTATCTAACTGAATTGACCACTTTCTTTTCCTAGAAACTTTCTTTTTCTTCTCTGCCTTCTCTCTGTGATTTTTTTCTATTTGGTTTTTCATCGACCCTTTTGGCCAATTTTTCTCAGTTTCCTTTAGTGTTCCCTCTTTCCCTTTGTTAATCCTATAAATATTTTCCATTTTTTAGGGTTCTATCTTGAACCAGCATTTTTTTTTTCCTTATTTACCCATGGCTGCAAATACTGCTTGTATGCTAATTGTCCCAAGCCTGGATTTCCAATCCAAATTCCCACACCGAACTCTGGACTGGACGTTCATTTACCTCCTTGACAATATATTTAGTTGTTCTGTGGGCATCTCAATTGAACAAGTCCAAAACTTAAGTTATTGTCTTCTAGTCTGATCTTCTCACAATCACAAATTCCCTCCCTTGGTAAATGGCATCAGTACCGATCTTGCGATCTTGCTGGGTGTCGTCAGTAGTAGATAGGATCTCCCCAACCTAGGCTCCTGTGGTGAGAACCACAGTCTCCATTCACAGAGGTGAATCCTGTGGCCTGGCTAGACGTGATTATATTTGGGTGAATGCTTAACCCAATCTGGATGAATCAGATTATCTCCTGGGATTATTCTTAGCCATTATTGGTACTCGAACTACAACTGGTGCAGCTATATGCATGGAGAATTGAAAATTGGTCTGTAGAGAGAAATTGAAGTTGATAGACAAAGAGAAGAAGCGTAGAAGAAATGGTCTCGGATAAAATACTCTTGACCCTGCTGTCCCAACTTCCCACTTGCCTGTGCCTTGCCTGGAGGGCCGCCTCTGTCCTTGAGTCACAACCCTCTGATATAAAACAACTTGCCTTTAACCTCTTGTAGTTAATTACTATATTAAGTTTTCTCTCTTGAATTAGCTAACATGAATTTTGTGTCCCTAGCTGGACCCTGACTAATGCAAAGGTTGACATCATTTATTTTAAGAGCTGCTTATGTTTCATTGTACAAATCTCCACATTTATTTCATCATTTGGTGATTGGTGAAAACTTGTTTCCAAGTTTCTTGCTACTACAGTTAGTGCTGTGATGAACATCTTTGCATATATATGTATTTCTATAGGACAAAGTAAAACTGCTAGAAGTAATATTGCTAGGTCAAAAAGGGGGGGTATGCATTTTTTAATTTTAATATTATTCCCAAATTTCTCCCAAAAGTTTGCACAAATTTATACTATCAACAGTTGTACATTGGAGTGCTGTTTACACCTCTGACCAACTTTTTGTCGATCTCACGGGTGAAAAATACTCCATTGTTTCGATTTGCTTTTTTCTGAATTCTGAATAAGTATCTGTTCATACACTTGCAATTTGCATTTTTTTTCTGTGAACTGCCATGTAACTGGTTTTATTTTTTGCTCCATTTTACTAAATATTATATAGCATGAACTTTATCTAAAACAATAATAAAACCTAACATCATCAATAAAGACTGCATATTATTCCATTCTGACTATACCACAATTATTCTTGACTATATCACAATTATTTTTGAATGTTTAGGTTGTTCCCAGTTTTTTTCATAACACTTATAAATTCTTAGATAAGGAATTATGAGGACATAAGGGTGTGTGTGTGTGTGTGTTTATGTGTGTTTAAGGCTTTTGACAGTTGCCGATTGCCCAATGAAAAGTTCATCCCAGTTTACATTCCCACCAGCAGAATGGCCCATTTCGCCATACAAAAGTATTCAGCCAAGAGGTAATTTCTGGAGTTTGTATCATGAACTGCCCATGCAAGATGATCTCCTGACCTGCAGCTCAAGTAGTCAGTCTCCAGAATTGCAGGTTTGAGGCTGCTTGGGTCATCAGCATGAGCAGAAGAAGTTAAAACTACAGACCGGTCCTTTTCAATATGTTCTCATTCATTCCACAACAATATATTGAGCATCTATTGTGCTGGGAAACTTTTTTCTTGTCCTGGAGGTCTCCCATCAAAAAGGGTGAGAACCACAGTTACACATATTTAGAAATACCATAGTATCGGGAAAATGCTTGGGTGTTAGAGAAAGCCGATCACAGACTTGTGGGAACTTGGGCAGGGTGCTTAATTTCTCCAGACTTCAGTTTTCTCTTGCATACAATTGACATCATGAAACTGACCAGAGGATGGATTTAAAGGGCCTGCATGCCTGGCACATGTAGGTGTTAGCATAGGGAGTAAAAACGTGGGCTCTGGAGTTGGGCTACACAGTTTTAATCTTGGCTTCATTGCTGACTGGCTTTGTGACCTCAGACAAATTATTTAACTTCTCTGTGCCTTCTTTCCTCAATTTAAAGTGGGCATAAACATACTTAAACTGTCACTGAGAAGATCAAATGAGATGATATATGTAAAGTACATATCTAGATCATACCTAGAACCTAGTAAGTGCTCAATTAATGTGTTTTTAAAGCAGCTTTATTGAAGTATAATGTACATGCAGGCATATGTCATTTTATTGTGCTTTAGTTTATTGTACTTCACAGATACTGTGTTTTTTATAAATTGAAAGTTCAAGACTTCAGTGGAGGAAGAAACTGCAGATATCGTGGATATAGTAAGAGAACTAGAATGAGATGTAGAGCCTGAAGATGGGAATGAGTTGTTGCCCTCTTATCATAAAACTTGAACAGATAAGGAATTGCTTCTTATGGATGAGCAAAGAAAGTGGTCTCTTTTTAAAATTTTTTTTTAATGTTTGTTTATTTTTGAGAGAGAGAGACAGAATGTGAGTGGGGGAGGAGCAGAGAGAGAGGGAGACACAAAATTCAAAGCAGGCTCCAGGCTCTGAGCTGTCAACACAGAGCCCAACACAGGGCTTGAACTCACAAACTGTGGGATCATGACCTGAGCTGAAGTTGGACACTTAACTGACTGAACCACCCAGGCGCCCTGAAAGTGGTCTCTTGAGGTAGAATCTACTCCTGGTGAAGATGCTGTGAAGATTGTTGAAATGACAGCAAAGGATTTAGAATATTATATAAACTTAGTTGATGCTGTCAAATAGTATCATGTAATACAGACAAATCATTTGTGAAAGGAAGAGTTGATTGATGCAACAGACTTCATTGTGGTCCTTTTTTTTCTTTTCTTTTTTTTTTTTTTTAAAGATTTCTTTATTACTTTTAAGTAATCGCTACACTCAACATGGGGCTTGAATTCACAGCCCTGAGATCAAGGTTCGCACACTCCACCAAGCCTGCCAGGTGCCCCCATTGTGGTCTTACTTTAAGAAATTGCCACAGCTACCCCAACCTTCAGCAGCCACCACCTTCCTCAGTCAGCAGCTGTGAACATCGAATCAATACCCTGCACAAATAAAAAGATTACAACTCACTGGAAGCTTAGGTGATGATTAGCGTGTTTTTAGCAATATTTTTAAATTAAGGTATGTACATTGGCTTTTTTGGACATAATGCTGTTGCTCACTGAATAGTCTATAGCATAATGTAAACATACTTTGATATGCACTGGGAAACCAAAAAATTCATTTGATTTGCTTTATTGCGATACTCACTTTATTGGTCTGGAACCAAACTTGCATTATCTCCAAGGCATGCCTGTATTGTTATAGGCTGAACTGTGTACCCTCCCAAATTCCTGTATCAAAGTACTAACCCCCAATATCTCCGCATAGAACTGTATTTAGAGATTAGATCTTTCGAGATGTAATTAAATTAAAAGGAGGTCATTAGGGTGGACCCTAATCCAATGACTGGTATCCTTAAAAGAAGAGGACATTTGGACACAGACATGTATAGAGGGAAGGTGATATGAAGATAAAACGAGAAGATGACCATCCACAGGCCAAAAGAGGCCTAGAATAGATCCTTCCCTTACAGCCCTCAGAAGGACCTGACCCTGCCCATACCTTGGTCTCAGACTTCAGCCCTCAGAACTGTGAGAAAATAAATCTGTGTTGTTTAAAGCCACCCAAGCTGTGGTATTTGTTACAGCACCTCTAGCAAACTAATACACCATAAAATTCACCCACTTTTGTGTATAATACAATGATTTTAGTAAATTAATAGAGTTATTCAATCTAATACTAGAATATTTTCTTCACTCCTAAAAGAAACTTGCCCCCATTTGCATTAACTCCCTATTCCCACCTTTGGCTGCAGGCAGCCACTGATTTTCTGTCTGTATAGATTTGCCTTTTCTGGACATTAAATATAAATCATCTCCAATGATTAGGAAATTTTACATGTCAAGAGTCAGCACATTCTATATCCTGATTTTTAATATAAATAAGACAAATATTATATGTACTGCAGAACAGTCGTAATGGGACTGAAATATTCAGTCAAAATGACCAATGTAATCATAGTTAAGAAATTATTGCTGGGACGCCTGGGTGGCTTAGTTGGTTAAGTGTCTGACTTCAGGTCAGGTCATGATCTCACCGTTTGGGAGTTTGAGCCCCACATCAGGCTTTGTGCTGACATCTCAGAGCCTGGAGCCTGCTTGGGATTCTGTGTCTCCCCCTCTTTCTCTGCCCTTCCCCCACCCACACACTCTGTCTCTGTCTGTCTCTCAAAAATAAACATTTAAAAAATGTTTTTAGAGAAATTATTGCTTGTTTTTCACAGTCAATAAGGAAAAAAAGACTCTGAAGACCTTGAGGAGAGTGTTCTGTAGAGGTGCAGGAGGGTAGAGACAACCCTAGAAGGTAGCAGTAGAACTGCTAATGAAAACAGCTTCCGAGCTGAGATCTGAGCAGACAAGCTGCTCCCCAGAGCTGCTCAGGCACATCTGGTAACTAATCGGGACATTCCATTAAGACCACATGTGCGGGGCCACGCCTAGAGGGCGGAGCATCCAAACTGCCAAAGACAGATTGGAGGCTGCACAAAGACTGGCCTTTGTGCATTGCCCCTTTTGTTGAAAAGATCCATTTAGATGAAGCCTATCTAGGGCAATATGTCAAAACTGCAAATGGAGAAGTCTTTGCTCTTCTCACCTAGAAGAGTTGGCCCCTCTGTTCGCCTTACCAACCCACAGTAACTATAAACTGAAACTATGGATCGGCATACAAATGCATACACATGTAACCATTTATTCAGGAATATTTATTTATTAAGTGCCTTCTGTGTGCCGGGTACCTTTCTAAGCACTTGGGAATATATCGATGAATAAACAAAGGTCCCTGTGCTTGTGGTGCTGGCATTCTAGAAGAGAAAGTCAGTACATAAACACTAAACATGGTAATAATAAAGGAGCTAACTAAAGTGTGTAGTCGAAAGGTGTTAAGTTGGAAAATTAAAGCAAGACAAGGGGGTTGGGAGTGCCTGGGGTTGAGCAGGGACAAGGTTAAAACTTTATTTTTTTACTTTTTTTTAAACCACTTTACTGAAGTGTGATTGACATAAGGCTGTACATACTTAATGTGTTAACTTGATAAGTTTGAAAAGACACATATATCAGTGAAACTACCACCATGTTATGCTTTAAACAGAGCCATCACCTCCACAAGTTTCCTCCTGTCCTCTATTTATTACTTTCCTTATGTCATAAAGTTGCAATTTTAAATAAGGTGATGTTTATAGGCCTTGTTGAGAAGGTGGCATTAGAGCAAGACAGTAAGGAAAGGATGGAGTTAGCCAGCAATGACCTGTGGGAAAAGTGGTCCAAGCAGAAAGAACAGCCAGCGTATGCTCTCCAAAGCAAAAGCAATTTTGGGGCGCCTGAGTAGCTCAGTCGGTTAAGCGTCTGACTGGCTCAGGTCACGATCTCACGGTTTGTGGGTTCGAGCCCCGCATCAGGCTCTGTGCTGACAGCTCAGAGCCTGGAACCTGCTTCAGATTCTGTGCCTGTCCCTCCCCTGCTCATGCTCTGTCTCTGTCTCAAAAAGAAATAAATATTAAAAATTAAAAAAAAAAAACGCAAAAGCAATTTCAAGGAGCATCCAAGGGGCCACCGTGGCTGGAACTGAGAGCAACGGAAGAGTGGCAGAAGGTGAGGATTTTTTGCAAGGAGTTCAGTTGTTACTCCAAGTGAGACAGGAAACCAGAAAAGCAGTGTAATCTGGCTTAAGTTTGGAAAAGATCCCTCTGGATGGACTGGAGGAGAGAAAAGATAGAAGCAGGAACATTGGTTAGGTGCCTGTTCAGAATCCAGATAAGAGATGATGGTGGTCGAGGTTGGGAGCAGTGGACATGCTGTGTTTGTGCAACTGGAGATTCATTTGTCCTGCAAATATTCGTAGGCACTGTGATGTGTGCTGGGATGCTGTGGTGACCAGCCTAGTGGCAGTCCCTCCCGTATTACTGTCAACAATGGTAATAGTTAACATGGATAGATGATTTGCTGTAAGTCAGGTTGTCTTTAAAAGGTTGAAAGGTATTTTCTCAGTGAACCTAAATCAACTTCTAAAACTCAGGCGCCACTGCTGTCCACATTAAAGGTAAGGGAAGTCAAACCCTGAGAGGGTTAGTGAGTAGCCCAAGCTTGCACAAATCAGGTCAAAGTTGGAATTCAAGCACATAGGATTGTGTTCCAGAATGCCCCCCTTAAAAATGGCAGCCATGATGGGGGTTATAATAGGATGATATGAGGAGGGGATGACATCGAAGCTGAGAATCCACTATTTGCCAGGGGAAGGGTGGGTGTAGGGAGAGGAGAAAGCATGAGTCAGAATGGGAGTGTCCCAAGTACAGGGAAGATCATGTAGAAAGACAGACCTAGAAGTGAGAAAGCAGGACCTTGGAAAGACTGAAAAAATCCCCACTGTGTTGTTGGATCTCCAAGTGTATAGGGGGGAGTGATATAGAATGAACCAGAAAAACAGGGAGTGAATACAACTTTGGATTAATACATCTGTGGATCAATATTCTACTAGTTACACATTTGTCTTTAACATTCCTTCATGGGATCTCCTGCTGCAAAGACAGTGGATCTTGGAGTCAGAGAAACAGAGAAACTGCCCAAGAAGCAGTTTGCTGTGGGAAGGCTAAAGACCCCAGATCTCCATCACCCCCTCCATCCAACCCAAATAAATATACTAAGTAAAACAATGAGCTAACTATGCAAACACAGCTTCAAGAAAAGTCCTCTACCCACATTTCCATCTAATCCTTTTGGAGCCTCTGTTACAGACAAGCCTAACTGAATCCTTCTCTACCATTTATTAGCTTTAACACGAATTGTTTCACATCTATAAACATCATTTATCTATTCTATAAAATGGACATAATGTTACCCATCTCAAGATTATCAACTGAGCTAATGCATACAAACTGTATATTTGACATTTTCTATTCATTTACAAAACTCAAATATCTAAATAACAATTCCACATTCTAATAAAAAGTGCATTTTGATTATCCCACAAGTTGGATAAATGGTTTAGTCTTATGTAATACAAGAATAAATGTTTAAGCTCCACAAACGCCATCCACTTTAGTCTAGAACTTTCTATTTACTTCCAAAGAAGATGGGAAATTCTTGGCATACGATGTCTAGAAGTAGGGGAATGCACTGACTCGAAGTAGGGGAATGCACTGACTCTTCAAGCAGAGAATCCCCTGGACTTCGAGGATAAGAGCTGGTCTGGCCCACTGAGAAGTGTTAAGACATTGAAACCAGACTAATTTGGGGTTAACTGGGGTGATGTAGTTGATTGTTCATCAGCGGCATTGGAAATGAGTTTGGATTGCCTTGCACTTACATGGCTTTCTTTCTCAGAAGTGTTGCCATAAATTGTTTTGTGAGACACCAACAACTTGGCAAGGAAGAAAGTCTTCCACAAAATATTGTAGTCATTGGGAGGGCAAAGCTCTGGGAAGTCCACCCACATTCTTGCAGGATGCAGACAGAGGTCTGCAAAGAACATAAGCAGAGCAATTTAATAGCCATAATATCGTGCAAGGGTGAACCCACATGCAGAAGGAATAGTACTTTGTCCTCAAAGCCAGGGACCCTGACCTTTGTTTCCCTCTATTTTGTTTCCCCAGTTGACCTTTGTCCCCTCTATTCTAGTATTTCTAACTTGTTAAATGGGCAACAGTCAGTTGGTTCCGAACTCAGTGGTTCCGAACCAATATTTAGTCTCACGAAAATATCTGGAGCTGGTAATGGACCCAGTAACAGGGACCGTTTCAAAGCAAGTATGGATCCAAAAATGGGAGAGAAATGCCTTTAATGCTTGGTAAGGAGTGGTACATCTATAAAGGCCAAGCCCGTCTGTGTGTGGGGAAGGTGGGGGAAAGCCTGTGTGCAGGGAAGTGACCACATGTGAAGTGGACTCTGAGGGGAATGCGGTCTGTGAGGGCAATGCAGGCAAGGGGCTGGGAGGGTGCGGAGAATGGAGTAGGGGTCCGCAGCCCTACTTTAACTGTCATGTGCATCACTGCCTGAAGGTGGCATCTCTCACTCTGAAGGATTCCTATGAAGATTAAGCCTTGAAATACTTTTTTGGGAGGTCAGTGCACATCTGTTTTCTATTTGTCATGTTCTGTCAGCACTTCTGTGAGAACAGAGCCATTACACCAGCCTTGGAAGCCAGAGGCAGCTGGATCCTCCAGGCCTGGCATCTCCTGGGCCCAAGGTCCCACCTCCTCAAGTGGCAGAAGAGTAGAAAACACCACTGTGTCTCATCTCAGCCTCTGCTGCTCCCACTCTCACCTGTACACTGCTTCAAAGAGCAAACAGGTACAAAGAATTCAGCCTGGTTAATCAGTTGTTCTCTTGCCCGTAAAACAACACAGCAACAAACAACTTAGAGGCTTTTCAGTCCTCTGATGTGTTTAATTTGTTATCTAGCAAGCAATAAAGGGAAAAAGAAATTCTCCAGAGTTTTATAATATTTACAGTCCTCTAGCTAGGGAACTGGAGTTTGCCCAGGAGGCATATTGCAAAGTGATTGTCTGATCCCCAGCGAAAGACCCAGAATTCTGTAACACTCATGTTGGCCTAGTGATGTTTATCAGAATGGTGAAGATTTCCAAAAGGTGCTTATCAGTGTGCGAAGGCACTTATCACAAGTAAGGAAAGACTTCCATTGATTTGGTTCAAAGGGCAGCCCAAGACACTCCGAGACTCACATTCCCTGCAGCCCTCCCGCCACCGCTGGATGACCCAGGCTGGCTTCACCAGGGCCTAGGTTTGAAATCACAAGGCATCTGTGACAGTCCACTCTCCTCTCAGGTCAGTGTGTAATGACCTGCCTCCAGTGCGTAGTTTTGATTTTAAGAATGCATTTGGTGGGAGATGGATGATCAGTACCCGGTTGAGTCGGGGCTTAAATTTTCGAGATCTCAACTGAATGCCTTTGAAGCTTCTGAGCAGATGAGAAAGGATGATCAACTACTTACTGATGCAGAAAGGCTGTGTGGGCAGGAGGCTAAGACTCCTGTGACTGTAAATCCTTTGCTTTTCAAGTCTGTTTATCGGTGTCTCCACTAGTCATCCTGTGATGTTTTAGGACTCGCTTTAAAATGTAAAAATATTTTATTTTATCGATCACTGCCCGTGTGCTGTGTTTCTAGGACTGTTTGTTTATTGGTGTTTCTGTAAAAACAACAGCAGCCACTGTTATTGTGGAAACAGCCTCAGTGGAAACCAGCAAGACTTAGCCTGATGTGGGCATTTTTGTTGCATGCCTCCCCAGAAATGCTTGAGTTAATATTTTTACAATAGAAAAAAAAGAAAGCAATAAAAGCTTTTGAAGCCAGATGTCTCTTTAAAAAACTGCTGATGGGGAAGCTTTTCTCATGTAGAGACTTCAGTTAAGGTGATCAAATAAAGTCAGTTATATTTAAAGTTGCTAGCTTTTTTGTTTATCTCAGTCAAATAAAGCTGTGTGTTCTAGTGAAGAAACCAAAGGTCAAAGGTCAAGGGACAAAGACAGATTCTGGTGATGTCTTGCATTAGGGAAGCCATTTTAGCAGTGACTTCAGACTTGGCAGGTGGTAATGCGGTTCAAGTCATGTTCAGAGGATGGAAGGGTTCCAAAAATCTAAGTCAGTTTTGGACCGCAGACAGTGCACTTGCAACTTGGGTAAGGCACTTTTTTACTAGTTTTCTGATCTGCACCAAGTCTTAATTGCCAACTCTCTCTCTCTCTTTGTTAACTGTCAATAGCAAATAACTGCTAGTCTAAAATATTCACCTGTCAGCAAAGTGATGTATGTTTTGGAGAGAGTCAATAAGCAAGAATTGAAGTGACTTCATTTGGTTTCCCCTGACTTATTTCCCTTGGTAGAATCCATTCTTGTGTGGTAGTTAACTCTCGTTTATTTGTTTCATATCAAACTAAAACCTACACAAATCTAAATACATGCAGGCTAATCCTTCTACGTGGCTGCTTGACCACCGTCAGAATCGCCAGTAAGTTGTAAGTTGCCTTAAGTTCCAGGTCAGTCATTTCTCCTGCCCACCTCTCTGACCCTTCTTCCTTTAGGGGAAGAGGGCCCTATTCAAATGTCACATCCTCTGAGGCCCTGCTTTCCTATTCTCAGTCTCCCCTCCATGAATTAACTCCTCCCTTACTTTGCGCATTCCTCTACTGCTCATCGTAGTGGATAGTCACATGTTTATGTGTCATTCTCGCCTATTCAAATGAGAACCCCATCAGGGGAAGGGAGGTTTTAGGGCTTGAAAAAATGCCTTGGAGATCAGAGGAAAGGACTAAAGTGATTTGCAGCCTGGGTCACTGAGAACTCCATCAATAGTTAACTAGTCAGGAGGGACCTGTTTTGGTGAAGGGGAAGAGGGCGAGAGGCAAGATGATGAATTACATTTCAGATGTACTAAGTCTAAGGTGCTGGAAGCGCATTCATGAGGATATTTCCAGCAGAGCTTTGGAGATACGTGAAAAGAACATGAGGAAGAGATACTCGAGGCAGAGAAATTTGGAAGCTCTTCATATAAAGGGATGGGTGACAAAAGCCACATGATTCACTGAGTCCATGGAGGTGACTGGGGTCTTAGAAAATTCCAGGACCAAATCTTAGGAAAAGCTTTCATTTAGGGAATAGAAGGAAAAGAGCCAGCAAAACCTTCAGCATTGGGGACCTAAGAGAAAAGAACAGAAGGGGCTAAGGAAGCTAAACTGGGTGTGGTTTCTAGAAAGGTGATCAATGCAGAAAGTCCAAGGACAACGAAGAAGGAGGAAACACCCATATATCTCATAACTAGAAAATCACTGGCAACTTTTAAGAGGGCACCTCCGGCTGAAAGATAGGAACAAAACCAAAAGTCTACCCCAAATGCTTATAAGGACTAGAGAGGTAACAGAAGTGAGCAAAGAGACTGTGACGATCTGGTGATCACAGGCCCCACCACACAGCCATGCCTAGGCCATTATTGCCACATGGAAAGGGTAACCCAGAACAGCCAGCTATCTGACCTTTACAGAGAAGACTTAATTTTTTTTTTAATGTTTATTTTTGAGAGAAAGAGAGTGAGCAGGAAAGGGGCTGAGAGAGAGGGGAACAGAGGATCTGCACTGCCAGCAGAGAGCCTGAAGCAGGGCTTGAACTCATGAATCACAAGATCATGACCTGAGCCGAAGTCAGACACTCAACTCACCGAGCCACACAGGCACCCTGAGGAGACTGAAATTCTTATTTTTAAGTGAAATTTTCCAATTTTAAAAACATTGTGAGAAGCTAATGAAATACCTCTATACACTGTATCTCGTATTTGAGCCACCAATACCAGCAGCCTTTCCTAGGTTTGAAGGCATTGATGAGAGGAATCTTCTGAGATATAACCAGTCTGCTGGAAGGAAAAGGGAGGCAAGGACTGCACTTGGACCATGGGAGGGTGGGAAGTGTTTGCAATAGTTACAGGGTTAGGGTTCAACAAGTGACAAATCAAACAAATAAAGATCCAGTGGAGGTTGATAGCGTTCATCTATAGGGATTTTCCATTTAATCAGCACTTTTTAAGTGGCTTTTGCATTCTGGGCACTAGGCTAAGCCCTGGGGATTTCCAGTCAAGTTGAGGAATTAGATAAAGAAATAAATAATTACCACAAGGCTGTAAATATCATGGAGAGGTACAAACAGGGTGCTTTTGGGAAAAGAGGAGACACATCCTGGAAGGCTTTCTGGGGAGGGAGAATTTAAGTCTATGTTTGAAAAATAAGTTGTAATAGAGAATAAACTGATGATCACAAGAGGGGAAGAGGGGGGAGGTTGGGTGAAAGGTGATGGGGTTTAAGGAGTGCAATTCTGATGAGCACTGGGTGACGTACGGAAGTATTGAATCACTATATCATACACCTGAAACTAGTATAACACTGTATGTTAACTACATTAGAATTAAAATAATAAAAAAAGAAAAAGAAATTGTAGAAGGCAATGGTGGAAGTCAGAAGAGACAATATATACAAAACACTAGCCATAATAGAAGGCATGGCACGTCCTGGGAATTTCAGCTAATTCTGTGTCCAAAAGAGAGTCCCCTCGGCAGGGCGGGAGGGGATGAAATTGAAGAGTTATCGAGAAGAAACATGAATGGTCGTGGAACTTGGACTTGCCCTATAGATAAGGAAAACAGAAAGATATCTATGAAAGTGACATCATCAGTGTGCTAGAAAGAGCACACTGGCTAGGATGAAGAAGATCAAGAAGGAGGCCTATTTTGATGTGCAGTTATGTACTCAGCCACAGAGGACATATCTTGATTGATTTAAGTTAATGATGGCAATCTTAATCTCTTTCTCCACTGATCTAGGGCTAGAACATGCTACCCACTTTAGGTTACTAGGGTATAAAAGGATGTCTACAAGGAGCTTCTGGAAAAGAGTTCTTTGATAAGTAAGAAATGCTTGAAAGCTTCGGTTGTCCCCTTTTTCTCTTTCTGGATGTTGTTCTATGAAGATGTGATGTTTGGAGCACAGCAATTATTTTGAGATTATGAGGTAATGAGCCTAAGGATGAAAGCAACAAATTGAAGATGGCAGAGTAGAAGACAGATGCTGTGTTCTTGGTGTTAGAGGAGGTCATTAAGAGGATGTGACTGCTGATTGACCCACACCCTGGACTTGGGCAATCAGAGGTTCCTCATCTTCCCTGTCCTTGGAGTGTAGCTTTCTGCCCCTGTTCCATAGCTAGAGCCATTTCAAGGACATAACCTTAAAGTAATGTGTTGTTGAGACCATCTGAACTATGTATGTGACTGAACCTCTCTACGCCTCTGTATACAAACCTTTAAGATTCTGGTGGGTGGACATGGAGATATATTCATCTTGTGGCTGTCCAAGACAAATCTCATATGTAAGTCCCCTCACTTATTAAAGATTCCACCTACCAGAGCTTGGGTGGCTCAATTGGTTGAGTGTCTGAATATTCATTTCAGCTCAGGTCATGATCCCAGTGTGGTGAGACTGAGCCCTGAGTCAGGCTCCATGTTGAGCATGGAGCCTGCTTGGGATTCTCTCTCTCTCCCTCTCTGCCCCTCTCCCCTGCTCTCACTTTCTCTCTCTCTCTCTGTAAAATAAAATAAAATAAAATAAAATAAAATAAAATAAAATAAAATAAAATAGTAAAGTAAAGTAAAATAAAATAAAATAGCCACCTACCAATCTGGAGTGGTCCTCCTCTTTCTTTGGTCTCCCCTTGCCCTCATGTACAGGGGCCAGTTTCAGATTTCAGCTAGGGAATTCCCAGGGTTGCAAACCAACTGTGGTGACACCGTTTTGTTTCCAAAACCACTCTGGGATGACATACCTTGAACTTAACAAGTAACTAATTGGTACACTCATGGTTTAAATCATGATTAGTTGGATTTTTTGTTAATTGCCACATTGCCTTATATGTGGCCATCACAGTATAAAGTTTAAGAAACAACAGGTCCTAAACTGCTAGCGGTTATTACTCATGTATAGTCCTACTTCTGTGCTCAAGAGATATGTTGCATACTGTTGGTTAGTCTTGTATATCTCTCACCAGTCTTTACCCTTCCCCTCTACATGTCACAGTCCACTTAGACAAGGCTGCCTCCCGCATCCATGTTTTCATCATTGTAGCTTTACTTGCTCTCTCCTAAACAGAATTCATTTCTTTCATTTAAAGTCCCAGTGTCTTGGGGCACCTGGCTGGCTCACGAGCATGCAACTCTTCATCTCGGGGTGGTGGGTCTGAGCCCCACATTGGGTGTAGAGATTACTTAATAAATAAATAAACAAACTTAAAAAAAAAAAACAACAAGTCCCAATGTCTTGGTAACTACAGTTAGGGGCACCTAGGTGGCTCAGTCAGTTAAGCGTCCAACTTTGACTCAGGTCATGATCTCATGGTTCGTGGGTTGGAGCCCCACATTGGGCTCTGTGCTGATAGCTCAAAGCCTGGAGCCTGTATCTCCCTCTCCCTGCCCTCCCCTGCTCACTCTCTCTCTCTCAAAAATAAATAAACATTTAAAAATTAAAAATAAAATAAACTACTAGTTGATTATTGAGGCCAAGGGTCTTGTTTTCTTTATCTGTGTGCCCCTGGTGCAAAGGCTGGCAAATAGTAGGTGCTCAAAAAAAAAGTGTTTTAAATGGAGCATTAAGATGGAGGCCCTGAATAACAATAAAGAGAATATTGGATCTATTTTATATGTTTCCCCAGATTTGCCTCACTGACCTTCAGGCTGCTCACTAATAGAGAGCCCTCATGATGTTTATCTCTCCTGGTGTGAGGAACACCTCAGGCGTGGCCTCCATCACACCCACACGATAAAAGCTGCAGTGGAACCAGGAGTCTCAAGCCAGCTCGACCTGACTCTGGAGCCTCTGGCTCCTCCCACTGCTTCCAGACTCAGAGGCAGCACCGTGCCTCTCTCTGGCTATGGCTTACCTGGTGGCTGCCTGGAGGGGTCTTGTGTTACACAGCCCAAGAGTGCACAGGACTTGTCACCCTGTGAGGTCTACTTTGACCCAAGAAAGACAGGAGGCGAAGAGGAGCTAACACATCAACTCTACTCCCTTCCTCCTTGATGGACCACTCTGGGCACCATGATTCCATATGGCATGACCAAGTAACTTGCCATGTTTTCTCATGAAGCCATAGCCATGAGCCACTTTGTGTTTACTATTTCTCCATCCTAGATTGGCTTCCTTTTTACTCACTTTTGATGTTCTGGGATTGTATCTCCTTCTTTCCAGTTATATTAGCATATAACCTTGCCTCAACCATTGTTTTTTAGGCTAAGACAAAGATTCTGTTATTCAGTATCAATTTTCTTATTGTGTTTTTGAAATATATTGTATATTTGTGGATGCCACCTCAGTTTAAATCCTTCAAACATAGGTAGCCAGGGATGCCAAACAGCACAGTATTTTTAAAAACTCTTTTTAAGTAAACCATTATCCATGAGGGGGCAGTTCTTAAAAATGAGTCTATTTTTGAAACATTTTTTTGGAAACATTCTTAAACAAGGTGAAACAAGGTCTAAAGGGCAGCAGATTAATGCCTGTGATAAGCAAATATTTAATTGTCCTTGATTTTAAATACTGACTTGTCAGTTTGAACTTGATAATGACTCCTTTAAAGTGGCATTATTTCTCAAGGCATCAAGCTTGTGTTGACAAGTTTCTTGAAAGACAGTTTGAAGAATAATTGAAAGATACATAATTAACTTTTGCTTAATGTTTGGTTATCATAATGTCATCTAATATCAGTAAAAGCTACGGCAAGTGATCAGAGTATCTGAGTTATTTTCTTTTAACAGATGTGGAATACTATATTTTTAATCATTCTTCTGTTTATCACAGACATCTTTTTGATGCAGTTAAATTTGTTTTATACTGAATACATGTAGGAGTCATATATAATTAATGGAAATGTCCTCAGGGGAAAAATGAGGCTTCAGTCTCTGTGGCAGCATAATCATGCTGAATTTATGCATGACTCTAACTGTAGGGGTATGGAATCATTAGCCAAGGTAAATGAAAAACATAATTTACAATAAAGATATTAATCTACATAGTTTTATCTGAAATAAGAAACAAAATCTGAAAATTTTAGCTTACTGCTAAGCTACCCATGACAGAAAACACATATACAAAGGAAAAAAGAATGAAGTATTAGGTCTGGTCTGGGAAGAACCAACAGAGGAATTGTACAAGTTGAAAGGGACATATCAAAAACAAAATAAAATAAAACAAGAAATCTAGGGGTGCCTAGGTGGCTTAGTCGGTTGAGCTCCAACTTCAGCTCAGGTCATGTTCTTACACTTTGTGTGAGTTCGAGCCCCTCATCGGGCTCTGTGCTGACAGCTCGGAGCCTGGACCCTGCTTCAGATTCTGTGTCTTCCCCTCTCCTGCTCGTGCTCTGTGTCCCTCTGTCTCTCAATAATAAATAAACGTTCAAGATTTAAAAAACAAAAAAACAAATCTAGCAAAGATTACCTTCTTGACCATTTGAATCTCAAATTATTCAAGCATATGTTTCCCAATTGAGATTGGAAAATAATAGCATTAATACTGAAGGATGTACATATTTAACACAGTCAGTTCTTAACCATCCCATTAATGGATGAAGGTAAAGAGGGCCCCAAATCAATCAGCAAATGTTTGTTAAATGCTAACTGGTGATTTAGTCTAGAGACCACTGCCTAGATACTTGCAGCTATGTTCCCTGATCAAACTAGAAATTGCTAACATCAGCTGTGACCTGGTTTATAATTGTGCTTGCCTAATCATCAGGCCCTCTGGTGAAGAGTAGATAATAACGAATAGGGAAGGAATGGAAAGGGAGGTAGGATGGTCTAAGGGAGGAGAATCTTAAGAAGGCAGTGACCCAAATGTTGCTACCACAACAAAAGGAATAAGGAAACACCTTTGGAATTACTTAGAAGCAGTCACTGGTGTTCTTCAAAAGAGCAGTTTCAGACACTCCAGCTTCTGGCCGTGATTGAATAATTGGAACTGGGAGTAACTTTAAACAACTAGAAACTGGACAAAATATAGGAAACAACTGTTTTCAGACTTTGGAGAACAGATAGTGTGGGAATGTGATCCCTTGGAGAAGGTAGCCTTCAGATGGCCATGGCTTTCCGCCTTGGGGCACCTACCTGGCTATGGAGTAGGAAAGTGGATTCCATGTAAAACACAATAATTTTGAGTCGAAGAGACAAAGGTCAGAATTCAGGAGGGCTGAGGCTGCTGAAAGCTTGTAGGGCAGGGTTGCAGAAAGAAGGAAGCTAACTACCTAGAAAAAGAGTTCCAGAAGTCCGTATGGGCTTATTTTGAGTCTTTGCTGAATACAGTAAAACTCCATAATTTGAGTAAAGAGAGGTTGGAGAGCTGTGAACTGAACTGTTCTTGAGCTTACAAGGGCTGTGACTGCTCTCTTAGGAGTGTTCTACAGAAAACCCAGAGAGGCCATGCTTTAGTAATGTTACTAAATTATTCCTAGAATAAAGGCTACAGTGGTGCCTGGGTGGCTCAGTTAGTTAAGCATCCGACTTTGGCTCAGGTCATGATCTCACAGTTGGTGGGTTCAAGCCTCGTGTCTGTCTCTATGTTAATGCCTGGAGCCTGCTTCGGATTCTGTGTCTCCTCTCTCTGCCTCTCTGCTGCTCACGTTCTGTCTCTCTCTCAAAAATAAATAAACATTAAAAAAATAATAATAGAGGCTACTTTATGTTCACCCTAAAAAGGCTTAAAAACAAGCCCCCAAGGGACCAAGCACCTTTATTTCCTACTATAACAAAACACAACAGTCTTTAAAGGAAGACGACAAAATCCAGACACTCAACAATTTTAAACAATGTTCAGCATTCAATGAAAATTACTAAATGTGCCAAGAAGCAGTAACATGTAATCTATAACCAGAAGAAAAATCACCAAAAGGACCAAGAAATGATAAAGATGGATAGAATTAGCAGACAAGAATGTTAAAGCAACTCTTATTACTATGTTTGATTATTTAAATGAAAGCATGAACTAAGTAAGGAGAGAAATGGAAGACGTTTTTTAAAAGTACAGTTTCAACATAGTGATGGAGAGGGACAGGGACGCAAGACTGAAAAAAGGGAAGGAATGAAGAGCAGAACCTGAAGGTAGTGGCTGGAGACTGTTTATGCAAGAAGTATGGTTGCAAAGACAGAAAGGGGCAGCAAGGCCAATCAAAACTTTGGATTGTTGTTATAGTTCCCTAGGGGGAAAATGAGAAGCTAAAAATGAACGCTAAAGAGAATTGTTAGAAAGAAGGATTTATGTGAGGCTAATGGTTCTAGGCAGCTTTAGGAGAGAAAACTTCTATCTCTAAAGAGAAGAGGATTGATTTTTCCCCGAGATAATGGAAAGAAGCAGAATATAAAATAGAGACAGAAAGTTCAAGGGGATTGAACAAGGCCCGGGTAATTAATGGAGTTTCAGTAAACAGAAGGCAAAATCATTTAGTAAGAGACCCCAGGACTGGGGAATTTAGTGAGTGATAAAATGAGCAGACAGCATCAGAGAAAATGTAAGAAATGAATAAAAGGACCGCAAAGCCCCAAATAGCCCCCATTTCCCCAAACACGGTGAATGGATTGGATGCGAGAAATAGAGGGAAATAATAAAATGCAAAGGAGGAGGGTTTGGGTTCAAATGTGAAAAGGAAAATGATTCGCTTTTCTCTTTTTGTGTATTAAATCCAATTTTAGTATATGTGCTGCCGAAGCGAGCACTTTGTGTATTAAATCCTAGTGAAGACATTCTGGGAGAATAGTTTTGAGGGGGGTGGAACAGGAAAGAAGGGAAATGAGAGGTGGGAAGAACTGGAAGAGTTGGACTAGGGTAGAATGGCTATAATCTTCAAGCCACTAGATGTTATTTTTGAAGGTACATTTGTAAACTTGGATAATAAGACTATGCATAAGTGGCTTTCGGTTGCCATACAAGCTACAAGGCTGTTACATTTCTGTGTTGCGTGTTGAGATGAAAGCGTCAGGCCAGGAGTCAGCAGGCATAACATTGTGTCTGGTCTCTGACAGTGACCATCTTTATGGGTTAGTTATCTCATTCATCTCTCTGAGTCTGTTTCTACATCTGTAAAATAGGCAAAAGGCCAATTATGCCTACTTGCACAAACCAAATGAGATTATACACAAAAACATTTTGTTCTCTGTGTAGTGCTGTAAAACACAAGACACATGTAGACCTTTTCTGGGTTACCCACCCAGCTCACAGTGACTCATCTTTCTCTGAGGGTTGCCTTCCCATCCCCCAGTTGGGTTTACTACATCACTCCACCCACCTACCCACAATTGATTGGACCAGAATTGTACAACTAATCCTAGATGGGTCAATCAGGCTCTCCTGAGAAATTTAGAATTGGGACCAAGTCTATCCAATTTGCACTGAAATGTAAATTCTGGAGTAGTGGGTTGGTCATCTGCTGCCTGCTGAGGGCATGTAGATGGAGAAAAGCCAGTCTAGAAAGAGGGCTAAGCTGAGAGGCAAGGGGAAACTGCGATAAGAGTAAGAGAGAGAGAGAGTATTAATACTTTGGATAGCTGCACAGTTCTGGGTTCTTCCTCTTGAGGCCTCACTGTTTTATTGGCCTGGGATTCTGTAAGACACCCCTGTGTGCTATAAATAAAATCCTCCTTTTTTTTTTTTTTTTTGGCATAATGTGGCTTCTGTGTTTTTCTGTAATTTTTAACTAGAGAATCTTTTTAAAAAAATTTTTTAATGTTATATTTATTTCTGAGAGAGAGAGACAGAGACAGTGTGAGTAGGGGAGGGTCAGAGAGAGAGCAAGACACAGAATCTGAAACAAGCTCCAGGCTCTGAGCTAGCTGTCAGCACAGAGCCCAATGCAGGTCTCAAACCCACGAACCACAAGATCATGACCTGAGCCGAAGCCGGATGCTTAACTGACTGAGCCACCCAGGCCCCCCCAACTAACAAATCTTAACTAAAGCAATTTAGTGGGTTCAATAGTGTCCCCACCATCACCACCCAAAATTCATGTCTACTCAGAACTTCAGAATGTAACCTTATTTGGAAATATGATTTTTGCAGAATGTAGGCATGATGAGGTTATACTAGATTCAAATGGGTTTGAATCCAGTGACTGGTGTTCTTATTAGAATAGAAAGGGATAGGGACGCCTGGGTGGCTCAGTCAGTTAAGTGTCTGACTTTGGCTCAGGTCATGATCTCACGGTTCATGAGTTTGAGCCCTGAGCTGGGCTCTGTGCTGACAAGTTGGAGCCTGGAGCCTGCTTCTGATTGTGTCTCCCTCTCTCTCTGCCCCTCCCCTGCTTGCACTCCGTCTCTCTCTCTCTCTCAAAAATAAATAAACATTTAAAAAAAAAGAATAGAAAGGAATACAAGAAATGCACGCAGAGAAGGCCATAAGAAGGTGAAGGTAAACAGAAATTGGAGTTATGCTGACACAGGCCAAGGAACACTTGGGGACACCAGAAGTTTGAAAGCCAAGAAAAAATTCTTCCTTAGATCCTTCAAAGAGAGCATGGCTCTGAGGACACCTTCATTTTGGGCTTCTGGCTTCCAGAACAGTGAGAGAATAAATTATGTTGTTTTAAGCCACCCAGTTTGCGGTACTTCATTACAGCAGCCCTAGAAAACTAATACAAGGAGTAGTATAGGACAGTTTACCTCAAAATTGCTGTTCTCAAGCTTTGTTGTCATGGAAAGAGCTAGACTCTACACTAGGGGGAGACCCTTGAAACTCTTAAGTGTCTTCTAGTCCCATAGCCGCTTTCTGGGAAATAGGTCTCTAGTGGTTTGTTCTGTATACAGTTTTTATATTTCTTACGATATGAAACCACTGCTGCTACTACTCCAGTCACACTCAGTGGGAACCAAAGTTTCATGGGAATGAGAGAGTTAGAAGGAAGCCAAGAAGAGCTTGGTGTGTCAAGCTGCCCAAGAGGACTCACTCTGTATTGGACAGTGACAAATCAACTCAACCAGGAAATACAAATACTAACTGAACAACTAGTAGGCAATATCCCAATCCATGCTGAGCCTTTGTTTCATTACTCCATGTGCCTATATATATTCCTGTCTAGGAAGCTATGTGACCAAGAATGGCTGCCACGAAATGGAGGACACCCCATGTAACTTCATGAATCCCAGCAACAAACCCCCTTTATCAGGGATCATCTGGGCATGCACCTTGTCTTAGTCTGTTCAGGATGCCATAATACAATACTGTAGATTGGGTGGCTTAAACAACAAAAATTTATTTCTAACACTTCTGAAGGAGTGGAAATCTAAGATCAAGGTGCTGGCCAATTCAATTCTTGATGAGACCTCTCTTCCTGGCTTGCAGATGGCTGCCTTCTTGCTGTGTCCTCATATGGTCTTTCCTCAGTGGGTGCACACTACTTTTATTTTTATTTTATAGAGAAAAACAGTGTGAGGAGGAGAGAGGGACAGAGATAAAGAGAGAGAATCCCAAGCAGACTCCATGCTGCCCGCTCAGAGCAAGATGCGGGACTTGATCTCACGACCCTGAGATTACTACCTAAGCCGAAATCAAGAGTTGGATGATCAACTGACTGAGCAACCCAGGAGCCCCTCTCTTGCTCTTCATATAGGATCCCAACCTTACAACTTCATTTAATCTTATTAACTTAAAAGCCCTATCTCCAAATATAATCACATTGAGGGTTAGGCTTTAATCCTTCTCCCTAACATCTTGTTAGAATCTTTTCAGCAAACAGCTGGTTCATTCATGATTATAATGCAGGGGTTACGCTGAAAGATAATCTTGGATAATTTCTGTTCCCTTACTAAGAAGCAAAGTGCTTCTAATTACATAAATGAGGACACATCCACACATATACACATACATACATACACATGAATATATAGATATTATATATATTCATAACTTTCTATGTGCCAGATGTTGTGCTAAGTGATTTATATATACATTAATTCACTTCATCCTTACAACAATCTGATGAGGCAGGTAGTAGTATTATGCTCATTTAACAGTCAGGAAAATCAAGGCAACAGATTGGTTAAATAACTTGTCCAAGTTCATACAGCTGATATGTGCTAATCCTGGGACTCGATCCATGCAATCTGGCTTCAGAGTTCATGAATTAACAAGCCATAGTTCCAGCTACACGAAACTGTTAGTGTAGTAGTTGGAGCAAAGAACAAGCAAGTATATAGAGAAAGATTGGAATTGGAAAATGATGGGAAACACACTCTTTTGGATGAATCATCTCTCAGCCTACTATCTCTATGGACTTTGATGGCCATGCAGTAACTGACAATCCCAGAGGTAAACACAACTTGCCTTGGAATGAGACTGTACCAGTGTACGGCTCCATGTATTAACCTTACCTGTCTCTGGACATTGGACAAGCCATCCAGTACATGTGGAAAGAGATGCAAAATACTTCTCATCACATTCTGTATGTACTGGGCAAAGACCTGCTTGCTCTAACGTTTTGTCCGCAGAGTAGAAAAGGAAGAAGATTGTGTTCCTTCCCATTGCTCTTACTAATCAAGTGCTCCTGTGTGCTCCAACAAGAGGTTCTTCTTAGTTGGATGAATGGATGTGTAGAGAGGCGAGAGGCCAGGACTTATGGGCTCAAGAATGTGTAAGATTTATTGGAGCTGTTGGTTAGAACACTGCTGTTTTCGTGAACTGGACCAAAATGCTCTCACACCAAGTTTTTACCAATAAAATAAATAGCCTCAGGTGTCTATCGACCTAAGAGGACCTGCCTGTAGTTGATATAATTGCCAAACCGCTCACTGGGAACTTGACAGATGAGTCCTTTAGCTTTCAATTCAAGATGAGAATTTGCACCAAAAAATAAGACAAATCCTTTTTAAAGAAAAATATAAATTCTTATTAATCTTTCGCTTATTCATTCTGACAAATATGTATTGGGTGCCTACTATGTGATAGGCACTGTTCTTGAAGATTGAAATAAATCAATGAGCAAAACAAAGATCCATGTCCTCCTGGGACTTGGATTCTAGTGCAGAAAGAAAGATAGTTAGAAACAGACAAAATGAATAACTTATATAGTGTATGCTAGGAGGCTATTGGTATTATGGAAAAAGAAAGAGCAGAATAAGAGGAACTGAAACTATTAGGGGCTGGTTGCAATTTTAAATAGAATAGTCAGGGTAGGCCTTATTGAGAAGGTAATATTTGAGCAAAGACTTGAAAGAGTTGAAAGGATTGACCAAGTGAGCATGTGGGGAAAGATCACACCAGATAAAGGAAATGGCAGCACAGGAGTGTGCTTGGTCTGTTTGGAGAATGTCAGGAAGCCAGGGTGGCTGGAGCAGTGGGGAGTGGGGGTGGACAGTGGAAGATGAGGAGAGTAACAAGGACCTGATCACGTGTGGGCCTGTAGGCCACTGTAGGGACTTCTACTTTTATACTACAGGATTTTTATTCTGAATGAGATGGGAGTCTATTAGAGAGTTTAGAGCAAACGAGGGGCATGTTTTCTCTTATGTTATAACCAGATTGCTTTGACTGTTGTGTTGCGAACTGTCTGTATGAGAGCAAGACTGGAAAGGAGGAAATCAGAACACAACTTCATTAATCAAGAAGAGAGACATGGGTGGCATAGACTAGGTTGTAATAGTGGAGGTGGTGAGAAGTTGTCCGATTTCAGACAGCATTTGAGGGTAGAGCCAGTTGGAGTTGCTATGGGTTGGATATGATGTGTAAGAAAGAGAAAAAAAAAATGCTAAGTTAGATACCCATGACCATCACAAAGGAGAAGTCTGCAGGTGGGGCAAGTTGTTGGATATACAACCTGGAAGTCAGGGGAAAATTCTGGGCTGGAGTTTGAAATGTGGGAGTTGTTGGCATAGAGATGGTAACTAAATCTAAAGCCAAAGTCTGAATGAGATCACTAAGGAAGTGAGTGTGGATAGAGCAGAGGTCCAGGGACTGAGCCTTTGAGCACACCAACTTTAATGAGTTGGGAGAAAAAAAGGATTCAGGAGATCTCTCAAAGGAGATCAAGAAGGAGTAATCAGGAAAGGGGAGAATGCAGGATAATGTTCTTGACTGGTGAGAAGGGATGCAATTTGTGATACAAGCAGAGGGTTGGGCTCTGGCCAGGAGAACATTTTGGAGGGGACAACTGCACATTTGGGTAACTGAAGGCATCTACATATCTGGTGCTGTCTTTATGTAATAAAGATAATTCTTGGTTGTCAAGGAATTCTTTTATGGTCTTCCCAAAGCGTTTCCCCATTGGCCATTCAGTGAATACTCATCTCACGAACAGTCAGTGCTCTACAGGTGCGTGACACAGATCTCCTTGTTGAACACAACATAGTTTCTGTCTTTCTGATGACATGGCACAGCTCAGAGGAGCTAGAGTGATAAAGTCCCCACAACCAAGCCAGGAATGTAACCAAGGTCTCTGTGTTCCTTTGCAAAGGGCCCCCATAATAAAGTACCACAAAGCGAGTGGTTTAACTGCAGAAGTTTATTGTCTTACAGTTCTGGAAGCTACAAGAAAGAAATCAAGATGTTGGCGGTGTGGGTTCCTCCCAAGGCTGGAAGAGAGATTCTGTCCATTATTCTCTTCTGGTATCTGGTGATTTGTTGGCAGTCTCAGGCATTCTTACCTCCTAGAGGCATCACTTCAATCTTTACCTTCATGTTTACATGGTATTCTCCCTGTGTGCTTGTCTGTTTGTGTCTAAATTTCCCCTTTTTATAGACACCAGTCCTATTGGATTAGAGGTTTACCGTACTCCAGTGTCACCTCATCTTACATAACCACCTCTGTAAGCACCCTATTTCTTTTTTTTTTAAGATTTTTTTTAATGTTTTTTTATTTATTTCTAGGAGAGAGAGAGAGAGACAGCGTGAGCAGGGGAGGGTCAGAGAGAGGGAGTCACAGACTGAAACAGGCTCCAGGCTCTGAGCTGGCAGTCAGCACAGAGCCCGACGCGGGGCTCGAACCCACGAACCGCGAGATCATGACCTAAGCGAAAGTCGGACGCTTAACCGACTAAGCCACCCAGGCGCCCCTGTAAGCACCCTATTTCTAAATAACGTCACAATCTGAGATATTGGCAGTTAGGACTTTAGCATGTGAACTTGGGGTTGAGGGGGGGAGGCACCGTTCAACCTATGATGGTCTTCTAATGTCACTTTTAGCATCAGCCTTCATGGCATAGATTAGGTAATTGCAGATCAGGTAGATTTGAGAATCAGTGGGATTGAAGAGGTCTTCCTTGTGCATCTCTCTGATGCCAATCTTATCATTTGTTCCTGTTGTTTTTGATGTGACTCTGATGTGACTGTTTTGGCCTGTTTTAGAAAGCAGGACCTTGGAGAATAAGAGGTAAGGACTGGGAAGGTAAAGAGTAAAGGGATTGCAGGGACATAGTGATCATGTACATTGACAACATGTTTGCCTTTTATTAAGACAACAATGACAACCCAGCTTCTTCGGGCTTCACTCCTGAGATTCTGATTCTGCAGGCCTGTAGCCAGGAAACTGCACGTTAGCATGTTTTCAGGTGATTCTGATGCCACACTTAGGCAGATTTCCCTAGAGAGCCAGGGGTTTGTGGTGTGAGGATTACTAAGGCAACAAGACACGTAGGTTGGAGCCAGACCAGGCCTTGCCATCCAGAGAGTGGACAGAACCATAGAACACCTGACCTCAGAGCCACCAAGGCCAGAAGAGACCATCATGGAAGAAAACAGAGCCCAGAGGTCGTGGAGCCAGGGCATTCTGAGTGCTTCAGAGCAGAAAGAGAAGCAAAACCAGGATTTCCACATAATAAGAGGATTCCAGTGGATAAAATGAAAAGAGAGAAGAGAAATGTGAGGAGCTGTCCCCTAAGCCAGTGTCTAGACTAGATAACGTCTCCTGTGTCTTTATCGGGTCACAGAAGCTGTCATGCATCAGAAGAGGCCACTTTCCTGCCTCTCAGGTCGGTTTGGGTTCCTGAAACAGGGACTTACCCAGGAGACAAAGAGCAGGTCTGTTTTTAATGGTTGTGGCTTGGGGTCCGCTGCTTCTCGTGGCACTGCATTGTCCTCAGTAAAGTAAAAACCCAAAGGAACACTTTCTGAGTGTGTGATTGTGTGATTAAATTCACTGATGGTCGGGGCGCCTGGGTGGCTTAGTCGGTTAAGCGTCCGACTTTTGCTTAGGTCATGATCTCGTGGTTCGTGGGTTCGGGCCCCGCATCGGGCTCTGTGCTGACTCCCAGCTCAGAGCCTGGAGCCTCTTTCAGTCTGTGACTCCCTCTCTCTCTGACCCTCCCCTGCTCACGCTGTCTCTCTCTCTCTCCTAGAAATAAATAAAAACCTTAAAAAAAATTTTTTTTTTAAATTTCACTGATGGTCTTCAGGCTTGGATAGGCATCCTTCCTGAGAAAACTCTGAGTGTAATTATCTGTGTCTGCATCATTTCTTCATTCTTTCACCATCGTGGCCCCATTCTCTGTTCACGTAACACTGTAGTAGGTGTTACCCTCACTAGACAGATATTTTAAAGATGAAAGTCTGTGGCGCCTGGGTGGCTCAGTGGGTTAACTGTCAACTTTGGTCCAGGTCATGATCTCACGGTTCATGAGTTTGAGCCCCGCATCGGGTTCTCTGCTGTCAGCACAGAGCCTGCCATGGATCCTCTGTTTCCCTCTGTCTCTGCCCCTACCTCTCGTGTCTTCTCTCCTTCGCTCTCAAAAATAAATAAACATTAAAAAAAGATGAAAATTTGGCTTGCCCTCCTTCTGCTTCTAATCCCTCAGTGACTCCTCACTGTTTACCCATTGGTTCCTTCCTTGGGGGAATATGTTCCAAGTTAATAACCTAAAGAAAAAAAGGGCAATTTGTACAAGGATGTACATAGCAGCTTTATTCACAACATTAAAAACTGGAAACAAACCAAAACCCAATAATAAAGGGCAGGGCTAAGCCAATCCTGTTCTCTCAATACCCTGAAATACTCTGTACCTACTTTAAATGATAAGAATCTGGAATACCCTGAGGCACCAGTGTGTGTCTAAGTGTCTGTGTCTAAAGGTGGCAAATGTGAAATCCACTGAATAAATAGGATAATGAACACCCGGATTTCAACTCTGTAAAAATCTGCATGTGCGTACTGACAAAGACTAGGCAGTAACAAAAAGCAACAAAACGTTTGACACGGTATGTGAATCAGATCTCCTGTTTAAGTGTGGCATAAAGATCTCAGCGGGGAGAATAATGCCTTTGGAATCTTCTTCTGAGGACTCTCACATCGGATTATATACTGTGCAGAGCAAAAGAGACATGGAACTTAAAACTTTAAGACTTCAACGCAAGAGGGTGGGCTAAAGACACAGTGACAGTTTTATGTTGGGATGTCAGTGTTTGAGTCAGTTCCAGCCAGAATGGGGGGGCGGGGCGTGGCCGCCTCCAGCGGCTTGACTCAGTGTGCTCATACACGCACATGCACACTTGGCCTGTGGTTACATCAGTCGCTGCTGCCAAAGCAGTTCAAGGCTAGTGGGAAATCAGAGCGGAGAAAGAACTGCCCTATTAACAGAGAAAAACTGGTCTGACTTGATCAAGCAGAACATTAGCGTGTGATGTCAAACTGACCTTATGTATGGTTTCAAAGAGACTCCAGAAACACTTCACCAAGCTCTCTTCTCTTTAATGGTATTCGCTGTGGTGGAGAGCATAAAAGCATGGCGCTGAAGGCTTGCTGTTAATGCGCGCAGACGACTGCAGGACCCCAAATTCAGTCTCTGCTCAAATGTGTTCATTAGATCTCTTGCTCTAGATTTCTTCCAAGGCTCTTATCCCAACCCTAAATCTTACGGTATTTGCCTTTTGTAGCTTTCAGTAAACAAAGGTAGCATCACTTCAGTCCTCTTTAGGTTTATCATTCCCTGCGTGCAGATGAGGAGTGGCTGGTAGCTCAGAAAAGATGTTGCCCTTCAAGATTCTCTGGGTTTTCTGTCCTTGTAAATCTGGATCATTCAGTCTTGGCTTATCCTGACTTGCTCAGGCCCTGAGAAAAACTGGCTCTTGCATCCCAAACTGATGGGAGTCTAATTTGTATCAGAAAATCAATTTTATCATTTACAATGAGAAATATAGCAGCCAAGTGGGGTAATGTTTATGTTGGCCGGTTTGCAAATTCTCTTCCCACAAATGAAACCAAACAAAGATTAGAAGTCTGTTGCTGCGTGAGCATAAGCTACTGGTACAAGGAAGGGTTCTGAGAGAGACTTATCTATAAATTGATCTACTTAGAATTCTTTGATTTCCTTTGTGTATACTCCTGTCATTGCCCAGCTCACACCTCACCTATTTTTTGAAGCTTCTCCTACCTCTGGGTTCTTGGGAAAAATGAATTCCTTACCCTGCCAGGCTATGGTAACTTTCATACATCTATTATAACACCAGCCACCTTGTATTCTGGTAATCCTTGATGTGTCTGTCTCCCCTGCTGTTTTCATCACTGGGACAGGGACTCTTTCATCTACTTTGTTTCCTCAATGCCTAGTACATAATAAGTGCTCAGGTCAGCGTCGCTAAATGAATGAATAAATGAGTTATTTTTCAATCTAACCTAATGGCCTTTCTACAACATTTTTTATTTACTAGATGTAGACAAATATTAAGTGACAGAAAGAGAGAGAGAGAGAGAATCCTATTCTCTAACCGTGAGAGATCTGTCCTAACATTATACCATGGGGAGCCCATAAAAGTCAGTCTTAGGCAATACTTAGTACTTTATGTTTTCACCCAGACTGATCTGCTTATCTGATCCTTCCAGTAATATTCCCTGTTCTCACCTTAGGTCCTGGCTTATATATGCCTCAGCCTATGTCCTTATGTCAGTAAACAGTTCGATCCCTTCCACAAGCATATTGATTTGGATTCTCCTAACTCCCCCTTTTACCCACCTCAGGCCCCCGAAATACTTCAGAGTCTGAATTCTAACATGACCCACAAGTGATGTGTATGCTCACTAACACTGATGAAGCTCTACTTTAAATTGTTACGATGGCTGCCCCTGGCTCCATAGTTTTCTTCTCCATCTTGTCTCCTGTCATTCTCAAGCCATCAACATCCATTGTATTAGTTACCTATGGCTGTGTGTAAAACCACCCCAACTTAATGGCCTAAAACATCACTTATTATCTTACGGTCTCTGTGCATGGGGAATCTGGGCAAGACTTATCTGGACCCTCTGCTCAGGCTCTGAGCACAGACTGCAGTGAAGCTGGGCTTCAGTCCTCTAATGCTTGGCTGGGGAGGAGTCACTCCGAGCTCACTCATGTCTTGTTGTTGTTGGGACTCATGTCTTCATGGGCTGCTGGAGAGAGGCCTTCCTGAGTCCCTTGCCTGGTTGGTCTCCACTGCACAGCTTACAACATGGCAGCTGGCATCATACGGAACAAATGAGTGAAAAGGCAAGAGAGGGCAGGTAAGATGGAAGCCAGAGTCTTTTTGTAACCTAATCTGAGAAGTGACAGCCCATTATTTTTGCCTTATTTTATTTGTTAAAAGTAAGTCAAAGGTCCAATCAAAGGGAAAGGATTCTACAAGTGTGTGAGTAACAGGAGTAGGGATCTTCAGGGGCTCTTAGGCGCTGTGGACTATGTCCATGTTCATTTTTTTTTAAGTTCACCTAATTATTTTGAGAGAGGGAGAGAGCATGTGTATGTGCATGTTCCAAGTGGAGGAGGAGCAGAGAGACAGTGAGAGAGAAAGAATCCCAAGCAGGCTCCAAGCCTGACTCAGAGCTTGATCCTACAATCTGCAAGGTCATGACCTGAGCCAAAACCAAGAGTCAGACGCTCAACCAACTGAGCCAGCCAGGCACCTGCCCATCCATGTTCATTTTCATCTAATAACTTTGCCAACTAGTTTCTACTGCAGTTACACATCTGTGTGGCCTTACCTGGAACCTCAACATCACTTGGAGCTTTATATTCTCCAAACTTTCACCCTCTGTCCTTCCTGGCTTGTCTACAACTTTTCATTCCCTCTACTTGTCCCACATCTTCACTCCTGTTATACCATCCTTCACAGCAAACATGACTTCCTGTCCCTTTTAGCCTCTCTTGTCCTAGTGTGTTAATACTACTGCAGTCTTTCTCAAAGCTCCATACAGGGAGCTTCCAATAAGCAGTTAGTTATGGATGGCCTTACTAAAAACCTAGAAATACCCACATTCACCTATTTGATTTTTGGGATTGTCACACTTTCCCTTCCTCCACTTTGGGGCAAATATGGTCTTCTCTGCTTTTTCTTCCATTCCCAGGTTGATGAGCATGCCTGAAGGAGATCCTAAAATCAGCTGATTTGTTTCATTAAAAATGAATGCTCTCTAACTTCATTTGCGTGACACCTCTCTTCAGAAATGCATCCCTACAGGGGAGCCTGAGTGGCTCAGTAGGTTGAGCATCCGATTTGGGCTTAGGTCATGATCTCACAGTTCATGGGTTCGAGCTCTGTATCAGGCTCTGTGCTGAATGCTTGCTCAGAGCCTGGAGTCTGTTTCAAATTCTGTGTCTCCTTCTCTCTCTGCCCCTCCCCAGTTCACACTCTGTCTCACTCTGTCTCTCAAAAATAAATAAAAAATGTAAAAAATAAAAATAAAAAAAAAAGAAATCCATCCTACAGAATTTATCCAGCATCATTTCCATAACTTTCTCATTCTCCTCAAGTCTCCAAACCTACCATTACTATCCTTGGGCTATCCTTAGCCTTCCTCCAGGGGAAGGCTATTCTGTTTGGCTGTCTCCACTCTAGAACACTCTCATCTCTTCATTCATTATTTTTTGTCCTATCTCAGAGAAATGGGTGTGATCTTCCTTTCTGGGTCTAAACTCTTCACATATCCTCACAATCCATTTTATCCTACTTCTTAACTTTGCTCCATCAATTCCTCTCTCTGTCTGTATTTTCTCCTTCATCATCAGCTTATATCCACCGTAAAAGCAACCTTAACTCAAGCCACTCTCTCAAGCTACTACTTCATCACTTTCTTTATTTCTACCACTAAGTTTATTTTTAGTTTTACAATAATTTTCAAATATAAAGAAAAGTAGAGGGGACACCTGGCTGGCTCAGTTGGTAGAGGATGCAGCTCTTGATCTCGGGGTTGTAAGTTTGAGCCATGTGTTGGGTGTAAAGATCGTTTTAAAAATAAAACCTTTAAAAAAAAAAAAGAAAAGAAAAATAAAAGTAGTATACCATAACAGCTACCAATACTTGCACCCACCTAGGTTGAACAATTGGTTATTTCTTCCTCATCTTTCTTTTCATGAAATATTTTAAATTTTAGACATCACTACATGTCACTCCTAAATACTTTAGAATGCATCTCTTAAGGGGCACCTGGGTGGCTCAGTCAGTTAAGCATCCAACTTCGGCTCAGGTCATGATCTTATGGTTTGTGAGTTCGCGCTCCATGTTGGGCTCTGTGCTGACAGCCAGCTCAGAGCCTGGAGACTGTTTCAGATTCTGTATCTCCCTCTCTGACCCTCCCCTGCTCATACTGTCTCTCTCTCTCTCAAAAATAAATAAAATATTAAAAAAATTGTAAATAGAATGCATCTCTTAAAAACAATATCATTATTATAATTAACAAAACTAATAATAATACCTTCATATTATATAACAGACCATATTCATATTCTCCCAATGGTTTCACAAATGTGTTTTGCAGCCGTTTTTTCAAGCCAGGATTCAAAGAAAAACCATGTGTTTCTCAGGTTGTTGTATAGTTTGATTTTCTTTTGATTTCAACAGTATTCCCCTCCCTCTTTTTTATGTCATTGAGCCCATTGTCCTGAGCTTTGTCCCACCTTCTGGACTTACCTCATTGTTTCTTTTTTGGTGTCATTTAACATGTTCATCTACCCCTTATTTTCTGTAAACTGGAGAGGAGATACAAAGAGTGATTTCAATTCAAGCTAAACACTTTTGTCAGGAATATATGTAGCTGGTACTATGTATTTTATATTGCATCACATTTTAGGCACATTACTTTTGATTGTCCCACTTTTAGTGACGCTAACATTTATTACTGGGTTAAGGAGGCAATAGCCAGATCTCCCCACTGTTACATTTTTTTTTTCCACTTGCAATCAGCAAATAATCCATGGAGAGATATTTTAGTAGCAGTTTTGGCACTTTTCCAGATTGTAAACATCCTTTATTCTATTAGAATGAGTATATCACTCATGGTTCATGAAAGGAAACAGAAGCCAATCTAAATTTTTTTCATCAGAGAGAGATTTCATTCAACTAATAAGGAGCTCCCAAATTCATTGGAAGAGCTTGGGAAGAAGGCTAGGCTAGGCCTTCAGGGCGGGCTGAGTTATGAAACAGACTACATTTGCTCCATCAGTTTCTCCCTCTCTGGCTGTATTTTCTCCTTCACATTCAGCTTACAAACATGTCCACTGTAAAAGCAACCTGACTCAGTCACTGCCTCAAGCTACTACTTCATCGCCTGTGTTCCAAGACTCATGAAGCCACCATTGCCATGCTGCAGTTGTAGCTCCATATTCTCAAGTCTAGGACCTACAGTGCAGCAGGAAAAGTCATTGTCTCAGAATCCATGCTGGCCAGCAGCAACAGTTGAAGGAACAAGAAGATGGCCTCCACCTAATTTCTACCTTCCAGATCTACTGCAAGTGCATTTCATATTTGGACCCTAATTCATATCCTGAAAACTAGATTCAAAGCAGTCTGAATTTTTTTTTAACTTTCCAGCCAGCCTCTGCACACTGGAAGCATTAGAATAGTTGTTGATCAAGAAGATCCATGAAATTTACCACAGTAGGGCAAGAGCAATAAAGGAAAATACACCTAAGACCTCTAGAGCTCTGTAACAAGAATCAGAATGCTTCTCCTGGGCTCCCTGCTCTGCAGGCACATTGCAGAATGGAGAAGGTAAAACCCAAAAGTTACTACATCTCCAATGATGCTTTTCATCGTTAGCCATAGTTATCTATGGCTATGTATAAAACCATCCCAACTTAATGGCCTAAAACATCACTTATTATCTTGTTGCTATCTCTCATCTACTATTGCCTCATCTTATATTCTATTGTACTTAATGGTTAAAATTTTTTAATGTTTAATTATTTATTTTTAAGAGAGAGAGCATGCATGTGTGAGTGGGGGAGGGGCAGAGAGAGAAAATCAGACAGACTCCATGCTGTCAGCACAGAGCCCTATGAGGCACTTGAACCCACAAACTGTAAGATCATGACCTGAACCCAGATCAAGAGTCAGACGCTCAACTGACTGAGCCATCCATGTGCCCTAATGGTTGCAATTTTTTTATTCTCATTTTTATTAGAGTTTTGGGAGGACAAAGAAATAGCAACCTTTTCAGATCTACTAGATGATTTTCAAACTGTTCCACAGACCCATCTGAATGATAGAATATTCTCTAATGTCCTGTGGAAGATTTGAGACATACCAGCATACCAGAGTGCAGATATTAATAATTTTAAAAATTCCTTTGCATAATTCTAGTAAACCGTACCAATACCACCATTTTTGTATTACTTATTTATTTCTGTATGTCACATTACTCTAAAACTTCGTGGCTGGTCACAGTAAACATTATCTCACAAACAACAAATATTATCTCATGGTTTCTGTAGGGCAGGACTCTAGTCTTCATGTTCTTATTTGGCTCTAGTTCACTCATTTTCATTGCTATAAAATGCTCCATTGTTTTCATGTGTCAAATTTATGTATTTATTCTTCTATTAATGGACACTTGAGTTTCTAGTTTAGGGCTATTATTAATATTGCTGACATGAACAATGTCTTACATGTCGCTCATAAAAAGACCTGTTAGCACTTACTTCTTGGGTTTATATCTAGGACTGGAATTGCTGGGTAAAGGGTATGTATATTTCCAGTCTTTACTGGATATTCAGATCTCCAAAGTTGTACCAGCAGGTGTGTGAGAGTGACCGATGCTCCCATCCTTGCCAATGCTTAGCATTGTGAGGCTTTTAACATTTTTGGCAATCTGATGATTATGAAAAAATAGCCCATCCTGCTTAATTCACCAATCACTTAAGATTGAGTCCCTTTTCTTATGTTTATTGATTAATGTATTTCTTCTGTGAGGTCATTATTCATCCCCTTGGTAACGTTTTAGTTGGTTGTTTTATGTTTTCTTCGACATGTTAAGAACACTTTATATATTCTGGGTATTACACTTTGTTAGTTACACTGATTCTCTTGACAAACATTTATTGAGCACCTAGTGTGCTGAGAGGGTATAGCTCTCAACAAGGCAGACCAAAAATACTTAGTTCATGAGACATTCATTCTAGAATAGGGAAAGAATTAATAAACACAATAAATAAGCAAAGTTTGAGACGCCTGTCAGTGGCTCAGTCAGTTAAGCATCCAACTTTGGCTCAGGCCATGATCTTGGGGTTTGTGAGTTTGAGCCCCGTATCTGGCTCTGTGCTGACAGCTCAGAGCCTGGAGCCTGCTTCAGATTCTGTATCTCCCCCTCTTTCTGCCCCTCCTCCCTCATGCTCTGTCATGAGAGACAGAGAGTCTCTCAAAAAGAAGCGTTAAAAATGTTTTTAATTTAAAAAATAATAAATGAGCAAAGTTTATGGTATATTTATTAGATTTTACATACACTGTGATAAATGTTACACACAGAAGTAAAACAGTGAAGGGGGCTAGGGGATTCAGGGAAAGGGCTACAACTTAAAATAGGGTGGTCAAGGAAGGCTTCACTGAGAGACTGACATTTGAGTAAAACCTGAAGAAGGTGAGAAAACAGACCATAGAGATACTTGGTGGAAGAGCATCTTAGATAAAGAGAACAACAAATGCAAGGGCCCTGCCATTAGAGCATAAATGGTTTGTGCAGGGAAAAGCACAAGGAGGCCAGTATGGCAAAAGTGAATGAGAAAAATGAGTCACAAGAGAGGATATTTGAGTAGTAAGGTAAGGAAGGTGTGTGTCCAGAATGTAAAAGATGTTGTAGATCAGGTGCCTGGGTGGCTCAGTTGGTTAATCATCTGACTTCAGCTCAAGTCATGATCTCATGGTTCTTGAGTTTGAGTCCTACATTGGGTGAGCATGAGCCCTGCTTTGAGTGAGCATGAGCCTTGCTTCGGCTGAGCCCCATTTCTCTCTCTCTGTCTCTCTTCTCCTCGCTAACATGTGGCCTCTCTCTCTCCCTCTCTTCCCCCCTCAAAAATTAATTAGTTAATTGATTAATTAATTAATCGATTAAGTAAAAAAAAGATATAGTAGACCATTACAAGGACTTGACTTTTATTCTCGGCAGGGTGGTAAGCCATTTGAAGAAAGTAAAGATTTGAGCAAAGGAGTGACACAAACTGACATAATTATGGTTTTACTTGTTTATTTTCTTATGTATTTATTTATAAATTTTATTTCTTTTAAGTAATCTATACACCCAGCACGGGACTTGAACCCACATCCCTGGATCAAGAGTTGTATGCTTTACCAACTTAAGCCAGCCAGGTGCCCTGTTTTAAAAGGCCCACCGTGGAGGCCAAAAGCAGGAGTAAATAGAATGGCTTCCAAAATAATCTAGGTGAAAGATCATGGTGGCTTGCACCGAGGTGATACTGAGGTGGTAAAAAGTGATTAGAAAAAATTAAAAGACATCGTATGAGTAATTGTAACCCAGCTGAGGTTGGGTAGTATTTTTGGGTAGTTATTGATTAATTTTTGTTTTTTCTACTCTAGAAGAACTTTCTCTAGAGATGCTTAGGACATGAGACTATGGATGGAGAAAGCAAGGGTGATGTGGTGATAGGATTAAACAGGCAAAAAGGCAAAAATGATAATAGTGCAGACTAAAGTAGTGCCGGTAAAGGTGGTGGAGTTTCAGAATCTAGATTTTTTTTTTTAATGTTTATTTATTTATTTTGAGAGAGACAGATAGAAAGTGAACAGGGGAGGGGTAGAGAGGGAGAGAGAGAGAATCCCAAGCAGGCTCTTCACTGTCAGCGCAGAGCCCAGTGCAGGACTCAAACTCACAAACCGTGAGATCATGACCTGAGCCAAAATCAAAAGTAGGACACGACTGAGCCACCCAAGTGCCCTAAATCTAGATCTATTTTGAGAGTAGAATTAACAAGATTTCTAAATAAATTGGGCATGGAATATAAGCTAAAGTGAAAAAATCAAGGATGACTTTAGGGTTTTTTAATCCTAGAAGGTTAGAGTTTTTCATAGTTAATGATGGAAAAAACTTCAAGAAGACCAGATATGGTAGAGAAAATCAGAAGCTCATTTTTGGACCTGCTAAGTTTGAGTTGCCTTATAGACAGACATTCAAGTGGAGATGCCCAATTGGCAACTGAACATATGAGCCAGGCATTCAGGAGAATTTAAAGGGAGTTTTATTAGTCAACATCGTTGTTGTAACAAACAACTCCTAAATCTCAGTGGATTACAGTAACATTTATTTCTTGCTCTTGTTAAATATGGGTGACAGATTGATTACAGCTCCACTCTAGGCTGTGAGCCAGCAATGTCTGATTCAAGAGTATTCTAATTTGAGCCCTAAGCTGAAGAAACAGCCACTATCTGGCACATGCCATACTCATGGCAAAGGGCAGAAGCAAGAGAGGCCAAACTAAACAATGCAATTAAATTTAAAGCTTTTTTTTGTATGTGGCATACACCATATGCTTCCATTCCATTTCACTCATAGTCCAGCCCTATGAAGAGACAAAGATGTATATACTATGTACTGAAGAGGCATTTCAAGACAAATTCAAAAGTGTGAACGTACAATCTTCATAGAAGGGAGGGAGCAAATTGTTGTAAAGCACAATTCAATCTACCGCAAAATTAGTGTAGACGTTGAAGAGAAGAAATCCAAAGACTGAGATATTTCATCGTTCAGAGGTCAGGGAGATAAGGAAAAACCAACAAAAGAGACTGAGAAGAAGCAAATACTAAGGTGGAGAGAAAACCAGGTTGGAAGTCAAGTAAAGAAACGGTCTCATGAAGGAGGGAGGGATCGATCAGCTGGGTCATACATTGCTAGTGGTTCAAGCAAGATGAGGACTGATATTGACCATTCGATTTAGCCATGTGGAAATCTTTGGTAATCTTCACAAGAGAATTAATGACATGGTAAGGGGGCAAAAACTTGATCAATGTGGATTCAAGAAAGAGTAGGAGGAGAGAAGTTAGAGATAGTCAGTACAGGCAGACTACTCTTTGAAGGACTTTTGCTGAAAGGGAAAGGAAAGAAATAAAGGATAACTGGAGGGAAAAGTGAGGTTAGTAGTAGTTTTTTTTTTAAGATGGGATAAATAGGGGCGCCTGGGTGCTCAGTCAGTTAAGCCTCTGACTTTGGCTCAGGTCATGCTCTCATGGCTTGTGAGTTTGAACCCTGTGTCAAGTTTTGTGCCGACAGCTCGGAGCCTGGAGCCTGCTTCAGATTTTGTGTCTCCCTCTCTCTCTGCCCCTCCCTAACTCATGCTCTGTCTCTCTCTCCTTCAAAAGTAAATAAACATTAAAAAGTTTAATATGGGATAAATAAAGCCATAGCTTCCTAATGGTAAGTAAGATCCAGTAGAGAGGGGAAACTAATACCAGAGAGAAAGTAGACAATTGCTGTACTGAGGTCCCTACATAGGCTGGAGGGGGTGAGGTCTAGTGGACAACAGAGGATTGGTCCTCATTAGGACCACAGTCTGTTCATAGCAACAGGTGACAGGCAGAGCATATGGACACAAGTGTAGGTAGGTGAGTAGATGTGATGGGAGGAGCAGACAGTAATTCTTTTCTGATTGTTTCTTCTGTTTTTCAGCTAAATAAGATGCAAATCATCAGCTAAGAGTGAGGATATGGAGAAGTCGTCAGAGTTTGAAAATTAGAAGAAAGTATGAATGTCTATAAGAATGGGAGACTGAATGCGCTTGGGAACAATAATGATTGTCAAGTAGCATTAAGGGCCTACTTGAGGTTGGTGATAGTTGTGTGTGTGTTTTTATTCCTCCATCCTCATCGACAGCAGAGGCGTGGGTGCCGAGGTAAGTGGAGAATTGGATTTATCCAGATAACAAACAGGCAGAAAGTTAGATTTAACTAGAGTTTATCATGTTAAGGAAAGGACAAGAGGAGCACCTGGCTGGCTCAGTTGGTTAAGCATTTGATTCTTAGTTTCGGCTCAGGTCATGATCTCACAGTTTGTGGGATCAAGCCCCGCGCTGGGCTTTGTGCTGACAGCACAGAGCCTGCTTGGGATTCTTCTCTTCCTGTCTCTCTCTCTCTCTCTCAAAATAAATAAATAAACTTAAAAAAAGGGATAAGGTAGTTTAAAATATATGTAAGGGAAGGTACATATTGGTTGATCATGGAATTGGTGGATGAATTTGGAAGAGATGGGGTGCATCAAAGTGTCATTTTGACCAGAAATCTGACAGTTTCATAACTTCATCTTTAAAAACTGTGGAAATATTTCATTGATCTGGAGTTTATTTTGATGCAGTTTTGAAGTAGAACTCTAAGTCTTCCTCCAAATATTTAACCATCTGTCCTCACTTCATTTATCAAATTACTTCTTGAATTACCAATTTTTCCCACTGTTTTAAGTAGCCTCCAAGTCTGTCTTTATTTATTTATTTATTTGGTCTTATTTTTATTTTCCCATTGTTACTGCCCTGGTTTTGGTCACTATCATCCTGCAACTTTCACCTAGATTGCTACCATAGCCCCCTAACTCTTGTTGGTCTTTAATTCCCTATGTAGTCTGTGCTCAGCATGACCTTTGGGTAACACAAAATTGATCACATTACTCCATGCATGAAACCTGCCAGTGACCATCCCACTCCCTCAAGATGAAGTAAAAGCTGTTTAGGGAGGTTTACCATTATGTCGGCTTATATTTGTAGCTTTATCTCTTGCCATTCATTCTCTTCACTCTCATCTCTACTCTCCAGCCCTGGGGCATTTAGCTTCCTAGATATGGCATGGTCTGCCTCATTTCCAGGCACAGGCTATTCTTTGCCTCTTCCAACCCCACTGTATCTTTGATGACTAACTCATTTACTCCGCAGGTTTCACTACGATGTCACAACCTCCAATAAGCCTTTGGTGATCAGCCTTGAGCCCAGATTAGGGGCCTCTCCTGTATGAAACTTTCCCTATTATAGTACTAATCATGCAGAATTGCAACTGCTTATTTACTTCCCTTCTAGACTATAAGCCAGTTGTGGGAATTTTGTGTTTTAATTCTGAATTCTTTTTCATCTAAAACGTATTAAATTTTTACAGTTTTTTTTTCAGTTTGATAAAAGTTTGTGAACTACGAGGCGCCTGGGTGGCTCAGTCGGTTGAGCGTCCGACTTTGGCTCAGGTCATGATCTCATGGTTAGTGGGTTCAAGCCCTGCGTCAGGCTCTGTGCTGACAGCTAGCTCAGAGCCTGGAGCCTGTCTTCAGATTCTGTGTCTCCCGCTTTCTCTGACCCTCCCCTGCTCATGCTGTTTCTCTCTCAGAACATTAAAAACAAATTTATGAACTACGTGGTATATAGCAGACACCATGCCAGGCTATGGGAATAAAAGAAGAAACAGTAATGACAAGATCACTCCCCTCACACAGCTTATACTCTAGTGCGAGAGATAGGCAATAAAACAAAAATAAGTAAATAAATAAATAAAACAATTTCAGTCTCTGTTAGGAAGAATATAGGGGCACCTGGGCAGCTCAGTCAGTTAAGTGTCTGACTCTTGGTTTCAGCTCAAGTTATGATCTCACAGTTTGTGAGTTCAAGCCCCACATCGGGCTCTGCACTGATGGTGCAGAGCTTGCTTAGGATTCTCTCTCTTCCTCTCTCTCTCTCTGCCCCTCCCGCTCTCTCTCTTTCTCAAAATAAATAAGTAAACTTCAAAAAAAATTTTTTTAAAGGAAGAATATAAATAGTTGGCTGTGATAAGGAATAATAGAGGGTCCTTCTTAGATAGGATGGCCAAGAAATTCTGCATTGAGGAACTGACATTTAAGCTAAGAACTAAAGAATCATAAGAAGCCAAGGTGCCTGGGTGACTCAGTTGATTAGCATCTGACTCTTAATCTCGATTCAGGTGATGATCTCATGGTTGTGGGATCAAGCCCTGTATTGGGCTCTGCACTAACAGCTTGGAGCCTGCTTGGGATTCTCTCTCCTTCTTTCTCTGCTCCTCCCCTGCCCATGCTCTCTCTCAAAATAAATACATAAACATTAAAAAAAAAAAAAAGAGTGAGAAGGAGCCAATCATGTGAAAAGCTGTAAGAAAAGCACGGCAAGCAGAAGGAAGAGCAAGTGCAAAATTCCTGAAACAGAAAAGAGCTTGGTGTGTTCTAGGAACTTTAACTACAGAATTGTCATTGACAGGATAAGGTGAATGGTATGAAGTTGGAGGCCTCAGGCAGGTAGCCAGATCATGCTGCATCTTTTTGGCCATAGCCAGTAACTTGGATTTGTTCTAATAGGCTGGAAGATCATAGAAGGGTTTTAAGGGTTTTGAGGAGAAAAAAAGCACGCTTCAATGATATTTTAAGAGTTCATTCTAGCTATGTTGATAATGGAATGTAAGAACGTTCCCATGGATGTAGAGGGACTAGTTAGAAAGCCATTGCAGAAATATAGGAGAGGGAGAATGATAGCTTAAACTAGCATAGTCGTAAGTAGAGATGAAGACAAAGGAATGAATTCAAGGTATAATTTGGGAGTAGAACAATTTGAACTTGGTGATGGGTATACTATGAAGGGTGGGGAAAAGGGAGCAGGTTAAGATGACTCCCCAGCCTCCAACTTCAGTGGACTGAATAGTGTTCTTATTTATAGAGATTGGGACAATGGGGAGGAATGGCTTAGGGAGGACACAGGGAAATTAAACATTCTATTTTGACAATGTTAAGTTTGAAATGTTTATGAGACAACAAAGCAGAGAAGTCACATTAGCAGTTGGAATATGTTGAAAATATTGAATGTCTGGAGATTAGGTGGAAGGTCTAGTCCTGACATATAAGTGTAGGCTTCGCAGTGAAGCCTTAAGAAATGGATGTGCTCTCCAAAGGACAAAGCCTATGTGGAGAAGAGATAGTACTATTTAGAAACCAAGATCTAGGTACTAGATCAGTTACCAGAGTGTCCCTTCTCCTCACCCTTCTCATTGCACTGAGCTAGGAAATATATGTACGCATATGCACATAAATATGTATTTACATACATCTTCTTGTATACATATATAAATACACACATTTACATTGATATTTATATCTGTATCTGTCTACCTGTATTGAAAACCATGTGTTCGCACTGACATGGTCCACTCCAATCCAGTACCAGTGGGCTCATTCTAGGTTTCCCCCATCTCTATCTATACTACTCTTCTCTCACAGTGAGAAACTTCCCTGTCATTATCCTCAGTATTATATTGATTTGCTTGATCTCCTGGTGGGTAGCTAATCTCCTGACATTCTTTAGGGGAGAATTCCCTCCTTGAGCAGGCTCTGTCCCTCATGAGGCTCTTCTGCCCAGGAAGGGAGTTCATTTTTTTAAATTTAGGTTCTGCACATCTTATTATGTATAGCCTTTGGTATTTTATTTGTTGTTACTACTTTGAAAAGGCATTTTTGAAGAGTCACATTTTCTGATTATTGTTTATATCTGAAAAGACTATAATATATAGTTTCATTTTTCAGAGTTACCAATTTGAAGGAAAAGTCTTTTTATTTCATTGCTTTTATTGGTTATTAGTAACACTGAACATTTTTCAAATGTTTATTAGTCATTGTAATTTATGTTTCTATGAATTGTGTGAATCCTTTGTTTATTCTGTGGGAATTTTAGTGTTTTTGGTTTTTTGGTTAAATTCATCCCAGATATTTTATTCTTTTTGATGCAATTGTAAATGGGATTGTTTTCTTAATTTCTCTTTCTGTTACTTCATTATTAGCATATAGACACACAACAGATTTCTGTATATAAGTTGTATGCTGCAACTTTACTGAATTCATTTATTAGTTCTACTAGTTTTTTGGTGGAATGTTTGGGGTTTTCTATATAGTATCACGTCATCTGCAAATTGTGACAGTTTTACTTCTTCCCTACCAATTTGGAAGCCTTTCATTTATTTTTCTTGTCTGATTGCTCTGGCTAGGACTTTCAGTACTATATTGAATAAAAGTGATAAGAGTGGACATCTTTGTCTTGTTCCTGATCTTAGAGGAAAAGCTTTCAGGTTTTCCCCATTGAGTGTGATATCAGCTAGGGGAGTGCTTTTTTTTTTTTTTAAATCAGCTTTCCTGATTTCTTTATAAATTCTGGAGAATATTAATCCTTTACCTATCTAAGTTGTCACCAATATTTTACCCAATTAAAAAAAATTTTTTTTATATCTTTATTTTATTTTGAGAGAGAGAGACAGAGTGTGAGCAAGGGAAGGGCAGAGAGAGAGGGAGACACAGAATCTGAAGCAGGCTCCAGGCTCTGAGCTGTCAGCACAGAGACCAACATGGGGCTCAAGCCCACGGACTGTGAGATCATGACCTGAGCCAAAGTCAAATGCTTAACCAACTGAGCCACGCAGGCGCCCCAACTTTACCCAGTTTTTTATTTGCATTTAAATCTATCTTATTTTGATTTTTGACATGTAGAAATTTTTTTTTTTTATAGTTAAATGTACTATTCTTTAATGACGCCTCCTCCCCTTAATTTTAAGTTTAGAAAGAGACCTCCCCTCTCCAAGGATTTAATCAACATTCTTTTTGGTTTCACCTCTTTTTCTCCTTCATCCTTTCTCTCCCTCTCTTCTTTTTCTCTTCTGTTTCTTAAGCCTTCTTTTTCATTAAGGTTTGCCTTAAGGCCAGCTTTAAGTAAAACGAGCCACTAAGCTAGACCCAATCATGTTGGTTGGGGGGCGGGGGGGGGCGAGTTGTCTTATAGACCAAGAAAAATGTGGGATTGGGATGGATTTCTCTATAACACCCCCCATCCCTCCTACATAAGCAGTTTAGTGTTGAGCTCCCTAATAAGTGTATGTACATCTGACAATTCATAAACTGCTGAAGTGAAAGGTGGCCTTTAAATATTCTGTATATAAATTTAGCCATTTATACAGAGAGAATGAAAAAAAAAAGTATGGCCTGATTCTGATCAGATGCTGCTTGTTTCTCCTTACACCATGGGGTTCTGTTCTATGTCATTTCCTTTGAAGTCAGTGGGAGCTCTGTGCAGGACGGCAACGTGAACACCGGGCTCTATACATGAAGGTGAGAAGTGCCATTACGATAAACTATTCGGCAGTGTGGTGGAGGGAACATTGGTTTAACACACTTGGTGGCTACCCTGCAGATCCCACTGTCTGTGAGAGCTTTGTTCAACTGCAGCAAACAAGAACTTTTTGAATTTGGACATACAAGGGCTCATTCAGCAGAGCATCCCCTGTTATGAGAGGCAGCACAGTGCTGGGCAGACACTGCAGGTTTTAGCCAGCACACTGAGGGTGTTTCTCTCGCGTTCTCTCCCATCTGTAAAGAGACTGTTTTCAAGACCTCAGATTGGCTTTCTATAGATTGGAGAGATGCAGAAATATTTTTACATGTTTGTAGTCGCCTATAATGGGGGGCAAACTACAGTCATATCAAAGGAGCCAGGCCTTTTCAGTGTGGAAAGAAAGACTTCATTGCAAATTTTAGCAGAGCGTGTTCCGTGCTGAAAAGCAGAATTTACAATAGAAACAGTGAGAGAAACTTTGATGTAGAGATGATATTGGAAATAAAGAATCTGGACAATTGCTTGCTATCTCAGGGGCATTATTTTGTTAATTAGCTCACAGAAACTCTTTCTTCCCCCTCCCCCTTTGGCAGTGAGTAATGTACCGTTTTTTAGGAAGCCAAATCAAATGAATGTTTCAGATTATTGTTCCTCATATCATCCGAATGAATAGAGGTCAAAGAACAAATTGCCCAAATTTATGGGTGACTTTTTCCCACCCACTCCATTCCCTGACTTTGAGATAGTATTATCCCCTTACTGATTCCTTCATCATATTGTTTTGCTCCTGACTCTAGGACCTTGCTTAGGCTATGGCATACGCCCAGCCATCAAGGCCCCTCACCTCTGGGACCCCTCCCAGAGCGGGACACCAGAATTTTGTATTTGTAATGTCTCCTATTGGATAATATTGGAGTGGACCAGGCATGTTTTATTTATAATTTTGAGTTCTTTTTCAGAAAACTTGTATCCACCCCTGAACATAGAATACCCTTCCTTTCCGTAGGCCCTTAGGTGGTTAGCATGTAGACAATATTTAAATCCTTGGGTCAAGATGAGATTGCCAAGGGAGGAAATAAATGCAGATGGGGAAGAATAGAGACTGAATTCTGGGACAATCCAAATTAAGAAGATTGGGAGAAGAAAAAAATGTATCTGAGAGATCACTCCATGATAGGGCACAAGGAGTGGCGTCGTTCCTTGAAACAATAGTTATACTGTAATATAAGAAACCTTCTAGAGTGTGACTATGCCTTAATTTATATAAGTTGCCCTCTACTAATAGCTTTTTAGCGGTTCCTCCTGCTCTCAGTTTATCCTTACTCCAATCAACCCGGGATGAATTTTAGATTTTTGTGCCCAGATGAAAAGTGGAAAATTGGGTAGGTATAATATATTCCACTTATATGATGACATACAGTGCAGCTATGATTTTTAATAAAAAAATACAAAATCATGTTGAGTTAATAAAGAATAATCCCTATTTATACATGCATACATACATACACAAATATATGACCAGAAAAAATGCTATAATGTAACATAAAAGTGTAACATATTTCTGGATGGTAGGTTTCCAGGTGACTTTTATTTTTTATGCTTTTCTGTGCTTTGTAAATATCTCTCACTTAGAATAATTTCTTTTACTTTTTACTTAAATTTTAGTTAACATACAGAGCAATATTGGTTTTAGGTGCATAATTCAGTGATTCGTCACTTACCCGTAACACCCAATGTTCATCACAGCAAGTGCCCTCCTTAATTCCCATTGCCCATCTGGCCCATCTGCACCTACCTTCCTCCATCAACCCTCAGTTTATTCTCTATTGTTAAGAGTCTGTTGTGGTTGGTTTCTCTCTTTTCTTTCTCTCTTTTCTTCTCTTCCTCTATGGCCATCTGTTTTGTTTCTTAAATTTCACAAATGAGTGAAATCATATGGTATTTGTCTTTCTTTGATTGTCTTATTTTGCCTAGCATAATACATTCTAGCTCCACCCACTTTGTTGCAAATGGCAAGATTCATTCTTTTTGATGGCTAATATTCCATTGTGCATATATATATGTGTGTGTGTGTGTGTGTGTGTGACATTTTATTTATCCATTCCTCAGTTAGTGGACATTTGGGCTCTTTCCATAGTTTGGCTATTGTTGATAATGCTGCTATAAACATTGAGGTGTATGTAGCCCTTTTTGTATAGTTTGGGTAAATACCTAGTAGTGCAATTTGCTGGGTGGTAGGGTGGTTCTATTTTTAACTTTTTGAGGAACCTCCATACTGTTTTCTAGAGTGGCTGCTGCACCAGTTTGCATTCCCACTAACAGTGTAAGACAGGTTCCCCTATCTCTGCATCCTAGCCAACATCTGTTGTTTCCTGTGCTGTTATTTTAATTTTATTTGATAAAATTTTTTTTTTGAGAGAGAGAGAGAGAGAACAGGAGCAGGGGAGAGGCAGAGGGAGAGAGAGAAAGACACTTGATCCCGTGTCCGTGGGGTCATGACCTGAGCCAAAATCAAGAGTCAGTTGCTCAACCGACTAAGCCACCGAGCTGCCTCTTATTTTATTTTATTTTATTTAAAAATTTTTTTTGTTCTGTTTTATTTTTTTATTTATTTTAAATTTTTTTATTTTTTTAAGAGTACTTTAATTACACTGCTTTAGAGTCGAGAAACCAGCTTTGATTCTTGACCTGAGAGAATCTTCTTTACCTAAGTTCTTTGCCTAAAGAGATAATGTCCACATATCTTAATTTAGTAGTCAGCACCCTTCGGACGACAGGCCCAACCTGCTTACCCAGAGTCTTTGTTTTTAACTGTAAAGGAGCTGCTCAAGGTCTTCTGAATGTGCTCCATGCTTTTCTACTTCTCCTCCCTTTTGAAAGCTCGGCATCCCTTTTATTCCCCTCTTTTTCCTATAATTTCTACAATTCCTATAAGATACTATTTAAGCTCCACCTCTTACCTGGTCCTAAGACCACAAATGAAGGAAGAGGTCTCCAAAGATTAGTGGCTCTATTATTCATGTAGCATTTGCCACAGTATGTTTTGCACTGTTGTGGTTCCTCCTCTCTGAGTCTATAACTCATCTCTCCAACTGGCATTTTGATTCTTAGAGGACAGATTCTGTGACTAGAGTTCTTAGTATCCCCCAGACACCCTGTGTCTTGTTCACACTAAGTGTGTAATAAACATTTGTTTAGAGCCGGGGTTATTTCAAGTAAACCTATATATCTGTATCTATTTGATCTCTCTCTTTGCATACATGTTTGTAACTTCTAAGTGCTTTGAGCTTACTGAGTGAATAATAAAATTTCAGCACTTAATTTACTATAAGGGAAGTGTTTTAAATACATGTAGTTATAAACTATTGCTTAAGCATTCTTTCTTCCTTCACAAAAGGTCATTAGTCTTCTCTTCAGGGAATGTTCTCCTCTTACAGCCTCCTGAAGTACAATGTAAGCTTTCCTTTTCTTCTTTATTCCCCAGTCCCAAATACAGTCTCCACATGTGCTCTATCTTTGTAGGTGAAATGCTTCCTACCTCAGTAAAATCCAGCTTCTAAACGAATTTCTGTTGGTTTAGAGAGCAACTTGAGGATTCTGCACTTGGCACCATTTGATTTCCTTGGCATTTCTCCATAGTCACCATTTAGAAAGCTCCTGGTCGGCAGGATTTCTCTCCGTCATACACTCTGAGGAGATTAAAAAAGGATTGTATTACATTGGCTTGAAAATGTGATGGAAAATAAAATTTGCTTTACCAAGAAAGAAAGCTTTTGAATCTCAAACTGTTCCATAAGGCCCTTATACAGGGATAGTTCTTGGGGGAGTAAAATGACAGATATGGAAAAAGTTCCTTCTTATTTGGGTTGCCAGTAAGTAAATATCACAATGTTTAAAATCATGCACACAAATAAAAAAAGTTGCAGAACAAATGATTGTTTGTATGGTCTATAAAATATAGGTGTATATATACTTATAAAACAAGCTTGGATTAAGATCTTAAGAAAGGTCCTGAGCACTAAAGAAGCTTCTGGTACATAAGAAATAATATCCTTATTATTTACTTTAAGATTAAAACCATGCTAAAATTAATTAAGTATAAGGATGTCCCAACAAATTCTGATTTTTAAAATTGATGCATTTGTAAAAATGTCAAAGTCTTTTCACTTTTTTTTGTTGTTGTTATGTACTTCATCTGCCTGTTGGGTAATTCTGTTTTGTTTGCATGAATGTAAATGCCCAGAAAAAGGTCTGGAAAGAACAGCAAATCTTTAACACTGTTTCCACCTGTGGAGAGGAGTGGGTGGGGGAAGGCAGAGCATTGTGCTCTTTCCATTTTACTGTTTTTTCCCTCTCATCATCAATACCCCAAATGTAGTCATTTATCTCCTGTACAATTATTAAAATAAACAAATACGTTGGGAAAGCAAAACGCCTCACCTATTCTTTTTTAATTTTTAAACTTTGAGTGGAGCTGATGCACAATATTAGTTTCAGGCGTACAAAATAGTGATTTGATAAATCTATACATTATACTGCCATACTCACAACAAATGTAGCTACCATCTGTTACCATACAGTGCTATTGCAATATCATTGACCATATTTCTTATGTTTTGCCTTCTAGTCCCATGACTTCTTCATTCCATAACTGGGAGCCTATATTTCCCTTTACCCTTCACCGGTTTTGCCCATCTCCCCAGACCCCTCCCCTTTGCCAACCTGCCAACTATCCGTTTGTTCTCTATATTTACAGGTCTCATTCTGCTTTTTTGGGGTTTGTTTGTACATTTGTTTTGTTTAGATTCCACATACAAGTGAAATTGTATGGTACTTGTCATTCTCAGTCTGACTTATTTCACTTAGCTTAATACCTTCTAGTTCTATCCATGTTATAATTGGTACAATATCATTCTTGTATACATTTTTATGGCTGTGTAATATCCCATTATATATATGTGTATACATATATATACACATATATACACATATATATAATGTGTAATATCAGTTGGTTGGGTGCCCAACTTTGGCTCAGATCATGAACTTGGAGTTCATGGATTGGAGCCCCACATCAGGCTATGTGCTGACAGCCTAGAGCCTGGAGCCTGCTTTGGATTCTGAGTCTCCTTTCTCTCTGCCCCTCCCCTGATCACACTCTGTCTCTCTCTCTCTCAAAAATAAATAAAACATTAAAAAAAAATTTAAATTCTTATATTTCATATATATTCACATATATATTCACATAGTCTGGAAATCTGGAGGGAAGCTCAAATCATCTTCCAAACTGAGTATATTGAATTGTATTGTATTTATTTATTTTTTATTCTTGAGAGAGAGAGAGTGCAAGTGACCAAGGGTTGGAGAGAGAGGGAGAGAGAGAGAGAATCCCATGAGGGGCAGAGAGAGAGGGAGGCAAGGAGAGAGAGTGAGGAGCCTAAAGTGGGGCATGAGCTCAGCAACCTCAAAATCATGACCTGAGCCAAAGTCAGACACTTAACCAACTGAGCCACCCAGGCACCCCTATTGATTTTTCTTTCTTTCATTCAATAACAAGGTTGGGCAGCTACCCACTATTAGTCCTTCTCAGATATTGCTGCTAGTCATTAGCACCACGAACATTCAGGGTGTTCCTTCAGTTGCTGGGCACTGGTGCACAGCTCTCCATGTATTCATTGGTTGAACTCTCACAACGATCTTGTGAGGTGGGCATTACTATCACCGTCATTTTACAGTTGAAGGAGAAGAGGCTGGAGAGATTTCACTGTCTTGTGCAACCTGGGTCATACAGCTAGCAGGCAATGTCACCGGGACAGGTCTCTGGCAGCCTGACTTCACATTCTGCATAGGAAAGAGGAAGGGGGGCGCGGGGTGGAGCTAGTTTGTAGTTTACAATTTTTACTTTATGTCATACGTGGCATATACACTTTTGCCTAATTGGGAGGTGACTAAAGCATCTGTGTCTGGTTGATGTGTTGGTTGAAAATTACTATTATTACGACGATGATTATTATAGTATTTAGTAATTATGCAGTGCTTTATACTTCAAAGAACTGTGCTTTATAATCATTTATTAGCTATGTCTCACCACATCTCTATGGTACAAGATGCACTTATTGTGCATATTTTGCAGAAAGAGAAATTGAGGCAGAGTAAACTGGGCCACATCTGCATAAGAAACAGTGAAGGCACAATGCAGTCTCTCAAGATCTGGAGACTCACTGGACGGCCCAATCTGGACAACAACAGAAGTTTAATCCTTGAAACCTTTTAAAGGGAGGTGTCGGTTCCAATATTTTTTCTCAATGTTTAATTAAAAATTCAGTGTAACAACAACAAAAATTCAATGTAAAGTATGCTAAAATGTGATGACCATTCCCTTTTAGGCCTTCCATTTTTTAATATTTTCTTTTTCATTTTTGGACTTTTACTGCATTTGTGTCAATGTGACATTTTTGCTCAAATTCAATCTTGCTATCTCCCATTTCTCCATACAAGCACAATTTAACTACAGATACTGGTTTCCGGTGTCCATATTATATTGCTTCAAATTGCTTCCATTGTTTTTAAAAGATATCTTTTGTTCATGATAACTTGCAATAAAATAAAAACAAGGGTTTGTGCAAGAATTATACTTGAATTAAAGGAAGTTTTCAATTTCTGACAGTTTATACACTTCAAATTGAAAATAATAAACATATCAACATGACTTGGGATGAGAGGGAGAGAGAGAGGAGAGGGTTCTGTGTAGGTTTATTACAGCACCTATTAAAAACCCGGGAGAGATACCAAGCACTCTTCCAGAAATCTGGTTGTCTCTTTCAGTTGGGAGGCAGTAATGGCTTTAGCACATGGGAAAGGCTCAATAAATATTAATTTAGTGGTTAAGACAATGCCTATGAAGTTAGACGGCCTGAGTTCTAATCCTGGATCCATTACTTGCTAGAACTAGCTATGCTTATGTTGTGTGTCTCCAGTTGGTGTGGGGGTGGGGGTGGGGTGGGGTGGGAGAGGAAAAGGATCACACTCCATTAAATTAATTATGAAGCTTTATTCAAGTATTTGCCATTATTTCTCTTTTCGATTTCCACAGCTGTTGACTAGTAACGTTAGCTACAACACCATTAAAATGTGGTGGTAATGATATCTATAACTCGATGTCTCCATTTGCCTGGCTTGTTTAGAAATGGTACAACATGGTACCCCACAAATTTCTACCCCCGAGAAACAATTTAAAATTGCCTCCAAATACATTGCAATAAATAGTTATGAGCACATGTAAAATCTACAAGGCAAAACTCTCTACTTGTTTCTCCAAAACATCCATAGGACCCCACACGCCAGTTGCTGCAAGCTCAGTGCTTTCCTTGAAGATTTCACATGTGCATGAGGCCAACTCACGTACTACCTGAATAAGGAGCTGTGTCTGAGCTAAAGACACTGACACTTTGTGGGATGCACATTCAGTCTGCCAGAGTGTCTACACATTTTCAAGAGACACCAGCAATTGGGATTTTTATATGGTATTTCTCAGTTTAAAATTTTTGGCCCAATTTTTTTTTAATGCTTTATTTCTGAGAGAGAGAGAGAGAGAGAGAGCACGGGCAGGGGAGGGTCAGAGAGAGAGGGAGATACAGAATCCGAAACAGGCTCCTGGCTCTGAGCTGGCAGTCAGCACAGAGCCCGACGCGGGGCTCAAACCCAGGAACCGTGAGATCACGATCTGAGCCAAAGTCAGACACTTAACTGACTGAGCCACCCAGGCGCCCTGACCCAATTTATTTCTTAGTACAAAAGTCTGTGGGTCAAACAATACATTTAAGGGTGCTCTGTCAAATATCTGCCAATTATACTAGCACACATATACAAGTACACTGTGCTTTTATTCAAATCAGCAAATGCTTTCCAAGCACTTGTGCTAAGACATGAATAAAAGGCGAGGAAGACAAAATATGGCAAAGTGTTTACAAACCTCACAAGTTGAAGGGGGAGATAGGCAATAATGTCACAGACGAGAGTGAAAAATGCTTAGCAGAGGCTGGAACCCAGGACTTAGGCCGGGTGAGTTAAGTATTTGATCAGGTCTACATTAAAACAAACAAAAAACAAAGAACCCCATTATCTGAAAGCTTGGCAACCAGTGGACACCCAGGTAGATGGCTCTATTGTTTCACAAAACACCTTCATGCATTTTGGGGGTGGGAGCCATACAAAGCCAGAGCCAAGCCTTGCACAGTCCCAGGGGGACCATTCCTAGTATGGCTTGTGCAACTGGCACCCCCTTGAGCACCATTCAAGTTGTGTTCTTTATGAATGGTACCCCCTGGATTTGTGCAACCTGGTGATTCTGTCAACAAAGATAGGCCTGGAGTCTGGCCGGAGAGGGGGACTGAGAGCTAAATCCTTCTACATAATAAAGAAGAATTTTAAATCTTTGCCTAGTGGGTGGAGGCAGGAGGGTGGAGGGATTCCTGGGATGGGGAGAGGAAAAGGGTTTGGAAGAAAGATCTCTAGGATGAGGGAGGGCCAGCAATTTGGCAGCAGCCTGGAACCGACACCTGGTGAGAGAGTCCCTGTAATTTTTGAAGGAGACACATACGATCGATCCTCTGTCATCTTCCTTAACTTCTAGGAGACACTGACAAATGAAGTCGGACAACTTTTTCTTTGGTATCAGGTATGGCCTTTGAACCTCTTATGGGTGACTCAGCAAATAACCAGGAAAAGTCTCAATGTTGAGGCTCACACAGCAACACTTGGCTAAATATACAATACTATAATAACTTGCCTTTTAACTGTTTTTCTTCAAAAAGCTCAAAGTGCTTATACTTTTATTTCCTCATTTGTTCTAACATTCCAGTGTGGGAGGGGAAGATTTATGATAACATTATTTATAGATGGAGAAATTGAAATAGAGATTAAATCGCTTACTCAATGTTGCATAGTTTGGGTGGCGGAGCCCACACTGGAATTTGGTTCTCCAAGCTCCTGCCACGAAGTGGAGAGAGCATGAGTTTTGGAATTAGAGAAATCTTTGTTGGAACAATCCAGATTTCTGCCCCTTAATAAGAAAGTGGCCTTAAGTCAATTATTTCACCTAGGTCTCAGTTTTTCTCTTCTGTAAAATTAAGGCCATAAAACCCCATGCTAGTGTAGTGAAGATTAATTTAGAAAATGCGTGTAAAGCCCTGCCACAGAGTAGTTCCCAAATAAGATTAGTTCCACCCTTAACCCAGTATTATCTGGTTAAATTTCAGAACAGTCTTAAAGTAATCAAACAAGAATCCTCCATGAATACTAATTTTTTTCTAGCCTCATCTCCCACTGAGAGCAAACATAAATAAAAATGTTTCAACACGTCATTGAATTCAATGGGAGAACTTTTGCTTCACTAGTTACTCCTGTTGTGGATAATTAGGGAAAAAAAGAGAGTATGTGGAAGACAAGATAGTAGAGTAGTTTCTAGAACTTGAGCATGTTTCAGAATTACCTGGAAGGCCTGTTAAAACACAGATTGCTGGGACCCACCCCAGTGTTTCTGATTCACAAGGTCTGGAGGGAGGCCCAATAATTTGCATTTGTAGCAAGTTTACAGACGATGTTGATGTTGCTCATCCAGGGGCTACACCTCCGAGAAGGACTAGCTGTGTGTGGTTAAATGAAATTCTGGGGGTGGGGCCCAGCAATCTGTGCTTTAACAAGACCTCTGGGTAATTCTGGTGCATTTACCAGTGTGAGAAACACTGGCAAAGTAGTGAAGACAGACCCACATTCAAATCCTGACTGCACCACTTACAGTTGGATAAACTAGGTTGGGCGACAGACCTCTAGCACATCTGCGTCCTGTGGGAGCCTGACAAAGTCTGCGATTCAGGTTTCCTCTCACTGTCCCTCTAAGCTCTTCGGTGGAAAGAGAAGTTAGCGAGTCCTGCCAACCTGGGCTCTGTTTTTCACTTCTTCACACTGCGAGGCACGAAAGGTTGCTTAACTTTGGGTATTAGGGAAGTATTTACAAACACTTCTGCAATCACAAAAATAAAATAAACAAGACGGCCCTGTAAATAAAGTCAATGGCAAAGACATTGTTTACAACTTAAATTCGTAATTACGGGTTCTGAACCATGTCCATTTCCCTGCCTTTCTTAGTAGAAAATTTAAGAAATCTTTCTCCCCCACAGTTTTAAGAGATGCTTGTAAATTTGTTTTGCAGATAGTATGCACGCTACGAGGTTCCCTCACCCTCCCTCCCATGTCTGGCTTCAGATACAGAATCTGCCTCAGATGTTCGATGCCTTCCCGATTATGTGACTCAGGAATTCTTTTTTTTTTTTTTCTATCCCTTCTTTCCTTGCTTGGCATCTGGCTCTGTAGGTCTTCATACTGTCTCAGCTCACAGTGTCACAAATATCCAGGCTGGCCCCAGGACATTCTTTGGCTTACCTACCTTAATTTTTACGATTGCAAAATCCTCTATTTCCTTAACTAACCTTTTCTATCGCTTACTGCTGACAGTTTTACAAATTACCCCCCCTTGTTAGGGTGATCCTGATCCACCCAGAAATTGTTCCTATTGATGATGAGGTACGAAAATTGTTAACGTTTACCCAGTCTTACTTGTTACTAGGTACACTGAAGTGTTTATTATGCATTTTCATTTTGAATTCCTACAACAATCCGGAGGTGATTACACATATATGTGCCCACACACGGCGAATGAAGAAACTGAGGTTTGGAGAGGTCAAGCAACTTGCTTAAAAAAGTAAAATAGGGGCGCCCGGGTGGCTTAGTCGGTTAAGCGTCCGACTTTCGCTTAGGTCATGATCTCGCGGTTGTGGGTTCGAGCCCCGCGTCGGGCTCTGTGCTGACTGCCAGCTCAGAGCCTGGAGCCTGTTTCAGTCTGTGACTCCCTCTCTCTCTGACCCTCCCCTGCTCACGCTGTCTCTCTCTCTCCTAGAAATAAATAAAACATAAGAAAAAAAAAGTAAAAAAAAAAAAGTAAAATAACAGGATCCAGGCAAGAAGATTCGAGTCTCCCAGCTCTTGGGTTCTGTTCAAATACCAAGTAATGCTGAAATAAAGGAATATGATTTGCCTCCTGTCCTTAAAGAACGTAAAAATCTTGTTTTAGGGGTAGATGAGGTTTATATACACAAGTTAAAATCAAGAGCCACTGTTTGTGGTATTGGGTTTGATCGGCTCTCTCCCCTGCAAGAAGTAGATAATAATAGTAAGGGGCTTGGGGATGATTAACTGAATAAAGCATCCGAAGCGCGTAATACAGTGCTTGCCGCGAAGTAAGCGTACAAAAAATGTTACCTATCATTATTTTTAAAGGAGGCGGACTGGAGTGGAGAAAATACTGGAGAGTCGGGAGGCTGGTTGTGTACGCTAGACCCTCGCACTCAAATTCCCCGATCCTCGGTTTCATGGTCTGGAAAATTAGGTGGCTGGAGTGGAATAACTGGAAGAGCAGTAAGGGACGGAACCAGAGCCTGGAGATCCAAGAGGCCTCGGGGCAGAAAGGGTTAGTGACGAGTCTGGGGGCGGCTTTACGGCGCGAGGCGGGAGAGGCCACGCCCCGTCCCGCCCCGCCCCGCCCCGCCCGGGAGGCCCTGGCAGCGCCTGCCCGCTAGCAGTTCCGGTGCCAAAACCCTTCCCTCCCCCGCTCCCCCGGAAGTGCTTTTCCAAGGTTCGGGCCGGAGAGAGGCCTGTTAGGCACAGCTGCTGTGGCTCGATCGGCTCCGCGTAAGGGCCACTGCCCGGGTCGGAGCTCGGGGGTCCGCGGCCGCCGACCCGCTCCTGCTCCCTCCCAACGTCCAGGCCGACGGTGAGTGGCCGGGGGAGCACACCCGGATCACTGCGGGCCGCGTCAGGGCTTGTGCTCTCGGGCCCCCACTGCCCGCTCTACGCTGCGGGCTCGGCTGTCGGGGTTCAGGGAAGGGGCTTGTAGACCGCCGACGTTTCGCCCGGTCCGCCGGGCGGCGAGGAGCGGGCGGCGGGGCCTCGGGGTAGGCGGGGCGGAGCCGAGGAGGGGGTTCCTGGAGCTGTTGCAGCCGTTGGGACTTCAGAGTGGGGATGGGCTGGGCCTCTGTCCATCCGACCTCCTCATTTTGGCTCCCCCAAATCTTCGCGCTGCATTTCAGATTTGGTTTTCTGGGTCGACCTGGAGCTGGGAACCTGGACACCAGATTCAGTCTTGGTTCCAGTTCCCGACATTTGCATCCTCTGGCTCTGTCCTCGGGTCAGTAATCAGCCTGGGTCCCAGAGGTGTCGTCTCCTCGGTCCCGGGGCTGGGCGATGCCTCTGTAGATGCGGATGATCTTTTGCAAAGCTTTTCGTCTAGACCCGCCTAGGGGTTGCCCGGGATCGATTTGGACTGCTCTCAGGACCGGTTCTGGATAGGTAGGTCAGTGTGGCACCAGCGTGTCTCCCATGATCTTTACTCACTGGAAAGCTTGCTCCCGCTGTTGTTGAAGTCACTTAGAAAAACAACTTGCTTGAGCAAAGTCAGTAGTTAAGATAAGTTCCCTTTTTTTCCTTGCAGACTTAAGGATGCTGTTCTCTAGTAGGCACTCCTAATTCTTGGGGCCATCTGAAGTCACAGTTGAACGATGAGTTTAGTCTGCGGTTATTGCACGAATTAATTGCAAAGGGTTGGAGAATTCTTGTATCCCCTCTTCCCCGAAGTTTGTATGCCTTCATATTTGGAACTGTCATTTTCCTTAACCATCAAAGAAAATTTTTTTCTCAGTAACTCCGTCGAGGTTCCCTATACTGTTACAAATGTGCTGCATTGCAGAGGGTGCACACAGGTGGGCAGAGGGGTTTCCAGTGTGTGTGTGTTTTTAACCTATTTGAAGTGTTTACCTCCGACAAATTGAGAATTTCCTAGAGGAGAAAGTGATGCAGGTAGTTTTCTTCTTCTTCTTTTTTTTTTTTAGGAACAGGTTTTAGAGAATAAATTGCTGGAAGGTTTGTAGGAGATAAGGGTTTTCCACATTTAATAGTGATTTTTAAATTATCACAAGAGAATGTGGTTACTGCCGGTAATGGCTCTCTGCAGATGACCACTGGTTTTGCAACGCAAGTATACACAAAACCATCTTTGTGAAAACCTGTGACCCTTTCCTGCACTTCTCATCTTGTGCTTATATTACGACTTATACTGTGGTCTTTTGGGTACTTACCTCATTCTCCTCCCACTACTGGAAGGGAAGGTAATATCACGAATTAGGGAAAGTAGACTGAAGTGATAAGTTCAGTGAGCTCTCCTGTGTGCAAGAACGTTTTAGTGTTGTTGATTTTCGGGCAAAGCGTGGCTGATTTTTTAAAAATGGTTTCTTTTATTTCTTTATTGATTGTGGTCAAAGGGTGGGTGATGTTTTGAAGTTTCTGGAAAAAATTGTATAAGGAAGATTAGTTGCCCGAGTTTTAGATTTAGATAGGAACTCTAGATTCTTAGTCGCTTGAAGTACTTAATTGTTTGGAGCTTATGGTTGGAATATTGGAATGGAGAAAATCTGCAAAAGGAGTCAAGCTAGACATGATTATGGATCCACACTGAGATTATGGTAGCTAATGTGTTTAGAAGGGAAGTATTTAAAGAATTGTTAAGAGCAGAAAAAGGTAATTGGGGAATTTCAGGTGCCCTTAGGCACTGTAAATTTTATTATGTTCAAGTTCATTCAGTAGATATTAAACATTTACATTTTACATTTTATTGTATTATTCAAGTCAATTCAGTGGATACTGAACTTTTGCTGTTAGGCATCAAGCTATGTTAGGCAACCACGTAGGAACAAATAAAGATATAGCCCAAACCATTAAAATTCATGTTTTGGCAATAATTTCCTAACGTGTGTCAGAAATCATGAAGAGGTGAATTGAATTGTTAGGCATATTAAATTTTTCTTCTATTTGGAGGTGGGTGTTGCGTGTTTCATGAAAAGTACTGTTAGGCCTTATAGGATACAAAGATTAAATTTTTGGTCTTTCGGAATTTGAAGGGAATGTAAGCTTATCTGCATAAAAATATGTAAGTACTTACTGTGTGAGTGGTTTGACCCTAAGTTTGGAATTCTATGAAAGGAAAATGGGTTCATTTTTAATTGGAGTGATCAGCTAAAAAGTGGGAAGTGTGGAAGTAAATACTGCTTATGAAGGTAGCTCTGAAGCTGTTGAATACTTAGCCTTATGCTGAATGCTAGTTGATTTACAGATTTACATACATTTTCTAAGCTTCACAACAGCATATAAGCATCTTTCTTAACAACACAGCAATGCTCAAATATATTAAGTGGCTGAGCCTCCGTTTGAATCCAGGTCTGCCTGGTGCCAAAGCCTCTGCATTTCCACTGTATCATGCCACCTCCCAGTAAACTGGTAACCCGTTTTCACTGTTGCAGAGGGTAAGACTTTGCTGGGACAGAAATTTAGGGGTTAGGAGTAGGTGGATGAAGAAGGCTTTTTAAATAAAGGGAGTGATGTAAGCACAAGTGTGGAGGTGGGAAAGTCCATTGTATACACAGAGAAAAGTTAGTGGACAGATTGCTTAGAATAAAGGGTTGATTTTTGTAAATAAGAGATGAGGTTTGAGATTTTAATTGGGGCTGAATTGCGGAACATATTTAAATGCTGTAGTTAGGAGTTAATGAGAAACTGCTAGGTCTGACAGCGTCGTATGTAAAATGATTGGTTGTAGAAAGCTCACTCTCAGTACAGTATACATACTGGGCAAAGGCAGTGGCATTGAGATGGGGTGGGTGGGGGAGGAATTGTTGGGGGAAGGTTTGGAGGAACTGGAAGTTGAAAATTATACTCATTTTAAGTATGGGTGATGGTGATGGTACTATTATTAGAAATAGAGGCAAGGAGGTGCATCGTGAGATCAGTTTTGAATATGTTGAGTTTTTTATGTACTTGCAAAACACTGGAAATTCCCAAAGGCTTTTGGAAATGTGGGTTTGTAGTTCATGAGAGAGGTCAGTGCTAGGCATATATTAAACACGGGTGTAGAGAACAGTACAAATAGATGTACTTGTTGAATCTGTATAAGGAGATGAAAGAGCCGAGGGAGAGTTTATGAGGAAAGAAAGAAATGAACCTTTATTTTAGATGGCATGTTTAAAACAGAAGGAAAAGATAGTCTGTATTGTATTCTGCTCCCTCTCATTGCAGATTCAGAAGGAGTACAAAGAATCTGATCATTGAAAATCCAGTTGGGGAATAAAATTTTCTTGCCATTGCTAGCAAGAATATTATGCTGTCCTTACCCTGTTTCATAGAGGGTGAATTATTCCAGAGTGTTGGGCTTTGGTTACTTAAGAGCTGTTTGGACTTTTCTTTTGGGCATTTGTTGGCAAGTGATATGTGAGGATTTGGAAGCAAATCTCTGATAAGTATTCTGTTTATTTATATGTATGACTTTTAATTTTGGTTTCAATATCAAGAGTCTCTGAATATTCAAAAGTATTTTTTTTTGAGAGGCAGAGACAGAGTGTGAGCAGGGAAGGGCAGAGAGAGGAAGGAGATACAGAATCCCCAAAGCAGGCTCCAGGCTCTGAGCTGTCAGCACAGAACCTGACATGGGGCTCGAACCCATGAACGTGAGTGAGATCGTGACCTGAGCTGAAGTTGGAGGCTCAACTGATTGAGCCACTCAGGTGCCCCTAATTATGTATTTTTCTTCCAACTCTCTTTCTTATAAGTACTTTTGATTAACACAAGCAGTTTTGTCTTTAATGTTCTGGTTGTCCTAGAGGGATGGAATGAGATACTTTTATCCATCATGTCATGATGGATATATAAAAACTGTGTATTTGTATTTGGGAACTATTTAAGTACTAAAGATTTATAGACTGTCCTGTAGTTTTCTGTTTAGATATTTAAATATGGGGAAGTTGTGTATTAATGTGTAAAAGATTGTAATAGTTTGCAGAATGAGGCTTAGAGTTGTAACTTTTTGAGGACCAGTTTATTATTTTTAAGCCTGGAAATGCTAATTTCCCTCTTGAGAATGAATGTATTCCTTTATAGTTTATTGTCAAGTTGGTTTGTATTCCTTTTGTTTTTGACGAATATGTTTTTTACCATGTCAGGCACTTGGGAATGTCCTAAGAATCCTGCGTCAGTGGTGTTGGAGGCAGGGGGCGGTTTGTGTGTGCTTTGTCTGGGCCGGTTGGCTTAGTTGCAGTGAGCCTGGTATTATTGAGGCAAAGGTCAGGAGTTCCATTTAGCTTCAGTCTGATGGCCAGGGAAGTACACCTCGAGCCAGCTGTCTTGGAAATTCCTCAGTTGTCATTGGTCACAGAGGTGACTGGAGTAGGATGGATCTTTATACCACTGAAAGAATATTAGTGGAAACTTAGCATAATGGTTAGTAACTCTGACTCTGGAATTAGACAGACCTGTGTCAAAATTCTTGGTCTGCGACGATGGGAGAGTCCCTAAACCTCTCCAAGCCTCTATTTCCTCATTATTGAATAGGTTAATATTTGGTTTGGGCATGTCCTACCGTTGTTTTCTTTTTCCAAGTGGGAGTTAGCTGCTTAGACCTGTGGTTCCCCACTGCTGGACTGTGGAGAAGTGTCAGTCCGTGAGAGTTCTCATTTGTCTGAAATGAGAATGAGTTAGCTTTCCACAAAGCTAGATCTGTTGGATTTAAAAGACAATATTTTTTTCTAAATGATCTTTTACCATTTCTGATGTAAGCATATTCTTTTCTGAAATAACGGTGGTGGTAATTGGTAGTTATTTTCTTTTTAAATGTTCTTGGCAGAATAAAAGTTGCAACTCTTTGCTGGCCCCCCAGTTTTGTTTGTAAGATTATGGTTCTGTGAAATTTGAAAATCTTGACTTAAACAGAACCAGGGAATTGGGGGAGGTTACTCATCCTGTATATTATACATGGTCACGTTCGGTTTCGGGTACATTCTACCCTTCCATTACCCAATAGGGGCTGTACTGTGATTCTCACCACCGCTGAATTTAATGTGAAGTTTTACATGAAGACTTTCAAGGAGCAGTTCAGATTATTTTCAGTTCCGACAAGTTGCTTCAAATTATTTAAGGCTGTATTTCTCAACTAGAGTTTCGAGAGGAAGCTGGTAAGCGATGGGGGCTGTCTGGGGGTGCTGCTCTAAGTCATTACTCTGTTGATTAGCCAACAAAATAAATAACTAGCCTTTGACATAGTGAAGTAGTAGAAATTGGCTTTCCTTTTCACCTCTTCTGCAGGGAAGATCTTTGAAGCTAGAGTAAGAAAAGCTTTTTTAATATAGCAAGTAAACCTTGTACAAATATCAGTATTCAAAATGCTTTCTAGAGAAAGAATAGTTCAGCAATTTGCATAATGGGTTATGTAAGTGGAGCCACACAAGTCCTCCTGGGGACACAGATCAATTATTAGCATAAGCGCGATTGAAATTACATTCAGTTGTCTAGATGAGAAGCATTTTTACTCCCTCGTTCACTTAGCATTGGGGGGTGGAAAACTTAAGGTGCAGACCTCGCCTAAATGACTGTTAAATTAAGGCTTGACATTTGTTTCCTTTAGTGTTTTTGGATAGGTAATTTTAAGAACTGGGAGTGCTATAGAAATACTGAATGTATGTTAGAATGCCTAAAGCAAAATGTTCAGGTTAAGTTGAAATAGCTTAGGCCCTCTGTCTTTTAATTTTAAAGGAAACTGGAGGTTTGTTGCTTTAGATATTAAGGGTGTTAATTGTTCTGTAGAGTTTTGTCGATATCATTGTTTCTGGTAAAGAAAGGACTCCTATAGAATTCACTTATTTTAACAATGTTTACATTTTTCCTCGGAAATATTCCTGATGGCAGAAATGAATGGTATGCTCAGAAGTCTGGAGAGGTGGCCCAAAGAGTCCTGCTCTAGGTAGAAAACTTCATGATTCCTATAGGGTTTTATTTATAAAAATTCACATGAATTTCACATTTTGTTATTTTATGTAGATGTAAACAGTGTTTTTTAATGCACTGTTGGCTAAAATTGGTGCCCCCAAGAAGGAGCGATATGCTCATCCTCTGAATGTTCATATCCGTATGACATGGCTTGTATTCCAGTTTAGTAGTAGCAACGGTGCTTAACTATTTAACTTTGGCTCATAAAAAGAAAATGCTTTGCTTAATGGTTTGTTTGTTTGTTTGTTTGTTTTTTATTTCTAGGAGAGAGAGAGAGAGACAGCGTGAGCAGGGGAGGGTCAGAGAGAGAGGGAGACACAGATTCTGAAGCAGGCTCCAGGCTCTGAGCTGGCAGTCAGCACAGAGCCCGACGTGGGGCTCGAACCCACAAACCGCGAGATCATGACCCAAGCGAAAGTCGGACGCTTAACCAACTAAGCCACCCAGGCGCCCCCAAACATCAAACAATTTTGAATACTACTAAGGAGCTATAGTTTCATAGAAATAAAATGACTTTAAAAGGAGATTTAATCAGTTTTAAGATGTTCTTTTATATTTGAAGATTATTCAGTTTTATTTCTAGTGCTGTAAGAAATATCGCAGCTGTGTCTAATTGAACTTTCTATAATGATGGAAATGTTCTATATCTGTGCTATTCAAAAAATTTTTAAGTGTTTTATTTATTTCTGAGAGAGAGAGACAGAGAGACAGCGTGAGTAGGGGAGGGTCAGAGAGAGAGGGAGATACAGAATCTGAAATAGGCTCCAGGTTCTGAGCTAGCTGTCAGCACAGAGCCCAACCCGGGGCGCGAACTCATGAACCAAACCGTGAGATCATGACCTGAGCTGAAGTCGGACGCTTAACCCACTGAGCCACCCTGCCACCCCTGTGTCTGTGCTGTTCAATAGAGTGGCCCTTATATGGCTACCTAGCACTTAAAATGTGTCTAGTTTTACAGATTAACTGACTTTTAAGTTTTATTTAATTTTAGTTTAAATGCAAATGGCCTCACTTGTGGTTAGTGACTACTGTATTAATGCTGCTTTCAAGGGTTAGGAAGATGAGGCCACTCCTCAGCTCAGTTATAAGCGAAGATTAGGCCCTTCCTTGGTAAGTATTTCTTAAATAAAATAATGAATATTTTTATTGTTTCACTTTTTTTTTTTTAATTTGAGAGAGAGAGAGGGTGCGAGTGAGTGGGGGGAAGGGCAAAGGGAGAGGGAAAGAGAATCCTAAGCTGGCTCTATCCTACAATTTTGGGATCCTCACCTGAGCTGAAATCAAGAGTTTGGATGCTCAACTGGCTGAGCCACCCATGCACCCCCATTGTTTCAGTTTCTAAGACCAAAGCTTGTGAAGTATTCTAGATTTTTAGAGAGTAATCACTAGTCTTGATTATTTTCTTCTGTGTTAATTTTTTTTTTTTTTTTTACAAATAGTTTATTGTCAAGTTGGTTTCCATATAACACTCAGTGCTTATCCCCGCAAGTGCCCCCCTCCATCCCTACCTCCCCCCTCCCCCCCCACCCATGAGTCCTCAGTTTGTTCTCAGCGTTCAAGAGTCTCTCATGGTTTGCCTCTTCTGTGTTAATTTTTAAATTTGACTTTTATTACAAAAGCATACAGTGTACTGAATGTACAATTTAAGTAATTATAAAATGAACTACCACTAACTAGCTTGAAAAACAGAACATTGCTAGTATCTTTGGAGTCCCTTTATACTTCTCACCATTCGTGTTCTCTGTCACGCTTCCTAAGTAACCACCATCTAAATTTTGTGTTAATCATTCCCTTTTCCTTTTTATTTTAATGAATTTAAAAAAAATTCATTTCCCTTTTTCCAGTTTGGAGGTAAAACTTTATGTAGTTTTCCTTTATTTTAGTCTTTCCTTAATCCTAACAAATTAGATATTATTATTGTTTTAAACACTGTTGCTTTAATTTGCTTCTGTATTTACAAGTATCTTTGCTCATCATTTCCATTTGCATCTCAGACCTCTTGTCTGGGATCTAAGATCATTGTCTCTATGCCTGAAATATATCCTTTAGAATTTTCCTTAGCGAGGGTCTGTTGTTGGAAAACATTTCATTTGTTTGAAAATATATCTAAGTCTCATTCCTGAAGATGGGTTTTTCTGACTATGCATTCTATGTTAGCAGTCTGCATTCTTTGTTCATTATAGATCTTATTCCATTCTCTTTTGGCATCTATTGCTGTTGAAAAGTCTGTAATCCATCTAATTGTCATTCTTTTATAGATATCTGTTGTTTTATTATAGCTATATTTAGAATCTGTTTTCCACACCTTATTTGGGTATGTCTAGAAATTTATTTCTTTTTATTTTTCATGCTTGGAATTCACCAGGCCATGGATCTGAGGATTGGTGTCTTTCTTTCTTTCTTTCTTTTTTTTTTAAAATTTTTTAACGTTTTTTTAATTTATTTCTGAGAGGGAGAGAGAGAGAGACAGCGTGAGAATGGAAGGGTCAGAGAGAAAGGGAGACACAGAATCCAAAACAGGCTCCAGGCTCTGAGCTGGCAGCACAGGGCACGACGCGGGGCTTGAACCCAGGAACCGTGAGATCATGATCTGAGCTGAAGTCGGCAGACCAACCGACTGAACCACCCAGACACCCCAGGATTGGTGTCTTTCAAAAATTTTGGAGAACTTTTGGCCATTTTCTTCTCAAAACTTATTTTCCGTAATTTTTAATCTGGAACTTGTGTTGAAATATACTCGGTCTTCTTACTCTACCCTCTATGCCTCTTAACCTTAATATAAAACCTATAATTTTTTATATTTCATATTTTCCATTCTTTATCTTTCTGTGTTGTGTTCTGGATAATTAGATCCTTTCTTCGAGTTGGCTAATTCTTGCTTCAGCCGTGTCCAACCAGTTTATTTTTTCACGATAACTATTATATTAATTTTTATAGTAAAATATACTTACCACTTTAAACTTCTATTTTATTTTTTTAAAGTTTATTTATTTATTTTGAGAGACAGAGACAGCACAAGTTGTGGAGGGACAGAGTGAGGGAGAGAGAGAATCCTAAGCAGTCTCCACACTGACATTGTGGAGCCTAAGCTGCGGCTCCAACTCATGAAACTGTGAGATCATGATCTGAACCGAAACCAAGAATTGGACACCTAACCCTTTAAGCCACCAAGGTGCCCCTAACCTGTTGAAAAGTGTTAGTCTGTGATGTAAAGTACATTCATTAACACCATTGTCCATCTCCAGAACTTTTTTTTATCATTCAAACTGAAATCTGAAATAATCAGAAATAGTAATTTCTGATTCTCCCCTTTTACTAGCCCCTGGCAAGAGCTATTTTACTTACTCTTTCTATGAATTTGGCTATTCTGGTACCTCATATAAGTGGATCATATAATATTTGTACATTTGTGTCTGGCTTACTCACCTAACATGATGTATTCAAGGTTCATCCCTGTTGTATGCTAATTGAGTTTTAAAATATTTTATTTACTATATTTTTTCATGTTTAGAAGTTTCATTTAGTTCCTTCTTAAGACTGCTTTATCTTTATTATTTTTGGGTAGTCTACTTTTTCTTGGCCATGTTCTTAAACTTATTTTTTAAAAACCTATTAAATATATTTATTTTATATTTTGTCTCTGATAATTTTGATGTTTGAAGTCTTTGCATACGATTCTGCTGTTTGTTTTGCTGTATTAATTTTACGGAGTGATTTTTAATACTACTTTAAAATTGTGTACGTTAGGGGTACCTGGATGGCTCAGTTGGTTAAGTATCCGACTCGACTCAGGTCGTGATCTCGTGCTTTATGGGTTCGAGCCCCACGAAGGGCTCTGCGCTGACCTCTTGGAGCCTGGAACCTGCTTTGGATTCTGTGTTTCTGTCTCTCTCTGCCCCTCCTCTGCTTGTGCTCTGTCTCTCTCAGTCTTTCAAAAATAAATAAACATTAAAAAAAATAAGTAAAGTAAAATTGTGTAGCTTAGAGCTTATAAGTAAAACCCTGGTTGTTTCTTAAATTTTGGTCAAGATGTTGTTTGGTTTCTTTACTGTATAGTTACTTTTTTTTTTTTTTTCGTTTGCAACTAATAAGCAACCTGCAGGGAGGTAACCTGATGTTTTATTTTTTCTTAATGAAAAACTAAGTGCAGTAATATACCTTACATTTGTATAGTGCTTTCTAGTTTGCCAGGGATTTTTATATTTTATGATTTTATTTTATAGTTCTGCAAACTAAGACTTAGAAACATAGCTAATACAAGGTAGCATTGGAATTTAAACCCTGGCTTACTTAAGATTCCTTTTACTAGCAACACTTGCTTTTTAAGATTTTTAAGTCTAAATAGACTGTGAACTTGGGGCATGGTCTGTGTCTTGTACACTGTCAGTACCTTGACCTTTTCTGAATGAATAAATAAAATAGACATATATTGCTATATGACAAGTGTCTTATAGTACTGTTGTAATCGTGTTTTTATGTATTTTATGTTTATATATACATGTAGATATAATGTATAATTACCATATAATTATATACATGTGATTGTTGAGAGCTTAGAGCTTATGTTTTTGATGCTTTACATTAAGTCCAGCTAAGATTTTTGGATCAAAAAGTTGATGGATTTGCATATAGCAAAGAAAATTTGGTTTACTTGAAAATACTAAGTGATTGAAAGGGTGTGTGGGTGGCTCATTCCATTAAGTGTCCAACTGTAGATTGAAGCTCAGGTCATGATCTCACAGTTCTTGAGTTCACGCCCACAGCACAGAGCCTGCTTGGGATTCTCTCCCTCTCTCTCTCTCCTCCCCTACTCACTTGCTCCCTCCATCTCTGTCTCTCAAAATAAATAAATAAATAAATAGATAAAATATTAGGAAAAAACATTAGATGATGAAGGTGGGTGAGGCAGATTTTCTGATACTCGTTTAGTTCTTTTTCTAGTTAGTTATTAAACGATTCTTTAGGATTTGGTAATCAGAGGAAATGACTCAAGGTTTTTTCCTTTCCTTCCCTAAGGTCAGTTTGCATTGATAAACTAGGATGTCATGTTGGTTAGTGTAATCTTTTGACCTGGTGAATTGGTAGAAGCTGGATCCAGTGCAAATTCATGCCTTTTTTTTTTTTCTAATCCTACCTTCTATCTCCCATTCTCAGTTAAAGCTGGAAGGACTTAGGCATTATTGAATCTTGGCTAGAACATGAATTCATTCAGTGAATGACTTAGTCAGTAAATAGTTATTGGGAGACTAGTAAGTATTAAGAACCATGCAAGGCATTGAGGTTGAAATGAAGAATTAAGATGGATATGGTTGGGGCGCCTGGGTGGCTTAGTCGGCTAAGCCTCCGACTTTCGCTTGGGTCATGATCTCGCGGTTCGTGGGTTCGAGCCCCGCGTCGGGCTCTGTGCTGACTGCCAGCTCGGAGCCTGGAGCCTGTTTCAGTCTGTGACTCCCTCTCTCTCTGGCCCTCCCCTGCTCACGCTGTCTCTCTCTCTCTCCTAGAAATAAATAAAACATTAAAAAAAAAAAATTAAAAAAAAAAAAGATGGATATGGTTGCTATCATGTAGCACAATTTAGGAGTCATGAATTATTTATATCCTTTGTATTAGTCACTTAATATATTTAAAGTTGAATATATGTAAGAAAATTTTATTTATAGCTGTTGAAACTTTTCTGACAAGGGAGAAAATTCTGAGAACTGTTGCTAAATGGAATATGTAAGTATAGGGTTTGAGATTCAGAACTATTCAGTTAAGCATATTCTGAAAATTGACTGATACTTTCATTTAAATTGAAGGCTTTTATTAAAGCCTGACTTAAGTAAGTTATGGTTCGATCTCAAGTCTGCTATTTGCCTCATGTGTGGTTTTGTGAATAGTTAGTAGGCAATAGTGTCTTGAAAGTTATATATTTTTACAAAAAAAAAAAAAGTTATGTATTTCATGGCTCATTTTACATTACTTTATCTCCCACCCTCTCAAAAAAAAAAAAAAAAGCACATAATGTGTATGTAAGCACAGGCATTAAAAAAAAACCCTTATTTTTAGGTTGAGACTCATAGGAAGTTGCAAAAATAGTCATGTCCTATATACTGTTAACTCAGTTTCCCCAGTGGTGACATTTTATATAGCTGTCATACATAAGAGACTCAGGAAGTTGATATTGGTACATTACTGTTGACTACAGTAAAGACCGTATACAGATTTCACTATTTTTTAAATCTTGCATCTCTGTGTATATATGTATGTAGTTCTATACAGTTTTGTCCCACGTATAGTTTTGTGTAACCACTACCATGATCAAGGTTCAGAGCTGTTCCATTACCAGATAACTCCCTAGTGTTACCTCTATATATTCACAGCCCCACTCAATACTAGTTTTGCCATTATGAAAATATTGTGTGAATGAAATAATACAGTATATAGCCTTTTCAGATGCATATTTTAAAAATATATTATGTTTTAATTCCAAAAGTAAAATTAACATTTCAGAAAGGCTGAGCAGTGGAAAAAACATAATTTGAAACCATCCCTCTCATAGTTATCATTTTGGAGTTTTTTACAGCCTTTTTCATAGGATGTTTTATATCATATTTTTAGCAAAAGCTCAATTTTATTTGCTTTTTTTAACTTATATTAAATATTTTCTGTTACCATCATACTTAATTTTCACTGTTATAGGAAATGTTGCAGAACACACCTTTGAGCATATAGAGTTCTTCATATTTTTAGTTATTTCCTTAGGGCAGATCCCAAATGTATGATATTGAGCCAAAGGATATGAAGGTTTATTAGTCTTGAAACATTTGGTCAAATTGCTCCTCAGGAGGATAGTATCACTAGTACTGTTTCACTGTATCCTTGTTAGATTGGATATTAGTATTACTTCCCCGCCATTCTCACTTCCCCCCCCCCCCACACTTAATAAGGTGAAAAAGGTACTTCACTGTTCTAATTTTAGAGCGCATTTCTTTATGTAACATTTTTTTCCTTGAAGAGGAAAATTGATTGTAATGTCAGAATGACATGAGCTTTAAAAAATGTGATTTTGCTTTTAAGTAATTTAGAAAAGCATTTAATATCTCTGTTAGTGTTCAGCAGTTCTGAGCAAGTGGTTGAATCACCAGATCCTTCTTTACCTTACCTGTACCTCCTTAGTTTGCAGGTTTGTTATGTGCAAAATGATTGCCAGTTTCTGCATTACTTCTCTCTGATGTCTGCCATTATCTCTTAGTTACTATCCTCCGTCTGGATCCTTGACCTTTTCCCCTCTTCCTCATCAGAGAGTGACCGCTCCCTCCACTGGTACCACACCAGCACCTCGTTCAGTTCTCCTATGTTCTTGTCAGCTTCAAGTGTAAGGTCATGCTGATATGTTAAGCATTACTGTGATGTTATCCTTATGGCTAAGTGTAATCCTGGCAGACTGTACAGTCTCCTGAGGGCATTCAGTAGTGTTAAACATCTTTACTTTTTTGGTGGCCACCACAGAAGTTGTATGGCTAATAATGTATGGAGTGTATATAATGTACATGAATACAAAAATAACAGCATACAAGGAAATTGTACACCTTTTACTGTTCTGTGTGTTTTGAACGACAGCAGTATTCTTAAGGCAGTAGAGCAGTAGGGTAATAATAAAACCTTTAAAACAGAAGTTTTTAGTTGAATGTTACTAAGTGCCTTGCATTGTGCAAGTACTTTATTTAGTCTTCACAATTTTCCCATAAATTTTGGGAGTATCTAGATAGGAAGACCACATACATGATGTGGAATAGATAATTGAAAAAGTTGGTTAGCAGGGAATCATAAAATGATACCTTATTTATAATTTTAACTCGAATATGCGCTATATTCTTTCACCACTTTTGGGCCTCTACAGTGTCAGTGTATTTCTTTATGGATGGATCCTTTGGTTAGAATTCTGGATTGTTAGGGCACCTGGGTGGCTCAGTCAGTTAAGTGTACGACTTTGGCTCAGGTCATGGTCTTCCAGGTCCGTCTCTGTGCTGACAGCTCAGAGCCTGGAGCCTGCTTCAGATTCTGTCTCTGTCTCTCTCTCTGCTCCTCCCCTGTTTGCACTCTGTCTGTCTGTCTGTCTCTCTCTCAAAAGTAAATAAACATTTTTAAAAAAGAACTGTATTGTCTTTTTAACATAATCCATACCTAGGAGGCATAATCTATTGGATAACATAACAGTATTTCTTTCCTATAGAAGAATTTAAGGCACTTTCTATGGTTTTATGCCTTTTTTCCTTATTCTTTTAAAATTGTTTTATATATACCTAATTCCATAATAACTTTAATAAAAGAATTAGTTTTTGAATCTTTTTGAACTTTTCAACATAATTTTCAGAGAAAACCATCCCTTTCACAGTCATAAATGTCAGAAACAGCTGGCTCTTGTTAAACGTCCAGCTCATTTGGTGAGAACAGAAAGGTGGGGGCATGCTAAGAAAGTGATCTACTTAGAAGTGGTCAGCCTGTGGTGGGCATCAGGGAGTGATTTATGGAGGGATTGGAGGGCTTTATTTCTGTAAGTTACGATAAGGTAAAGGCCTATTAAAAGAGTATTCTTATTTCCATTTGATAGATGAGAAAGCTGAGGCCTCAGAGAGTTGAGTAACATTCCCAAGGTCAGGCAGATAATAAGGGGTAGAGCCCAGGACTTGTACCTAGGGTCTGTATAGATTCAGATACAGCGTATCCTCCTAACTGTGCAGGCGCCAGATGCCTTACAGGTCGTCTGGTTTCCCCATTTCAGTGAGTACTCTTGGGTGGTCTTCAGGTCATGCTTGGGGGTAATGGTTTTACAGTATTTCTACTTTTTGGGTCCTAGCTTTAGTATTTCTTTTGTACTATGTAAAAAATGAATTCTCAGGTGAAAATTAGGCTTAAAATATCTGTTTTATTTGATACTGGATGTGTACATTTGAGAAATATGGCTAAGATCTTGCAGTGTTGTAACAGCTCAAGTAATTGTGAAATTAAACACTGTAAAAGGGAAAACTGGAGCGGAGAACACAGACATAAACTTTTCTCTCCCTTCTGTTAAATTTCCTTCATAGTTTGGGATCTGATCAGTCATCTTTATGCATGTCATTACTTGTTATTTCATGAAGCACCCATTGAGCCATGAGGATTTAAAGAAGAGGATATTTTCTTGTAATTCATGGGTGTCTTTGTGTCCTCGCCAAGAACACATAAGCCTTTTTCTGATAAATGTTTGTCAATATTTAGAGCCGGGTATCTATTTTTAGTTTGCATCTTGCTGTTCTAGAACGGTAAAAAAAAAAAAAAAAAAGTAAAATACTCTTACTTTATTCGTTTTCATATATTGGAATCCAAAAAGTTTTCCCACAAGATAAAATGCAGGTGGTACAAAATAATTCATTGGGTTTTCTCTTTTTATTACTGAAGACTATAGCTACAAGCAGGGTTTCTGATCACTATGAGATAATGGTGTTACCACATTACCGCATTGAGTTTTAATTCCAGCATTCCAAATAGAAATTTGTTTTTTTTTTAGTTGGCATAGAAAGCTGTATTTCAGGTAGTATTTGAGACTATTAGGCTATTTTTAAATCTTGAAAATAGCTTATGGAGCTCTCAGCTTTACTTTAGGTGGTCTTGACTCAAGATAGGAAACCCTTGAAATGAATTTAAATATTTGTGTAGCTGTTGATCCCTGAGTTTGATGTATTATAATTTATATTATGATTAGCAGTAGTCTTTAATTGAGTATATCAAATAGCTCACTCTTGAGCTGTAATAAATGTAAAACATATAGAATAAAAATGAACATAGTCAGTTGGTAATATTCTTGTCCTTTTTTTGGTAAATGTCAAGATATGTAAACTCTACATAATAATGCTGAGGCACTTTTTATCCATCTGTTTTCTTATTATATATATATATATATATATTTTTTTTTTTTAACGTTTATTTATTTTGAGAGAGAGAGGGAGAGAGAGAATACCAGGCAGGCTCCACTGCCAGTGCAGAGCCCAGTGTGGGGCTTGATCTCATGAAGCATGAGATCATGACCTGAGCTGAAATCAAGAGTCAGACGCACAGCCAACTGAGCCACCCAGGCACCCCTACCTGTTGTTTTCTTAAATATGTCTTTATTTCATGAGTTAGTTTGTGGTTTGCAATAGTCTGAATATTTAAATTTGGCAAAGGAACGTATGGATTATTTTTGATATGCTAGCTAGGTAGCATCTTTCATTTACTAGATATATTCTAGACCTCATTAGGCTGGTTGGTTTTGACAAGAAACTTTTGTGCTATTTAGTTTGATTTTTTTCTTCTGTTTTGTTTTAAACAGATCATTAAGTCTAAATTTGGAATGGTACAGAGCAATACAGCTGTGTGCTTAAATGCCAGTCAGTGTTGTTAACAAGAGACCCAATAAAAAGATTTTTTATTTTATAAAAAATAAATATGATCCTCTTCCTAAATATTATCATGTTATATACTGCACTCCCCTTTCAAGATTTTTTTTTTCCTGGTTTTGTAATAGAACGGTCAGATTGTAATAAATGTTTGAAACAGAGGAAGAAGAGGGGATCAGGTTAGTATTAGCTGCTGTTGTGTTAATTGTTCTTTTCATCTAGTATCAAAAATCTTATTAAGTAGCAATATTTAAAAATTAGCTTGAGAAAGAGTTTGAACTTTCAGTTTCTTGAGTTTTACTTACTGAGGGACTGCTGTGTTCAATGTTGCTTGGAATTTAAGAGATAAGGAGAAAAATTCCGTTAAAAATGGTATCTTAAAAGTTTGTTATTTTGGTATTTGAAACTTATTGCCCTATGACTTTGTTGTCCCCCTTCCTCCTATATTTAAAAAAATTTTCTTTCTACATTTATTTCTTTTCTGGGAGACAGAGAGAGGCAGCACAAATAGGGGAGGGGCAGAGAAGGAGGGAGTCACAGAATCTGAAAAGCAGGCTCCAGGCTCTGAGCTGTCAGCACAGAGCTCTACGTGGGGCTCGAACCCATAAACCGTGAGATCATGACCTGAGCTGAACTTGGACACTTAACCGACTGAGCCACCTAAGGCCCCCCACCCTCCCCAAGATATTTTAACTGCCATTTGGAGTCAAATGATTTTGGTACCTAGATTCTTTACTAAATATTTCTGGGGCATGTAGCCATTTGAGAACTAGACCCTAACCAGGGATTCCAGCCAGATAGGTTTTTTGTTGTTGTTTTTCCCTTTTGATGAAGCACAGTTTTTAAAAGTGCTGACAAAATTATATTGCATCCAGTTTTATTTCTGTAATCAAGGTTGCTTTGGGTGAGAGAAATTCTTCATCTCTTTCATCACCTATTACGCTTTGTTTTGACTGGTGCAAAGTTTCCAAAGTTGTGCATCTTTTCACTAAGGAGAAAGTGAGTATATTGGTTATTGGGTAACCTCTAGCAGCCTAGATTCTCAGGCCTAGTTAACACTACCTGCAGATGAGGAGGTACAACTATTTATGTGTCAGAGGATCAGGGACAGTTGTCTAAATTCCTTAAAGAATTTGAACTTCTTAATTTTTAACAAAAGGGCAATGTGTGTACAGATCCACAATTTAAAGGTACAAAAGGGTTTATTGTAAAAAGCAGGTCTCCTATGTCCCTGTCTACCAGGTTCCATCCCCTGAGGCGATTGCTGTTTGTAGCAAGTTTCCTGCATTTACAACCTTGTTCACTCTTTATTAGCTGCATAATACCCATTGTATTGAATATACTATAAATACCCTTTTTGGTGGACATTAAGCTTGTTAACTATTTTTTTTTATTAAAAAAATTTTTTTTTTGAGAGAGAGACAGAACAGTAGCAGGAGAGGGTCAAGGAGAGAGGGAGACAAAGAATCCAAAGCAGGTTCCAGGCTCTGAGCTGTCAACACAGAGCCTGATGCTGGGGCCCAAATCCACGAACCATGAGATCATGACCTAAGCCAAAGTTGGATGCTTAACCGACTGAGCCACCCAGGTGCCCCTTTAATTTTTTTAAAAAAGTTTATTTATTTTGAGAGAGAGAGAGCGCGAGCATGGAAGCAGGGGAGGAGCAGAGAAAGAGGGAGACAGAGAGAATCCCAACTAGGCTCCACACTGTCAGCATGGAGTCCTTTGGGGGGCTCCAGCTCCCGAACCCGTGAGATCATGACCTGAGCTGAAATCAAGAGTAGGAGGCTTAACCAGCTGAGCCACCCATCTTTTCTTTTATAAATAATGTGGTAGTGAGTATTGTATGCATATTTCACTCCTGTGCAAATGTATCCTGACCTTAAGTTTTAGAAGTAGAATTTCTTTGCCATTACTATACATACATTAAATTTTTTTTTTAAATGTTGGGGCGCCTCAGTAGCTCACTTGGCTAAGCGTCTGACTCTTGGCTTTGATTCAGTTTCATGAGTTCAAGCCCCAAGTTGGGCTCTGCACGGGCAGCACGGAGCTTGCTTGGGATTCTCTCTCTCCCTCTCTGCCCTTCTCCACTTGTGTTGTCTCTCTCAAAGTAGATAAAAATGTTTTTTATAAAAAAAGTTATTTTTAAATGTTTACTTATCTTGAGAGAAAGGGGGAGAGTGAAAGAGAGAGAGAAAGAAAATCCAAAGGAGACTCCACACTGTCAGCATGGCTCCATCTCAGTAACTGTGAGATTATAACCTGTGCCAAAATCAAGAGTCAGACACCCAACTAACTGAACCACCCAGGCCTGCAAGATTTTTGATAAATACTGCAAAATTGTTCTTGGTGTATTTGTTTCTAAAGCTAGAATATTAGTTTTATAAGGGAATGTTTGCAGAAGTATGATCACTGATTGGTTATATGCTATTTATAACTAGATTTATTTTCCTTATTTTTATTAATTAGGTGATTGCAAACTGATTATTTGCACTGCACAAACTACTGACATTCACTTGTTTACTTTGTCAAAATGGATTGTTTTAATTACTAGCAGTCTTTGTAATTTTACTCTTTTAGGATAGGTAGCCTCTATCTTGTAAATTAATTGTTTGAAAAGGGTTTTGGCTAGGGAGTGGGTGAGTTTAAAAAAAAAAAGGAATTTTTAATTGGAAGCCTATTTTTCCAATAAGTCATATAAAAATGGTGTTTTAGCTTGGTCAAGCCATAAAAAAATTATAACCCATTATATTGCAATATATTCGCAACACTCTATATCATTGGTGGAAATTCATTTTGCTGCATCCCTATCTTATGGAGCTGGGTTGTAATTTCCATTACCTGGAGCTGGAGACTTAGGGTGATACCTTAGGAGCAGAGTGTGCCTGGATCAGGTAGTGAATGAGTTGGAAGTAAAAGAGGGAGAAACAACGATAGAATGAGATTCCAGTGGGTTTATTCCTTTCACGTGTTGCTACCTGGCTGTGCTGGGACCCTATGAGGGAGGGAGCAGGGACATGGGAAAGATAGGCTTTTCCTTCCTTTTCCTTCATAGTAACTCCCCTTTTTTACTAGTTCCGTTCAGGAGGTCCTGATACCTGGATTTCAGGTGAGTTGAGATGAACTAAAGCTTGATGGAGGTGATGGAGGGGGATGAAGAGTGAAAATGCCTAATTGTCAGAAGGTTTATAGTCTGAGAATACGGAAGTTGAATAGAAAAGATTTCTAGTGATAAGACAAAGAACCATCTGTAAAGCATTTAGTTTAGTTTTGTTTTAATCTTTTATATTTTTTTGGAAGCACTTGGGTGGGCAACTTTGAGGACATTTTAAGCACTGTTTTGGTGGAGAGGACAGTGACATCTTGGCTACGTGCGGATTTCTTTAAGGGTACTCTAACCATTCTTCCCTGAAGAGAAAGTGTACACAAAGGCTCTGACTTACAGAGAATGTTCTCTTATATCCCAGTTGGTTTAAAGGTATCGGCTGGTCTCACTTGAAGTGGTAGCAATAATTCTCTTTCTATTTGGTTCCGTGGTGGAGCAAAACAGTTGACTATACAGCCGTTGTCCTTCAGACATGTCTAAATTTCTCAGTCTATTTATGAGCATCAACAAACACTTTGTGCATACTTCTGCCGTGGGTTGAATGCGTCTATTTTCCTTTAATTTAGCTTAAAACTAGTAATGGAATTCCTGAGGTTTTGAGAGGAATAGTGTTGGCAAGCTTAGTTTTGAAACTAAAGGCAAATTAAGATACCAAGCAAAACAGGAGACTATTACTTTAGAAAGGGATCTTAAAACTCTGCTGACATTTGCAAACCCAGTGTCTTATATTTATATAAGCTTTAGATAGGAACTGCTATTTTTCTAAAATTGTTGGTTTAAAAATAATTGTTACATTTGTGCATTTTAAAAGTTGCTTCTAACACACTTTGGGTATGCTGGAGCTCAGCCTTTTTAGCAAAGTCTCAGACATTTGGGCATCAGCCCTTTTGGTCTTACTCTGTCTCAGACCGTTTAAGATAATTAAGATGGATTGTGGATGTTAGGAATTTGATAAGCTTCCATTAAATCTAATGTGGTTTAAAAAAATTGCTTAAAGTGGCCTCTGAATATGTTAAAATATGCTACCATCATATGAATTATGAAAGTTAGCCGAGTATTACTAAAATGACAAATGATAGCACTTGTCATTTTGATGTTTGTTCTTTTAGTGTACTGTTTCACTGCTTTTGGAAGATATTAGCTGCATGTCCTCTGACAGATTATACTAATTAAAAATAGGACTTTCCCTGATTAAATCTATTTAATTCTTAACTTTTGTGTGCTTGCAGTTAATATTCATTTGTGGCCTTAGCATTTATGCAAATTTTGCCCATCCATCCTATGAGCTTTTTTTGAGTGCCTATTCCGTTAAACCTATCTGTATATTTTGTTTTGTTAGGTATCTCTTACTATCTTTAAATTCCTCCAGTGCAAGAATTATTTTTCCTTGTATTCTTTGATAGTTCCCACAATGCAGTGCATGAATGCATTTTTTGTGGGTAGATACTTAGAACTTATTTGCCTCTTCTACCATTTAACAGATATTTACCCAAAGCTTACTTTGTTCTAGAGGCTGAGGTTGCAAAGGTACGGACTCTGCCTTTAAGTTGCTTAGACTCTCATAGGAGATTGTGAAAACAAATCAATTACAGTACCATGTGTCTTTCATAACTTTGAAATTATCTTTGAGAGGGCCAGAGCTCTACCTCTGATAGAGGTTTTTGTACTCTCCCTCTGAAGAATGGAAGCTAACATTTTTAGGCGTCTAACAGGTTCTCTGTCCGTTTATCCTCCTAAATCCTTTGGCATAAACATGATGTTCATTTTAAACATGAAGAATCTGTCTTAGAGAGGTTGCATAATTTGCTGAAGGTCACTTAGCTAATACATTGTAGAGTTGGGATTCTAACAGTGTTCTTTCATTTATACCAGGGTTTCTTAACTCGAGCACTGTTGACATTTGGGGCAGTAGTTTTTTGTTGTGAAGGGTTGTCCTGTGCATTGAAGGATGTTTAGCAGTATCCCTGGCTCTACTGGGCCAGGACTAGGGTGGAGCAAGGAGGCACCTAAGGCACAAAATTTAAGGATTCAGTCAATCCCAGGATTTTCACAGTGCCTGGCATTTAATTCTCACATCTGAGAAAGTTCTCCTATGCTTTGGCTTCTAGGTTTTGGTTTGATATTCTCTGGAAACGATACAAGCACTGAATCCCTGAGGCATTTAGATGTTCCTTGGGAGCTGGAGAACGGTATGAGCAGGGGCTTTTGGCACCTTTTGTCTCTCAGCCCAGAAGACCTGCTCTTGGGCAAAGGTGACTAGTAAGAAATGGCATATATAAGTGCCACGTAAATCCCTTCTAAATATTACAGAGTTTAGAACCTTTAGGTGATACGTTACAGAGCAAAGATACCAATTGCTTCAAACTAATGAAGACTTAGAGCAAAAACTATACATTGAATATATTCAGCTTACTTTATTTTGTGCCTGGTGACCTAGCACTTTCCTGCTAGTGTTGATTTTATGCCATTAGAAATTCCATTAATTGTTTTCTCACATCTCTCCTTTAGTGTAAGTATATCCTCGTCCATTAATACCTTTTGATGTTAAATGGACCGTAGACTGCATGCTAAACTCAACTACATTGTTGGTGTAGTTCTTGAAAATGGAGTCTTTCAAAAATTGAGTATATAATAAAACCCTGAATTTTAGGAGTATTGAGAAAATGGTGCCTGCAGAACTATTAATAGCATGCCAGATTTGGAGTCTTAAATAGTTTCGACTTACATTTAACTTTCTGATAAAGTATTAATATTTGACTTGTGAGAATACTTTTTCTTTTATATTGGTAGGACTTTTGTTAGATTATAGTAGTTCCTGAAAAACTAGTAGAGTAGGCCAGCCTTGTTATAGGCAATAGAGAGCCATTAAAGGTTGTTGAATAGAAGAGTAATTTAGTAAAGGTAACTTTTCAGGATATTATTCTCACAACCATATTTATAATGTATGGGGCAACAACCTTCACAAAGGTCAGGTTAGAGGCCCCGCAAGAGGACATAATGAGAGTCTGAACTAGGATGCTTGGATAGGAACGGGTAAATAAGTCTGGATGAGAACATTTGTTGGAATATATTGTTTTCTTGATTATAAAAATATAGTAAATGTATAAATATAGAAAAATTTGAAGATGTTGGAATATATTGTTTTCTTGATTATAAAAATATAGTAAATGTATAAATATAGAAAAATATGAAGATGTTTTTTTATATTTTTTTCTTGATTATAAAAATATAGTAAATGTATAAATATAGAAAAATATGAAGATGTTACTTATTTTTATTTCTATCATTTAGAAATATAACCACCTTTAATATTCTCAGGCATTCCTTTTAGTTCCATTTCATCTTACATCCTCCTGTGTGCCCCTCCACACCAAGTTTTGGAGGAAGAGCCCAGAAGGCCAGATTCTCTTCACTTAGGTTATGAAGTTTTTAAAGAACTAGCTTTCTAAGATGACTTGATTTTATTCATACGCAGCAGGAACCCAACAGGTGTTTGTGGAATGAATGAAGTGGTAACTGCTGGATTTCAGTGGATAGGCAAAGTTAATGCCTAGGTCTTGAGATTGTACGAGTAACGATAAAGGAGAATTTGGCTAGCTTTTGATGGTGAAGTTGGAAATGGTACTGCTAATGATAGAGTGATCCAGAAGAGAATGGATTTTGTTTGGAGGTATTGAATTAGATGTGCTGGCACAATATTTTAAGTTGAAATCTGGAGCTTAGTTGAGTATTTGAGGTGATCACAGTGAGAAGATGTGGAGGAGGATTTGAGTTTAGAAATAGCCACATTTCTGGTCAGAACAGTGTTTCTTTTTTTTTCTCTAAACTCTTTTTTTTTTTTAGTGTTTTTTTTTAATGTTTTTATTTATTTCTGAGAGGGAGAGAGACAGCGTGAGCAGGGAAGGGTCAGAGAGAGAGGGAGACACAGACTCCGAAGCAGGCTCCAGGCTCTGAGCTAGCTGTCAGCACAGAGCCCGATGCGGGGGTCGAACCCACAAACCGTGAGATCATGACCTGAGCTGAAGTCGGACGCTTAACCGACTGAGCTACCCAGGCCCCCCTCCGAACAGTGTTTCTGATGCATCAACTTTTTGAGGACCACTTCAAAATACAGTTATTTCCTTACTATTCTTCTTTAAATGACTCTTTTACTTAAGTACATTTATTTTAAAGGAAAACCTTACATTGGTCCTAAAAATGGCAAATGAATACCACTTGCTTTAAGCAGTTAGCAGTGCAAAAATGGAAGTGATAACACCAATATTAATGGTATTAAATTTTAGCTAGATAGTGTTGCCTGTGAAATCCTCTAAGTTTAAGTCTACTCAATATAAATAAAAAGCCAGATGAAATGAAAAAACAGTAAGACGTTGTAATTAGAAGACCCGAGGGTTTGACAAGCTAATAACTTTCTCATGAAATGATTCATTATTATATATGTGTCACCTACTGTGGTACATATCCCTTGCTTTGGGAAATGCTGAGGTGTGGTAGAGGAAGAGGCATCTGCTGTGAAAATACAGTCAGCTAGTGGTTGGACAACTGAGAACCAGGAGAGATCAGTGATGTCCTGTAAGTCTTAGGGATGCTGTTGAAAAATCAAGGAAAGGTTTTTTGATAACTTACATATGAAGATGTGGTGTTGTCTGTTTAATGCACACCAAGAGGTTTCTGCATTCTGGTGATTCTCATATTTGGATTCAGCCAGTTCTCATTGGCAAACATGTAGAGATGGATAAAATACTTCCTTGGGGTGTTAGCAAGTTATATTGGAGTATCAATAGTGAATGAAAACGTGGAGAAGATACAGGACACTCATGAGGAAAATACATTCCTGGCTTTCAAAAAGTAACTGTTAGAACATTATTTTGGTCATGTTCTTATTCTTGTGACAGAGATTGTAGCAGACTAGTTAAGTCTGTAGTAATGATCCAGTAAATGAAATTTATAGATCCAGATGTAAACATGAATTAGGCTGCCATATATATACACAAATACATGACACACATACGCATGTTACACACGTGTGTGCACACAATTACTGCTCCTCTAAAGAATTTCCCTTCCCCCATTTTAGATCCTATTTTGAGAAACTTTGGTTGTATATCTTCATTGGGATAGGGAAAATTTTTGTAAAATAGTTATTATGCAGAGTTTTTGTCTCTGAGTCATATTCCAGGGTATGAACCAACACTGGTCACAGATTTGAAGTTCTTTTTACTTTTGGTGGGTCAGTGAAACTAGTGTATTAACAGTTTACTTTGATTTTTGTTATCCTTAAAAATGAAAGTTTGTCCTTGAACTCTGAACATATTTTAGAAGTTCTTTGAATTTATACTAATAAAATCATTCTGTGAATTACCCATAATGGTACTTTGTTCTCTGCATTATAGAATTTATTTTAAAGAATATCTGAATAGAACATATGCTTCCTGTACTTAATTTCAAGCTGAATTTAGGGGGTTTCGATTTAAGATTAACCTTTTTAAATTAAAAAAAGGCTTATTTAGGAATTTCAGTACTTAAGAAAATTCATTAAATTCATACATATGATGATACAGCCTCAGTCCCTTGCCCCCTTGTAAAGAAGGAGTTGAAACAGAAGTAGACAGAATACAGAGCAGTAGTTGCCAGGCCACAAAACCCTATAACCTACCTGAAGTATAGTACTGCATCACCTAACCACCAGTGATAACAGTGATTCCGTGGGGCACGAAAGACAGTCATGATTCCCAAGCAGCCAACCAAGAAGTCATTTTTTGGAATGTACTGTGTTTAAGTTGGGAACTGCTGTAGAAGTAATTGATTCTGGCAGAAAAGAAATGTGTTAAAAGAGAATCGGTTATCTCTTTTGCCATTATATGCTCTTGAAAGTGCCCGAGTCTGTAGTCTGTATCTAGTGGAAGTATAATTAATTACTAAGATACTTCTTTAGTATCGTATTAGAGCTTTTAAGCTTATTTTGAGCAACCTTCGGTTTATTACAGCAAAGAAACCAGATGGAAATGTGATCCACTCTGTAGAAATATACTGCTTATCTGGAGATTTTTCTAGTTCTGAGTTTCTTCAAGCATATCAGGATTCTTCAACTTTGGCTCTGCAGAGTGTGGGGTAGTTGTCTGTGTCGAAAGAGGCAAGGACTTGAATTGGCCCCATCAACTGAAAGTAAATTCCTCAGCAGTTTTATATTGGGATTTCATTATCATATTGTTTACTAACATGCCATTCTATTATTATTGATATGTTTACCAGGCTACAAACATTCTTTAATGGATTACATCGGTTCAGGCATATCGGTTTTCCTAGTAAAGCATATGGGAAACAACTATGTATAGAGAAACACATATCCTTTGTATTAAAGGGAAATTACTTGTTAAGATGGACTTTGCTGGGTGCTGTATGTCCAACTGGTAAAGTAGTTATTTCAGTTTCTTATTCTAAGAGACCTCATGGAACAATTTATTGTGAATTTTGGTTGTGGACTATTCATTCAGGAAATACTGCCTGCCTGCCTTTGTGCCAGGCATTTTTTAAGGTACTGGGTATGCACCAGAGAATAAGGGACTTACCCCTGTTCTGATGGAGCTTTCAATCCAGTGAATAAAACAAACAGCAAACAAAGTAATGTGTATAGTCTGGTACTGATAAATATGAAGGAAATGAAAGCAGGGCAGTTTCCAGTTTCTAAGCATGTTCGTCATTATGGTGACCCTTCTTTAGATTTCAGGCAAATTTATGTTCTGTGTCAAGTCTTCCTGTTGTGATGTTGCTGTTAGTAGAAAGGAAACCTGCTGCCGTAGCAGCCTACACCCTTTCCTTCCCAGGAGCCCCTATATTAGTGTTCTGTTGCTGTGTAACAAATTGCCATAAACTCAGCTGCTTAAAACAACATTCATTTATTAACTCACGGTTCTGTATGTCAGAAGTCTGGGTACAGTGTGGCTGGGTTGTCTACTCAGGGTCTCTCAAAGCTGAAATCAGGCTGTCATCTGGGCTGAGTTCTTGTCTGGAGGATCTTCCAAAGCTAGATTGTTGGCAGAACTCATTTCTTCACAGTTGTGGTACTGAGATCCCATTTCCTTGCTGGTTGTTAAGTAGGAGCCACACTTAGCTCATAGATATTGCCTTTATATTCTTTGCCACATGGCCCTTTGCATCTTCAAAGCTAGCTATGGAGAATATTCCTCATGGCTAGTCTGTCTCACTCTCCAATCTCCCAGGCTTCTCTGTCTTATTTCTACACCTAGTTTAAAGGACTTATGTGGTTAGCTCAGGCCTGTCTGGATAATCACTTTTTCTTGAAGTCAACTTTTTAAAAGTTAACCTAATTATGGCGCTGAAATCTCATCATATACACAGTCCCACAGAGTATGCAGGGTATATACACTGGGAAGCAGAGATCTTAGATCTTACAGTCTGCATACCACAGGCAGTCCCCACTGCATGGCTGCCAATAAGTGTTGTAGTTGCCTCTACTGTGTGTAAAGAGGAGCATCAACAGCCTTCCTCAGTACATTTATTAGATATCATGAACCTCTGCAGTGATGGTAATGGATTTCCATTTGGGCTCCTAAGAGGAGTTGGGCGGAAGTAATTAGTAGGAAGTGGCCAAAGGAGTGGAGCAATGTTTCTCCATTTTCCTCTTGAGTGCTAGGAATGAGATGGGGAATGGTGTCTCAGGGGAGGAGGCAGAGTGAAAGCATAGGTTCTCAAGTCCTCCTTCACCCCTGGGGCTCAGTGTTTAGCTATTTCATAGAAATAAGATCACCAAAGGTTTTGTTTTGCCTCCCTCCCAACCCCATGAAAATTAATATTAAAAGTTTCTACAAATTTTTTAAGATACAAAGCTTTTAAAGGAATTTAAAGCATAGATCTGGGGGGACTGAAATGAGAGTTGTTTATTTAGGAGACTGAAATGAGAGTTTATTTAGGAAGACTAATGAAACAGTATAATTTATAGAGGAAAATAACCTACTATATTAGCAATGGCATCCTATTACAAAATATGTTTTTTTCAGGTAGAAAAGTTCTTATAAAAATGTCTTTTTTTGTTTAACGGAGATTATTATAACTTTAAAAACACGCACAAAACTTTTTCTCCATCATCAAAGTAGAATCACAGAGTATGATGTGAGTAAATGGACAGCCAGTTCTAATTCCACGCTTCCTAAGTTGTGCATCTGGTTGTAGAAATCTTCTAATTCTTAACACATTTCCACTTTCCATTCCTAAAAAGTACTGGATGTCGTATGGTACCTGATATTACCAGTGAGGAAATGGAAGCAAAGGAAGTATCAACCTTCCTTTGCAGTAGACAGTTTTTGGCTTATGTATTGGGAGTATATTTCTGTGGGAACATTTGTCTGCTTTTTCAGTGGTGGGAAAGCAGAATTCACTGTGTAGCTAACCTTGGAAAAGTAATTTCCATGAAATGAAAGATACATATAATATGAATTAATCTGTTTAACAGTAGGGTTTAGTGATAAGTGCAATGATTATATTCTCATACTAGGGGAAAATTCAGATCCATTGAATCATTGAACAGTATATCCCATAAGTTTTTATTTATATTTTAAAATACACAGGTGGTCTTAGTTACATGTAAACAAGAATACCACTTAAAAGACTTGTAGTGGAGCATGAAAGTTTTATTAGACATGGAACTTTGTTTCTGCCAGTAACTCGACATTTTAAGGACAGATAGCATCCCATTTCCAATTTGAGATCGGGCAAAAAAATATCCTAAGGCTGAGAATAGGCATAGTAAATTGTACCAACAAAAACCTTTTGTGTATTTGTAGTGGAGGAAAAGTCTTCATTGAGTATGCACGGGAAAAATGTGATATATTGTTCCTTTGGCTTTAGATGGGACTTTGTATTTTCTGATGATTACTTTGTATTGTTAATTTTCAATGCAAATTCCAAAAAAATGTTTCTGCGCATGAGTTCCTCATTTTTTTGTTGTTATTTTCATCTTTGGTAAGAACACCCCTCCCTGTTCTGTGTCATTAAGTTTTCTCTTCTCTTTGTATATTCTTCAATTAATCTTTTTATACTACTTTAACCTAAAATTTGCTCCTGGTGTTAGTAAAGTTGTCTTCAGATGTCTTTTATTTTCATCCTAACACTGTTTGAGTTGGCTTTTAAGACGTGCTTATTTTGTATAAATTTTTCCTCGTGGAGAAGAGTCACATCTAGAATTAACACTTCTGGGAATTGATTCGTATTTAGTTTATTGTCTTAATGTTAATAAGAACTTCCAGAAGCCTGGCTTGTGGTCCTGTGTTCCAAAGAATATATTTGATTTTGTTGTTTTAATTGGGTTGTATAACATTTGGTTTGATGTCAGATTCTTCATAAAGTTACAATTAAACTTTTAGTCCTCTTTCTAGTTTATACAATATTTTAGAATGGTACTACAAATATAATTGCGCTTATAAATTTGGGAAGTGCTGATATGTGTTCTTTAGGGGAAATTATTTTAATAAGGTATAATACTACTATTAGCTTAAATATATTTAATGAGACTATTTAATGTTAATTCTATACTCAGCTATTAGATAAAACTTTGTGGTGACAGTAATTAAAAATTGTATGATTTAATTTTTAGTGAGATATGGAAGTTTGTATAGACTTTATTACAGTTATCAGTGAAATGTAACTTAAAGTTAAATGGTGCCTCCCTCCTACACTGTTGGTGGGAATGCAAACTGGTGCAGCCCCTCTGGAAAACAGTGTGGAAGTTCCTCAGGAAACTAACAATAGCACTCCCCTATGACCCAGCAATAGCACTGCTAGGAATTTACCCAAGGGATACAGAAATGCTGATGCATAGGAGCACATGTACCCCAATGTTCATAGCAGCACTCTCTCAACAATAGCCAAAACATGAAAGAGCCTACGTGTCCATCAACGGAAGATGTGGTTTATCTATACCATGGAATACTACATGGCAATGAGAAAGAATGAAATCTGGCCATGTGTAGCAACATGGATGGACCTTGAGGGTGTTATGCTGAGCGAAATAAGTCAGGCAGAGGACAAATATCATATGTTTGCACGTATAGGAGGATTAGGAGGAACTTAACTGAGGACCATGGGGGAGAAAAAGTGGGGAAATGGTGGGGGAAAGGGAGAGAGGCAAACCATGAGAGACTCTTGAATGCTGACAAAAACTGAGGACTGATGGAGGGGGGGGGGGGGATGGGCATGGAGGAGGGCACTTGTGGGGATGAGCACTGGGTGTTTTATGGAAACCAATTTGACAATAAACTATTTGTAAAAAAAAAAAAAAAAAAAAGGTTAAATGGTGCCTAACTGTATCCATTAGAGTATATTTTGTTGGTCAAATATTTGACTAGTCTAATACATGATCAGTGAAACAGAGTAATAATTTAATACATGTTCATGTCCATGTTTGGTGTGTTTGTGTATGTGCATGACACATGAACTGATACCTTTTCAGAAAATTAAAAATAGTAAATTACTGAAAGACTAATGTAGTGCTATAGTGATTTTTACTATTGAGTTTATGAATATGATTGATAAAACAATGATCTCGGTTTCTGATTTGTTCTTGATACCCAATACAATTATTTCCTTATTGATAGGTTCAGATAATGAAATGTTAAACTAAGACAGATGTAGTCAGAAAGATGTGCACTAAAAATCATACAGTATATCCAGAAGTAAGTAGAAATAATCCATCCACAACTACATGGCTATTTAGTGGAGTGAGTAAGAGCATGGATTTTAGAGTCAGATTACCTGACTTTGAATCTGGCTCCACCACTTAGCTGAGTAACTTGGGTAAGTAATTTAATAACTCTGTGCTTCGGTTTCTCCACCTGTAAAATGGGACTGTGTTGGTACCTATGTTATAAGGTTATTATGAAGATTAAATAAATTGTAAAGTGCCTAGAATAGTTAGTGATACATATAATAAGCAGAATATAAATGTTGAGTAAGTAAATATGATTTTAAATTACAATTTACAGAACAGTTCATGTGTTTTTTTTAAAGTCATTTACCAGAATCATAGGATCTTCCGGTCTCTTGAGACCGTAGCCTTCAAATGTGTACCAGTTCCTAAGGCTTACAACTCTCACTTTCAGCTCTACCATCTCTATTTCTATATTTCTGTTTCTTTTACTTCTGCTGCTTCTGCTGCTTCTTCTTTTGCTTTTATCATCTTTGTTGTCATTGTCGTCGTTGTCGTCATCATCATCATCAAAGACTGTTCTAAGTTCAAGTAGTTTCCAAGATGTGCCGTTGGAGGCTAAACATGGCAAGTGCTGGACTGGTGGGTGTTTTTCAGTTTGTGATGAATGTTAATCTAGTTTGGGACACACCTGTAAGAATGGATATCGCTTGTAGATGTGGGGAAATGAATAAAATGTTATTAATTTATAGAAGGGAAAATTTAGGTATAGAAAATATGTTATAATTTCTAAGAAAGCTTAGAGGAGTTTGTGACTAATAACTGTATGGGATAATAACTTGTGCATTTCATGAATGTGATTATTTTATGGTGTTTCATTTAGGTATATTAAGCATTTTTCTTTATCATTTTTCAAGGTTATTTATTTAATAATCTCTATTCCCATTTTAAGCATTTTTCAAGTTTGTTTGTTTGTTTATTTAGTAATCTCTACTCCCAGTGTGGGGGACCCCTGACCCCGAGATCAAGAGTCTCAAACTTTATTGACTGAGCCAGCCAGGTGACCCTGCTTTGATTTTTAATCCCTTTTTATGTAGTTGTCAGCTTACAACCCAGATAAATTTAGATAAAACAGTGAAAAAATTCTCTATAGGAATTCCTTGAAGCCATAACTTTGTCTCTGAAATTTGCTGCCTGAGCATCATTCTCCCGTTCACTGACGATTAGAGTGGCCCGTTGGTTACAGGACACATGAAAATGGTAGCATATCTCAGTTTACTGTAAAGACCTTGGTTCTAGTCATGAAAGTTTCACGGTCTTAAATGAGACCCATTTGACTATTACATATTTTATTGTACTTAATAAAAAATGGGTGTTGTTTCTTTTTTATAGTGGCTATTATAGCATTAATAATTTTGATTGTTATAGGAGGTTGAGATTGATAATGAAGTCAGTCCTTTGTAAAATACTTACCATGTAAAATTGTGTTTTGGATAATGGATAGATGACAGGACCTGGCAATCAGGAAATCTCAGCTGTCCTTACATAGTTTTGTTGCTAAGCCAAACTTTGTTAGTCTTATTATGGAAGTGTGATTATAACACTCCTATTCTTCCTCAAATAATGGAATGAGACTAATCAAAATAATATTTATTTATCTTTATTGATATATAAGATGTATGGTTGTTGATTAAGTTTTAATTTTCTTTGTGGATAATTTTCCTTCTGTTTACTATTTCATTTATTTTCCATTTTCTGAGTCAGTTCTCTTTCAGATTAGTTTTTTGAAATTTTGCATGCTTTTGCCTTTAGTATTTCATTATGAAAAAATTTAAGTATGCAGCAGCATTTAGAGAGAGGCACTGATCTTTCTCCTCAAGCTTCTTCAAATGATGTTCTACTTCTTTGAGACCCAGTTCAATACCTGTTTCTATTTGCAAGGCAATTATTATCTTTCTCTAAATTTATTATTACCGTATATGTTTTATAGTTTAATACTCAGCAGTTTCATTCTTTTTTATTGCTCATGAATTGCTTTCCTGTCTTAGTTGCACGCCCACCACACACACTTCACATCTTTTCTACATTGCTAAATCTCAGACTCCTTGAGTGAAGTCTTGTCTCCCATGCATTTCTCCCTTTTGTGTTCCCTGACATGTGGACCCTCAGTGATAAATACTTGAGGTTTTCTTTGGTTGCTGTATCTCCAACTCTATTTCTTGTTTCATTATATGGAGGTTCAGTGTGAATATAACATACAGTAGCCCCCCCTCATCTGTAGGGGATATGTTCAAGGATGCCTGAAACTACAGGTAGTACCAAACCCTATGTACACTATGTTTTTCCCTCTATACATACATACCTGTGATAAAGTTTAATTTTGAAATAGACATTGTAAGAGATTAACAACAATAACCAATAGAATGGAACAAATAACAATATATTGTAATAGAAGTCATATGAATGCTGTCTTCTCAAAATATCTTACTGTACCATACTCACCCTTCTTGTGATGATGTGAGATGATAAAATGAGTACGTGCTAAGATAAAGTGAAGTTCATGACGTTTACTTTATTGTCACGATAAAGCATTGGTAGCTTTGGTACTATCGACCTTCTGACACTGGCAGTAGGATCATCTGCTTCTGGACCACAGGTAACTGAAACCATGGGAAAGCGGGAGGGGGATTATTGTATATGATTTTAAGGCTCTTAAGCCTTTCTAGTAGTTGTTTCTATTTGGAAATTTGTTATGTAGTCAGAACATGAAATTGAGCTATACGTTTTAAATCAGCATAGTCCATTAGTGGTACTGGAAAGGGAAGCAAGTCTCAATGTTTTTATCTTTATATGAAAAGAACTTCATTAATTAAAAAAAATTTAATAGATTCTGATGTAGTTGTTCATGCTTTTAATCTTGTGCTTTGAAGCATTTTCTTTTTCTGGAATGAGGTTCTTGGTTTTGACTGTGTAGAAGAAATATGTTAATTAGATTATATTTAGTTGGTGAATTTGTACCCACAAGAATGTGACTTTTAAAAAGTTGCAAGTTGCTACAGTTCTTGCAGATAAGATTGTTTCCTGTTTTCTTTTGCATATTTAGTACTTTGTATGTTTTTCCATAAGGGTGGCCTTTCAGTTTGTCCATTTGTATTGTTTGACATTCAGACTTAAATGTAAATTCAACATTATCATCACTGGTGCTTACAAATGCTAGCCATTGAAAATGTCAAAATTTGGATTTGACCCAAGAGTTACAAATAATATAAGCTTTTGTATAAATATATCCAAATGTATATTCTTAGGGGGAATGGGATAAATAAAACACTATGTTTATGGAGTAGTTTTAAACAGTTAGGCTTTAGAATTGCTACATGCGCAAAGTATTTCTCTGGTGAATTGCATACTGTATCAGTTCATGAATATGAAAGGCACTTAGTACTGTGGACCTCAATATTCCTGAAAATCCTAAGAATTAACAGAAATCAACATAATAATAGTTTGAAAAAATGATGTATATTCAATTGAAACCATTTTAGATCTTTTTAACATGATAAAATCTGCTTTACCTCTTTAAATTTTTATTTAAAAATTAAGGTGGTAATTGGGATTCCTGGGTGGCTCAGTAGGTTGAGTCTGACACTTGATTTCAGCTCAGGTCATGATCTTGCAGTTCGTTAGATTGAATCCCGCATTGGGCTCTGTGCTGACAGTGTGAAGTCTGTTTGGGATATTCATTCTCTCTCTCTCTCTCTCTCTCTCTCTCTCTGTCTCTGTCTCTGTCTCTGTCTCTCAATAAATAAATGAATAAATAAATAAATAAATAAATAAGATATTCTCTTTCTGTCTCTCTGTCTCAAACAAACTAAAGTGATAATTGTATATATGTAGTTATAAAGGTTGAATAATATTTCAGGGCTTATAAAACAGCAGTGGCCCATCTCTCCCATTTTTACCTCTAATTCCCAATCTTTAGAGGCACTTAGTTTCAGTTCTTTTAGCTTTTTGTTCAGGTATTTGCTTGTATTTTTCTAAGTTCTGTTTTGTGTTGGCTTTTCATTTTAGTAGTAGTTAATTTTAACTTCCTCCTAAGAAAAATGAGAGTTAGTCATTATAATTAATCTATTACCTGCAAACATTTACATAAATTTCCTTTTCTGTCATGTTCCTGTTAGAGGTTTTCAGCTTTTTTGGGTAACTTCTTTATTTAGTATTTTAATTATTAGGGCTATGGAAATAGATTTCACAGGTGAGTCACATAATTCACTATGATTGCATTTTCTTTATTGTCCAACTTATTGTTTTCTCAGATAATTATCCAAGTTTAAAAGTTTATGTACTTTGTGCCTATTATTAATCCATTTGCAATTCTCTGACAGATCTAAGATGCTTTCAGTATGGCTGGATACATCAGGTAATCTCAGTTCTATTTTCTTCTTGGAGACTGCTTCCTGTATCCTGTATAGAATGCAGACTTTCACATAACTCTTCGTGTTTTTTTCAGTTAAGAAATTTTGTCTTGCTCGCTCTTAGTTGTGGCTTGTGTTCTTAAGATCAGGGTCTGTGCTCCATCCTCTCCAGAGATGGTTGTCTAGACTCTTTCTTCAGGGATGGGAAGAATATTGGTTTTCAGGAGGAAGGCACTTAAATGAACTTTCAGCCTGCCATCTCTCATTTCTAGCTTTCATGCTACATTTTTGTCTTGATCATGCTTCCACTGCCTGAATTTAGCCAGCATGAATGCGCTTACTTCTCTTTTTTTTTTTTTTATTGTGGTAATATAATAAAATATACATAAAATACAATTTTCCATTTTAACCATTTTAAAGTGTACAATTCATTGGTATTAAGTACATTCACATTGTTGCGTAGCCAACACCATTGTCCATCAGTCTTCAGAAGTTTTACATCAGCCCAAGCTGAAACTGTACCTACCAAACTGTAACTCCCCATGTCTTCTTCCACCCCAGCCCCTAGCAACCATTCTGCTTTCTGTCTTTATCAGCTTGCTTCTTGAGGGCTTATTCCTCTCAGGTTTATGTTTCCATTTTCTTGGTCTTGTTAGTTACCATGTTTCTCCTTTTCTAGCTTCCAGAGTATTGTTGACTTCCCTCATTTGTTGTATCTTTCCTCACTCTCTTTCTTAAGGGTTTTATACTTTTTCTGACCTTTTAAGGTGAGGTTTCAGGAAGGAGTTGAGGTCAGTCTTGCTTAGCTGAAGGTCTGCTCTTCCCTCTATATTCCTCATTATCATTTTTAAAGTTTAGGTTTTTTTTTTTTTTTAATAGGAATTAAGATGCAGGTAAGATAGTGCCAAACAAATGAAGGCAGTTTTATAGCTGTATTGGCTATAAAATTAGGATTGATAGAGGTGTTCCTTCTTTATCCCTGGTTCCCAGTGTGTTGGCTGGATTTGATTCCTCAGACCTATTATTAACATCCTCTTCCCTCTCCTTAGCAAATGCAAGAGGGTCCACTGTGCTAAGATGTATTCTGTGCTGCTGCAGCAGTTTTCATAGTGGTGAGAACTGGGCCCTTCTGTGGGCAGTGATTTGAGGAGGTAGACTGTTAACCAAGAAATTTCTGTAAAAGTCTGTTATTCAGGGTGTAGTTGAGGTATTTCCTCCTCTATGCAACTTTTCTGAGTACCCTTGGCTGAGTTCATTGCTCCTTGTGTGCCATAACACCTATCAATAATTTTATTTTATTCCAGCTACGTTAGATCAGTCTACACTAGATATCTACATTATATGATCTGCCTTCTTTCTTTCTTTGACCTAGTGTTCCAGAAGGTTTGGAGAGCACTTCCACATTCTAATGCAGTTTTTGGTCCGTAATAGTTAATAAATAATTATTTACTAAATGAGAAAGTAATCCACATGGATTGATTGAATTTCCTGTTTTCTGCAAGCATATTGTCATCATGCCCTTTATCACCAGTGTCCACTGAAAGCTGCCAGAAACTGCTAAGTGCTTTTTGCTTGTTACTGGGGGGTCATTTCTGGGTGGTGATTAGAGGTGTGGTGAGAATGCCTAGGTTCAAATTAATAAGCAAGTTTCTTTCTTTTTTTTTTAGAGTAAATTCTTCCTTAGTAACTTTATTTTATTTTTTAAAAATAGTTTATTGTCACGTTGGTTTCCATAGAACACCTAGTGCTCATCCCAACAAGTGCCCTCCTCCATGCCCATCACCCCCCTTCCCCTCTCCTCCACCCCCTCTCAGCCCTCAGTTTGTTCTGAGCATTCAAGAATCTCTCATGGTTTGCCTCCCTCCCTTTCCCCAACTATTTTTCCCCTTCTTCTCCCCCATGGTCCTCCATTAAGTTCCTCCTAATTCTCTTATATGTGCAAACATATGGTATCTATCCTTCTCTGCCTGACTTATTTCGCTCAGCATAACACCCTCAAGGTCCATCCATGTTGCTACACATGGCCCGATTTCATTCTTTCTCATTGCCATGTGGCATTCCATTGTATAGATAAACCACATCTTCTTGATCCATTCGTCCGTTGATGGACACGTAGGCTCTTTCATGTTTTGGCTATTGTTGAGAGTGCTGCTATGAACATTGGGGTCCATGTGCTCCTATGCATCAGCACTCCTGTATCCCTTGGGTAAATTCCTAGCAGTGCTATTGCTGGGTCCTAGAGGAGTTCTATTGTTAATTTTTTAAGGAACCTCCTCACTGTTTTCCAGAGGGGCCGCACCAGTTGACATTCCCACCAACAGTGTAGGAGGGTGCCTGTTTCTCCACATCGTCGCCAGCATCTATAGTCTCCTGATTTGTTCATTTTAGCCACTCTGACCCGTGTGAGGTGGTATCTCAGTGTGGTTTTGATTTGTATTTCCCTGATGGTGAGGAATGCTGAGCATCGTTTCATGTGTCTGTTGGCCATCTGGATGTCCTCTTTGGAGAAGTGTCTGTTCATGTCTTCTGCCCATTTCTTCACTGGTTTTTTTGTTTTTCTGGTGTGGAGTTTGGTGAGTTCCTTATAGATTTTGGATACTAGCCCTTTATCTGATATGCCATTTGCAACTATCTTTTCCCATTCTGTCAGTCGCCTATTATTAGTTTTATTGATTGTTTCCTTTGCCATGGAGAAGCTTTTAATCTTGATTAGGTCCCAATAGATTATTTTTGCTCTTGATTCCCTTGCCTTTGGGAATGTGTCAAGTAAGAAATTGCTGCGGTTGAGGTCAAGGAGGTTGTTTCCTGAATAAGCAAGTTTCTTAACCTCTCTGTGCCTCACTTTTTTTGTTTGTTTGTTTAAAATTTTTTTAATGTTTTATTTATTTTTGAGAGAGAGATAGAGACAGTGTGAGCAGGGGAGGGTCAGAGAGAAAGGAGTTACAGAATCTGAAGACAGGCTTCAGGCTCTGAACTAGCTGTCAGCACAGAGCCCAATGCGGGGTTTGAACCCACGAACCGTGAGATCATGACCTGAGCCCAAGTCGGACGCTCAACCGACTAAGCCACCGTGGCGCCCCTTCATTTGTTTTTTAACCTATAATAAGTAGAGATTATTAACCTGTAGGGTAGAGATTATTATACTACTATAACATCATTAGAATCTGATGATATCATTAGATCTGATGATAATAGGTGATTATTTTTTATAGAAAATCAAAGTAAAATGACAAATCTAGTTACTATTAAGATAGTTCTTTGAATATTGTGTATGAACATGTTTAAAAAAATTTTTAAATATTTTATTATTTTTGAGAGAGAGAGAGAGACAGCGGAAGTGGGGGAGGGTCAGAGAGAGAGGGAGACACAGAATCTGAAGCAGGCTCCAGGCTCTGAGCCAGCCGTCAGCACAGAGCCCGATGTGGGGCTTGAACCCAAGAACCGTGAGATCATGACCTGAGCCAAAGTCGGACACTTAACCGACTGAGCCACCAAGGCTTCCCTGAGCATGTTTTGAAATGGTCTTCATGGACAACAGTAGATCATGGCATTTAGATATAAAGCCAGAGAAATAGTGTCTTCCATGTGTTATATACCTGTTAAAATTCTATATTCTTTAACTGTACTCTTAAGATACCCAGACTGTTTTCAACAGAAGTGTGTTAGACAGCAATGTCAATGCTCATGCTCTTTTCTTCCTTTTTTAAAAAAAAATTTTAATGTTTTTTACTTTTGAGAGAGAGAGAGAGAGAGAGAGAGGCAGGCAGAGAGGCAGCATGAACAGAGGAGGGTCAGAGAGAGAAGGAGTTACAGAATCCGAAGCAGGCTCCAGGCTCTGAGCTAGCTGTCAGCTCAGAGCCCGACGTGGGGCTCCAACCCATGAACCATGAGATCATGACCTGAGCCAAAGTCAGACGCTTAACCCACTGAGCCACCCAGGCGCCCCTCATGCTCTTTCTAAGAAGAGTTTTATTCAGCTCATTGATGACTTTGATTTTTGACGTGGTTGTTCTCATATCTCCCTTCTGAGACTGTGTGCTAAGGGAAGAGAAACCTCCATTCAGCAGTTAGCAAAAATGTGCTTTTGTACCTAAGTGTTGTGGATGCAAGGGAGAAGAAGGCATAATTGTTTTTCTCAAGGAGCTATCATCCCTTCATCATTTCAGTAATATTAAAATCAGATGTTCTGGCAGAATGTACTCACACTCTTTGACCCAGAATTCCATTTATAATACTTTATAAATGGAATAAGAATGTGCACAGAAGTTTATGTACAAGGTGTTCATTAAAGTAGTAATTATAAAAGCAATAAAAAGTATGAATTTTGGTACATCCATTATATTTTGAGGCTTTCATTTTGAAACACGATATTACTTAAATAATTAAAATTGTATTAAAAAATCTGTTCTGGTTGATTTACATGGTGGGGGATGGGTAGAGGGTTAGGTCAATTGTTGAATTCCATGGGCCATTAAGAGGAATTGTAAAGTGCTCAGGTCTGTGTTAGAGCCCCAGTTCCACCGCTTACTGTATGTAAGACTCTGGCAGGTCGGTTGTTTAAAATTCTGTAAACTTAAGGCTTTTTTTCCTGTCTACAAAATGGGCATAATAGTAGCAGTTATCAAGTTCATTGTGAGGATTAAATGAAACATTCTAATCTAAAACAACAACAGCAACAAAAAACAAAACAAAACAAACAAAAAAACCCAAAACACTTCAGTAGGTATTTGTGGCTCTTACTGTTTTTCCTTACACTTATTCCTTCCTTAATGGTTTTTCTCTGTGATCTTCCTTCAGTCATACTAAACCAGGATTGGCAGTGTTTTTGTTTGACCGACAATCCCATTGTTTTAGAATAGCCTCCTAGAGGTTTCTGAGGCCTTTACCAAGCCCCATAGAGCTGTCACCTGTTACTTGTACCAGCCAGTTTTGAAGGAGGGGAAGTAGCAGTACTGTTTATGCGCCTTGGGTTTGTCATCCTTACTGTAAGCCTTCTTTGTCTCTTTTTAAATTTATTTTGTATTTTAAGTTTATTTATTTATTTTTGAAAGAAATAGCATGAGTGGGAGAGGGGTGGATATCGGGAGAGAGAGAATCCCAGGCAGAGCCAGTATGGGGCTTGAACCCACGAACCATGAGATCATGACCTGATCCGAAACCAAGAGTCAGATGCTTAACCGACTGAGCACCCAGATGTCCCTTCCTTTATTTCTTTTTTAAGTTTATTCATTTTTGAGAGAGAGAGAGGGTGAATGCATGCACACGCCCAAGTTGGGGAGGGGCAGAGAGAGGGAGACACAGAATCTAAAGCAGGATCCAGGCTCTGAGCTGTCAGTGCAGAGCCCGATATGGGGCTGGAACCCACAAACCACAAGATCAAGACCTGAGCCAAAGTTGGATGCTCAACCGAGCTACCCAGGTGCCCTTTCTTTGTCTCTTTATACACGTACTCTCTCCCTTTTCTCTTTTGGGTTTCTCTTTTTGTTCTTGCCCCTTATTTTGATAGGAGTTTGTTAGCTCTCATCTGCCTTCTTATTAAAATGTTTGATTGATGAGATGCCCGGATGACTCAGTCAGGTTGAGTGTTGAGTGTCTGACTCAGGTTCTGATCTTGTAGTTCGTAGTTCAAGTCCGGCATTGGGCTCTGCGCTGACAGCTCAGAGCCTGGAGCCTGTTTCAGATTCTGTCTCCCTCTCTCTGCCCCTCCCCCATTCATGCTCTCTCTCAGAATAATAACATTTTAAAAAGAAAAAAATTTTTAACGTTTTGATTGCTGTTGTTTGATAGTAGAAATTACTGTCCATAATAGAGTACTAATCCAGAAATAGTCTTAGGTCGTCTTTAGTCCTGTTTCTTCTAGGCCTCTCATGAAACACAAATATGGCTAGCTTGAAAGGCTAACTTGAACATGCCTCATTTTATTTTTTGAATGTGCCTCATGTAAAGAAGAGGGTGTTTTTTTTTTTTAAGTTTATTTGTTTTGAGAGAGAGAGACTGTGTGTGAGCATGTACAGGTGGGAGGGGTAGAGAGAGAGAAAGAGAGGGAGAGAGAGAATCTCAAGAAGCTTCCATGCTGTCAATGCAGAGCTTGATGCAGGACTTGATTTTGCCACCTGTGAGCTCATGCATGACCTGAGCCGAAATCAAGAATCCTATGCTTAACTGACCAAGCCCCAAGAAGAGTTAGGTTCTATGTGAACTTTTTCTTCTTACTCTCTAAATAGAAATCTCCTATTATGTTTAGTATAAGGGAACCAAATGCAAAGGAACTTTTCTGTAAGGGATTATGGTCTTCTTTTAGGATAGGTGGATTACAACCAGAAAAATTTTGTCATTGTTGTTAAATGGCAGAAATTGAAATTTAATGAAATATCCCTTAGCCCATAGGCAAGACTGATTTCAGTTTATAACAAATCATGGAAGTTATATAGAAATGAAGTATGGACACTATAAAAAGCATTTATTGATGACCTTTTCTACATTGTAAGTCCAGGATATTTATGAAGTATGATAAATCAGATCCTATTTATATTAAAAAGTGTATTAGCAGTTAGATTTTGAAATCACTTGCCTTGGCTTTAATATTTTTTTGTTATTTTTAAATCCAGGAATTAATACCATATGGTATTCAATTGACTTTATTTTGACTCAGTTGGAAGGACAAGCTGAAGATGTTTTAATGACATCATTCAGCTAGAAATCAGAAGGTAGGTTTTTTTGGGCAAGTAGTTTAACTTTTATGGCCTCCCCTACTTCTGTCCTATATAACATAGATCTAAGGCATGATTGTCATGAACCCTAAAAGTCTGTAGCCATTTTTCTTCCCCCAAAAATCTCTGCCAAAATTCAGGTTATTTTCTTCTGAATTTTTAATATGTTAGGTATATATTAGATACCAATATGCATTTCCAAATGCTTACTTGTTCTAAGTTTTAATCTGAAAAGACTGTCAGGTTTTTTTTTTTAAAGCTATGTTTGATTTTGTTTTGATTTTAATAGTCATTAAAATATACTTTCAACTCTATATGGTAACTGGCCCCTTAGGTTAAAAACAGGGATGCCTGGTTGGCTCAGTCTGTTAAGCGTCTGACTTCGGCTTAAGTCATGATCTCACGGTTTGTGGGTTCGAGCCCCGTGTCGGGCTCTGTGCTGACAGCTAGCTCAGAACCCGGAGCCTGCTTCAGATTCTGTATCTCCCTCTCTCTCTGACCCTCTCCTCACTCTCTCTCTCTCTCTCTCTCTTTCTCTGAAATAAATAAAACATAAAAAAAAATTTTTAACATAAAAACAAAACACATTTAGTCCCCTAGTTTCACCCTCCTCACAAACCTTGTATCACATTTATATTGACTAGTAATAAAATTAACATATTGGAGCTTTAACGTTCTAAACAGTGATAAAAACATTACTGAACTGTAAAATCGTACAATGTGTACAAATTTACATATTGAAAAATCAGCCTATGGGATTCAGGTACTTACTTGTGCTGCACTGTTTTAACAGAAAATTGAATAGTTTTGTTCAACACAGATATTTTACCGAGTTATTTGTTGACACAAAAGAGAGCAATATTTAAGGCTTTTGATAATAATTTAAAAATTTTTGGCTTTAAAATGACCCTAAGAAACAGAGGGTGCCCCTTGATTTTAGAGCCTCAAGTGAGTAGCTCCCACTGGGAAGAAAGCTGTTGAGAGTAGATACAGGGTGGTTTTAGGCAGTTAGAATAATTTCTGTTATCTCAGTGATAGTTACTCCTTACATATAGGCATTTTCTTGTGTCATTACTTATTATTGAGTGTATTCCTTTGAAATAAATAAAGTTGATTAGAGGTATTTTTCATTTTCTAAATTAGGGAAATGATTATCTAAAATTTATAAAAATAATTGAGGTGCCTGGGTGGTTCAGTTAGTTAAGCATATGACTCTTGATTTTGGCTCACTCAGGTCATGATCTCACAGTTGTGAGATCAAGTCTCATATTGGGACACTCAGTGTGGAGCCTGCTTAAGATTTTCTCTCCCTTTGCCCCTTACCTGTGCATGTGCACACTCTTTATTTCTCTCTCAATTTAAAACAAAAAGGAAAAAAAAATTATAAAAATAAGATTTCTAAGACCTCACAGGATAAATCAGTTGGTTGAAAGTGAACAATCCTGGGGCACCTGGGTGGCTCAGTCAATTAAACGGCTGACTTCGGCTCAGGTCATAATCTTGCAGTCCATGGGTTCGAGCCACATGTTGAGCTCTGTGCTGACAGCTCACAGCCTGGAGCCTGTTTCGAATTCTGTGCCCCCCCCCCCGCCCCTCCCCAGCTCGTGCTCTGTCTCTGTCTCAAAAATAAATGTTAAAAAAAAAAAAAGGTAAAAAGATGGGGCGCCTGGGTGGCTTAGTCGGTTAAGCATCCGACTTTCGCTTAGGTCATGATCTCGCGGTTCGTGGGTTCGAGCCCCGCGTTGGGCTTTGTGCTGCCAGCTCAGAGCCTGGAGCCTGTTTCAGAGTCTGTATCTCCCTCTCTCTCTCTGACCCTGCCCTGCTCACGCTGTCACTCTCTCTCTCTCTTCTAGAAATAAATAAAAATATTTTTTTTAAAAAAAGGTAAAAAGAAAGTGAACAATACTTTCGTGTTTCTGGAGAGATTTAAAGTAGAGTCTTTTTTCTCATGTGGGGGTGATGCAAGTGAAAATAATGTTACCCTTACCTGATTTGTCAGTAAGAATTCTTGGTGGCAGTAAAAACCAGTTCAAGCATATCGCGTATTTTAAAAGAATACTGAGTGGAGCTCAGGGGCTCATCAAATTGTTGCTCCAGAGTTAGAGAACCAGTATTCAGGGCTAAGCAGCCAGAAACAATGCCCAAAATCACATTGCACAATGATTCCCATGAGGATGCTGGTAGCATCTAGAGACAGACTGACAGACGCCACAGCCTGCCCCAGTGACAGGGCTAGCTCTGGATGACTGTAAGTGCTGCCACCTCTGCCCTGGACTTGACCTTGCTGCAATTGCTCCACTGTTAATGTGAGAGAGAGTTCCTTTTGGTCTCTCTCCTGCTCACTAGTTGCCTATTCACAGTTTGGGCTGGGCACGTGTGTTTGGCAGAGCTGATGTCCTGCATGCATAGGACATGTGGGAAAATGTTTAATACTTTGAAATCATAAATGTGGAGGAGGGATTCTCAAATTTATGATGAGGAAAACTATTTGACTTTCTGAGATCCTAAGGTGGAGAAGTTCTCAAACTTAAGGGACAGTTCAGATGCAGGCAGACAAAAAGAATGATGAACATCCATTGCATCTGATGTTGTATGTGTGATATGTGTTGAGCCCTGCGTGATAGTCCCCATGCTAAGTGTCTTACAAGCACTATCGCAGATCATCCTCATGACATTACATATGAAGTAATAGGCCAAGAGAGATTGTACAGTTAAGTCCGTTCAGAGCTGAGACACAAACTCAGAGCCACGATTCCAAAGCCTGTGCTTATCCTCTTTATTTAAGTTGACTCTTTAGAAAATTTCCCTCCGATGTATTTAGCTCAAAATCCTGTAAATAAATCTGCTAGATTGACTCTACTCAGTTTATTAAAATCTATGTATGGTATTTATATGTACTTACGCATTTTAAAGGAAGTTGAAAATTTGTGGCTTTAATTATCTATTTTCAACTGAATAATTTCTTTTTCTCATTTTGTGAATTGTAATTTCTCATTTTGTGATTTTGCCACAGTCTACACAGCCTGATAAAGTGCTTTCTTTCTGAATATCAGTGCTTAGAAGCCAATTACTGAGTGTAAGGAAGACAGATGGACAAGGAGAGGGTACAAAGAGTGACCAAGACTGAGGCAGGAAGGGAGAAACCTCTCTCTCTCTCTCTCTCTCTCTCTCTCTCTCTCTCTCTCGTACACACGCATGCATGCACGCACACAGCAGGGAGAAAAATACATATGGAAAGTAGGGGAGGGAACACACATGTTATCCTATAAGCAGGATTCTTTGTGTCCTTGGTTATTTGTAGTAGTAGTTTGAAAAACAGAGGAACCTCCTCCCCTATTTTAGGAAAATCATTGAGGCCTTTTTTTTTTTTTTTTTCAGTTGGAATCAGTGCACTCCCTAAACAGTAAGCTTTCAGCCTTTGTATCAGTTTGCCTTTTAAATTGACTTATGTACTTCTACTTTAGAGCTAAAAACATATGTGATATCTAGGAGCAATAAACAGGAGCTGTTATTTACCTTGGGATGTATCCAACTTGGTTTAGGGGGAAGAACCATAAAGAGAAACTCCCATAGTTGCTATGATGTCAACGAAGCTAGAGTATTTCTTCATAAACCACAACTCTTGTTAATTATTCCTTTAGAACAAGTCTGCCTGTCCTCCAGATTTTTCTTTGCTATCAAAATAGAACTTTATAATTTATTTTATTCACTTGTGTCTTTGGGACTAAATGGGCTATAATTTTTGTGAAAGCAAGTAGATCAAGTGCTCTTCCACACACATACTCTTGTAGGCAGTCTAAATGTGGATTAGATGCTAGAGAAATACATGATGTAAGTTAAGTGTCCATGAAATTAAAAGTGATTTTTGTCCTCTTTATGTATTTTTAATATTGAATATACTATGTTTTTTTGTCCTTACCTCCATCTGATCTTTCCTAGGATATAAATTTTTAATTTGAGAACTATTATTTCTCTATGAATTTCTTGTTTTCGTCCAAGCTGGCTATATACAAAAGATTTTTGTATAAACGCAATTGGTGTTGCTTATTCTGCTATTCTGCTACTTTACTTTGAGATTTATGCTTCTTTTATTAACATGTTTAGTGGACCAGCAAGCCTCAAATGGGCAGTAGTCCTTTTATTAAGCTACCGGCTTGAAAACGTGATGTTCACATACAGACAGTTTCTTATCTTTATGGACATTAGCTAATGGTGAATTTAATTAGTCATGTTTTAAGAAACATCATGCTGGTCCAGAAAAGTGGTCCATCTATCCCAGACTGTCTTAAAGAGCTGCATCGAGGAAACAGGTTACTTCCTACCATTTGGTCATTCCTAAAGGACATGCAGGTCATTTCTAATTTCCCTTAACTATATACTTACTATACTCAGAATTCATGTGTTCTTTAAAGTCTTCAGCGTGGCAATCTATTGTGATTATGCTGTGTATGCCTTAAGCCAAAATACTTATTGTAGATTTGTTGGAATGGGTAGCTTTGGGGGAAAATATCATTTATAATGTGAACTTCAGTTTTTTCTTTATTCATAAGCTGCTTCAGTTTCTTCACCTGTAAAATACAAAAATGATTTCACAGTACCCCCCCCCCCACTTTCAAAATCTGTTCTGTTATTTCTAATATGGCCAAATTATGAGGCTTGTCTTTCTCACCTCCTGCCTAGCACCTTACCCCTACATGCCATTTAAATATAGAATATTAAGCAAGTTCTTTATGTATCATGAAGGAGGCACAAATTATGGAGGGCCACTGAATTCCTTTGAATTTTCTGATGGCTGTAAAAGTTTTGTTGATTTTTAGGAGAAACGGTATTTAATAGCAATAGTTCAAAGAAAACAGGTACGGTGTATATTGAGTGCTTCAGGTTGTGGATTTATTGAAGGTCCTTTTGTGGGACATGATAGTTTGCTGGAATCTAGCTGAAGACAGTCCTTTCTTTTGTCCCTTGTACAATACCCATTATGAGAGAGTTTGGTTGTGGGGAAAAAATGCCTCCAATACATTCCTGAAGACTATTTAGAGTCTGCCAGAACTACTGAAGAATTAAGATGACATTTTTCTCCTAACAGATAAGTAGGAATTTAGAAAAAAATTGTAACTCTTTTTGGTTGACTTCTATTTTTGAAGTTATGGATTATCATCTAGAAAAGAAAAGGGCTGAAGTGAGCATTATAAAAAGTGTTTCCAGGGGCGCCTGGGTGGCTCAGTTGGTTAAGCGTCTGACTTCGGCTCAGGTCATGATCTCACAGTTCGTGGGTTCGAACCCTGCATCGGGCTCTGTGCTGTGCTAGCTCAGAGCCTGGAGCCTGTTTCGTATTCTGTATCTCCCTCTCTCTCTGACCCTCCCCTGCTCATGCTGTCTTTCTCATTCTCTCTCAGAAATAAATAAAACATTAAAAAAAAAAGTGTTTCCACTTTTGAGGAAGTTAATGGAGTTGGGTGACAGTTCCTGGGACACGTACATACGAGGATAGCATGTTCAAGAAGAGGTTATCAAGCAGTGAGGTCTTTTGGTATTCAAGTAACTTAACTCTCTGGAATAAATAGTACTGAAGGCAAACCTGCTTTGATACCAAGCCATAGTGAATATTTTATTGTGCATAGTATTAAAATTCATGAAAAACAGTAAAGCCACAGACTCTGATATTTAGATTTGTATAAATCTCCTTGTTATGTATAATTTTGAAGACACAGAAGGAAATTAACTCTGCAAATATTTACCTTGATATTCTACATAAAATCCCATGTTAAGATATCATACTGTTTCTTACTAAGAAATACATTTTATATCATGATCAACATGTATGTAGCATGTTTGTATACAAAAGGAACGTTTTAAAAAGTAACAGTTATTCATGCTGTGTGTGTGAGTGGGGGTGGGGAAGGAGAGAGAAAGAGGCAGACATTAACTGTAGGGAGATGTTGTATTTATGATAAAGTTTTTAGAAACAAACATATACTCTGTATGTGATGTACTTCCATTTTCTTAAAATATAAATCAGAATAGCAAATGCTGTAGGTCATGCCCCAAACCATACAGACTATTCCATTATCTTTATTTTGTCTTTTTTTTTTTTCATGGTTATTTTTGAGAGAGAGAGAGCAGGGGAGGGGCAGAGAGGGAGGGAGACAGAGGATCTGAAGCCGGCTCCATGCTGACAGCAGCCAGCCTGATATGGGGCTCAGACTCACAAACCTGAGATCATGACCTGAGCTGAAGTCAGACGTTTAACTGATTGAGCCACCCAGGCACCCCTCTCTTTATTTAGTCTTAATGACACGTCTGAACATAGAGTGTTTTGTTGTTGAGAAACACTAAAATCCTAAGAGGTTTTTTTTTTTTGGTTTTTTTTGTTTTGTTTTTTTTTTAAGAATAAGGTTGTATCAGTGAGAGAGCGTGTGTCCTCACGTTTTCTTTCTTCCTTTCCCTTCATCATTCCTAACCATCAGTGCAATGAATTAAAATTGTGAGGGAGATCATTTTTAAGTGTTAATTTATGCTGAAAATTCTGAAGTCACAGTTAAGTATTTAGAAGATGAGCATATGTATTTAGGCCTTTGGAAACTTTAGGTCATCAATCTGTTGAGTCTCTTCTCTGTAAAGGAGTGCAGTGTTTAAATGGCATGTTTTTTAGTCAATGGGGATAATTTGTTCCAAGGAATTTTCACTTTCTCCAAATAACTGAGGACATTAGTGAAGCAAGGCTACCTTTCTTGGGTGATATGTTCTGATAAGTAATTGCCTTTTTATTTTACAATAGATATGTTACTCTTACTGTGTCATAGGCAGTGGGTACATCTAATAGTAATCAAGTTAACATTTCTGAAAGAAATGTTTTCTGATAGATGACTCCTTAAATATCAGATTCTGTTTGGTATAAAGAACTGAGGCCAATAAGGGTCATCCCATGGAGTCAGGAACTAAGGTGTTCCACCTGAGAGAATTTTCTAGAAAAGGAAAATTAGAAAATATAAATCTAATAATTTTTTTAAAAATTTCTGAGAGAGAGAGAGAGCGAGCACGCGTGAGCAGGGAAGGGTCAGAGAGAGAGAGGGAGACACAGAATCTGAAACAGGCTCCAGGCTCTGAGCTAACTGTCAGCACAGAGCCTACGCGGGGCTTGAACCCATGAACAGTGAGATCATGACCTGAACCGAAGTTGGATGCTCAACTGACCGAGCCACCCAGGCACCCCAGAAATCGTAACTCTAATAATTTTGTTGTAAATTTAAAGAAATTAATGGGATACTTCAGTGTATGTATTTACATTTCTATATATCGAGAGAGAAATGTTTCAAACATCCCGAAAAGTACAGAAACTATGTGGATAAACACTTATGTATGCCCTCAATAAATCTTAATGTTTCTTCCTCGACTTCTCAGAGTGTATGGAATAGCCATCAGTGACTTAGAGGTGATATAGGTTAATCATTGTCAATGAATATTAACTGGTGACCGTAGCATGACTAGTTTACTCTTACTCAGTTCCCTCAGACCTAAATGTAGCACATTTTTCTGCCATAGGTTTCTTATTAATGTATAACAGTGAACTTCCCCCTTTTGTCCTTTTACCTAAAACAAATCTGGGAGAATGGAACACATTTCTTAAGTGAGAAGACTGGATTTATTTACATGTTACTCCTATAGGACAGATGTGGTATTTGTGAAAAATAATTTTTTTTCCATTTTACTGCAGATTATAATAGTGAAAAGAAAGATTCTACATCCTGGAGCTGTCTCTTTATGGTTTGGACAAGTTATTTAACCACTCTGGGTACTTTGTTAATATCTTTCCCATAGTGAAGTTCTGAGAATTAAGTGAGCTAATGTAAATATCTGGCACACAGAAGTTGCTCAAGAAAGGTTACTTTAATGTCACTAGTCTTCTTTCAAGTGGTTGAACTTGCTAAAGTCTGATTTCTAAATGAGTGGGGGTATTTCAGCACAAAAATACTCTGACTTCTTTTCACCTCCCTCCCCAAACAAAGCAGATTTTAACATTAAATTTCATCATCCAATTCTTAGAACCCTTGCTGATTGTTTTCTTGTACTCTTGGTTTATTTTTGTACCTAAGGTTTGATAGGCACATAATAAGTGCTTTGTGAACCTTAAACTAAGTGAAAATGGATTGTTCAGATGAAAGGTATGTGGATAAGTCAGTTTTGGGGCAATTCTAGAGAACTCTTGCCAGAACTGGTATCTTTGTTTTGGTCTTCAGACTAATAAATGTGATCACTGAGTCATACTTGCTGTTTTCTCTGTCCCCTGGCTATATCTCTTAAGACTCTGAAGCTTGCCAGCCACAGGATGTTTAAAAGGCAGAGTAGGCTTTAGCCCAGGGGGAGTTTGTTTATTTAAAGAAAAATAATTAAGTTCAAACATCCCTACCATGTCATAGCTAGTCTGGTCATGTTAGAGTTAGTGAGTTCTTTTGATTCTTTCTGGTGGTCCTGGTGCCTAAAGGTAACAAATTTGAAAGTAGCTTAATCTTTTCTTAAAATTACTTAGAATTTTATAATGTAATCCCAAATAGAAGTCTCTAAAGGAGTGGGGGGAAAGGGCCATTTATTTTACTAGTTGTTGTTTTCTAATGAGATTCATTTAATTCAAATAATTTACTCCTCCTTCCTAGAGTTATGGCACAAATGATTTAAAAACAAAACAACCAAAAAAGAACTATGGTGGTTATATCTTTCTTAATTTTTCTTAAATTGGGACCATAAGAATCTTAAAAGGGACAGTGTAGGGGTGCCTGTGTGGCTCAGTTGGTTAAGTGTCCAACTTCAGCTCAGGTCATGATCTCACTGTTCATGGGTTTGAGCCCCACATCAGTCTCCGTGCTAACAGCTCAGAGCCTGGAGCCTGCATCAGATTCTGTGTCTCTCTCTCTCTCTGCCCCTCTCCTGCTTATACTACATCTCTCTTTCTTTCAAAAATTAATAAATGTTTAAAAAAATAAAAGAGACAGTATAATTCTACAGATGTTTAGACAAAAGATATGGTAATTGGTGATGTTCCTATTTCACGTGATGATCATTTCCAGAATATTTCTCCTTACATACTCTGTCAGATAAGAAAATCGGAGACAGATATCCTGGCTTGCCTAAGGTATCAGGACCTATCTCTTTGATGAGATAACTTTAAAAACCAAGTCCTAGAGGAAGTAGAGGAGGAATAAGACTGATACCGCTTTTCTGAGCAGAGGGAAAGGCAAGTCCTGAGGCCTTGAAGTGAGAACTTGCTTAAGTGTTTAAGGAAAGGAAAGAGGCCATTGTGGCTAGAATGGAGTGAACAAGAGGGAGAGTAGTAGGAGATGAGGTTAGAGAGATGTGGAAGGGACATTTCAGATTATAGTCCTTATGGCCGTTATAGGGATTTTGGCTTTTAGGCTAGTAAGATGGGACTCAGTTAGAGGGTTTGAGCAGAATGACATGATCTGACTTTCTTTTGAAAATGACTAATCTCATTGACTTATTGAGGTGAGCAGAGGTGGAGGCTGGGAGATCAAATAGGGAACTCACTGTTAGAGTAATGTAGATGAGAACTAAGGTGGCATGGACCATGGTGGTCAGATTGGAAGTGTTCAAAGTGGTAACATTATGGATGTCTTTTGAAACTTGAGCTTCCAGGATAAATACTTAATGGGTAGTGATGAGTATTTCTTCACATAACGTTTGACTGACCCATTTTAATGGTAAGATTAATCACTGGGTTCAAGTTTTGTCAACTGGATTTAGCTATTATGAAGTTTCCTATCAATCTTTTACCTAATGGTTTTAGCAGCCATTGATCATTTTTATATTAAATTTTTTTAAATGTTTATTTATTTTTGAGATGGGGGGCAGAGAAATAGGGAGACACAGAATCCAAAGCAGGCTCCAGGCTCTGAGCTGTCAGCACAGAGCCCAACGCGGTGCTCAAGCCACAAACTGCGAGATCACAACCTGAGCTGAAGTCAGGTGGTTAACTAACTGAGCCACCCAGGTGCCCCAAGAACATACAAGTTAAAAAAAAATACCCTGTCTGCAGCATTTAGCAACATTCAGCAAAATTATTTGTCTAGCAGTTCCCTTTTAGGAGTTTTCCCCAAAGATTGCAATAACAAAATTACAGATTCCTTGAAGACTGATATGTTGTTATTTATTTATTTATAAATAAATGTTTCTTTTTTATTTATAAATGTTTATTTTGAGAGAGAGTAGGGGGAGGGGCAGAGAGAGGGGGAGACAGAGGGATCTGAAGCAGGCTCTGTGCTCTCATTGCAGAGCCCAGTGCAGGGTTCAAACTCACAAACTATGAGATCATGGCCTGAGCTGAAGTCAGATGCTTAACTGACTAAGCCACCCAGGCGCCCCTCATGTCTTAACTTTTAATTATGGGCTTTGTTTACTGGAGGAAAAACAATAATGATGATATAGTTGACATTGATATCACTGGTGTATATGTGGAAGGAATTGCATTTGAGACTTTGCCGTTTTGAAATACTACCAGATTAAATATTGCATCAATTAAAGTTAAATCATTTGTCAGTTTATTCATTCTTTGAGTAAATATTTACTGAGCACTTACTGCATGGCAACCATTGTCTTAAGTGCCTAAAAGATATCCATAAATAAAACCAATAAAAAGCCTCTGGAGCTTACTTTCTATAGATGTGAGGGGGAAATTGGAATGCCTCGGTGGTTTAGTACATTGAGTGTCTGACTTGATTTCGGCTCAGGTCATGATATCATGTTTCACGAAATCAAGCCCTGTCTTAGACTCTGACAGAGTAGAGACTGCTTGGGACTTTTTTCTCCTCTCTTCCCCTTTCCTGCTCATGCTTTCTCTTGTCTCTGTCTCTCTCTCTCTAAATATATAAATAAATAAACAAACTTTAAAAAAAAGGTGTGAGAGGGAAATAGACAAACCTGTATAATCAGTTAATTTGTTGTTTTTAATGTGGGGTTTTAGAGCTCCTCTTCTTCTTCTTCCTTTTTCCTTTATCCAGTCTGTAAATGGCATTCTTAGGAGTTGCAAGACCCTGGTGAGTGGGAGGCATTGAGGACTAAAGAATTTGTAGATCTTTATACTCAGTCTGTATAACATAAATGTATAATTCTGGTCCTGTGGGATGATGGCCTATATTCCATCCCTCTCACCTCATTCTCAGCCCTGTTAATGTTTTTTATTAGAAGGTTGCTCAAGAATTGTTTTGATAGTTCCCTCTCTTAAAGACTAAAATTTAGAAAATTGTCCTTAAAGATTTTATGTTTTTGTTATAATATATTCTTAATGACTACATCTTCATTTCAGAAATGACCATTAAGAAGTAGATGCCCAGATGCAAAAGTGATGAAACAGTCAGTTTGTCATAAAGTAAGATGCAGCTGTGGCTTTTCAACCAGATTAGTAAGTGTGGCCAAATTTTCTTTTAAACTTTATACTCATTTTATCTACTTTGAAAAACACTTAATAAAAAGTATAGTGGACATTTTCTTAAATGTAACTTGTATTTCTGTTTTTACTTAAGATTGCAGTACAAATTATAGCATATAGCTCTAGAAAATGTATGTCTGTGCTGCACCTTTTTAAGAGCCATAAAAGTAATATTATAAAATCATAGCCTTAGAGGAGATGTGTGAAAAAGAGTCAGTATAATACCACTATCCAAATGCAGCTCTCTTAAAATTCTTGGATATTTGTTTTCCTTATCAGTCTTTGTTCTATACCTTTTTTTTAAAAACATCATTTTGCTCATAGTGTGGTGAAGAGTATGCTTCTTTTATATCTTTTAAAATTAAATTTGTTTCAGATGTGTCTTCCCATGATTAAAAATGTACTCTTTAGTACAGGGTTTCTTATTGGGGTAATAAAAATGTTCTGCTATTATAATACAGTGGTGGTGGTTATACAACTTTGAGAATATAGTATAAAAACCGCTGAATTTTACACTTTAAAAGGTGAATTTTGCGATCTGTGGATTATACCTAAAAAACTACCCTTCAGGTATCAAATCTTGGTGAGAGTAAAACTCAGTCAAGTACCGGTATTTTAGAATATAAAAATATGCCAAGATACCATTATGTACCCAGAAGAAATGATTTGATCATCAGTGGAATAGTGTTTTTGAAATAATAAAAATTACAAATTTTATAGATATTTTAATAAAAATATTCAAGTACTTTTATTATTGGAGACATTGTCTCTTAAGCTTTGGTAATATCAAATGTCATAATATTCTGAATGTACTACATTAGCGTTTTGTTAGCTTTTCATTTTTAAGAGACTTCTTGTTTTGAAACTAACATTTCAACTTTTCTACTTGAAATTTTTTAGGAACAGAATTGTATCTGTTTCTCTCAGAAGAGAATTCCACAAGGTAAGAAATGTTTAATATAGTAATAAAACAAATATAGTGGAATACAGGCTTAATTGCTCTTGATTTTTTAAATTCTTTTCCCTATATTTATTTCATATCTCTTCTGATTATTCTAAGATTATCTCAAATTTGTTATCTCCGTCTTTACTACCTCAGAATTTTCAAACAAGATGGATTTCATCTTATTTGAAGTTAAAAAGTGTGATAAAAGGAAACTCAAATAATGCTTTTCATGGCATTCTTATTCCTAGCATCATGAAGGAACTCATTTCCAGCGTTGTTAGGAGTGGGTTTGTCCATTTTAGGAAAAAAAGTGCTCTTCTTCTGTTGGGGCCCATTTACCTAATTTTACCTAAGTGACTTGGGGCAATAGAGGATTCATAGAAACCTATTAGGGGCTTTAAGTTAAAGGAGATTATTTAGTTATTATTATTTCCACCTATGGATATTATATAACTCCTGTATTTAGTTTAACAAGTGGGATGCTGTCTACTGGGTAGATAAGAAAAGATGTACTAGCATCTAGTATTTAAAAAAAAAAATCCTAAATTATCATCTTTACAGGGGATTTTCAGTCATCATTAATTTAGATTGTTATACTCTGTAGACCTCTGAAGGGTGAAATGTTCAAGTGAGTATAGAGTAAAATCTCCTTATTGGTGTGCTCCTCTTGGTATGCCAAGAACTTAAAATCAGTTGCTTAGCCTTAAGAGGTTACATCGTTTAAGTTTTCTCAGGAACTCTTTGGTATAGGTAGTAGTGATCACTGCAAATTAATCTGACAACTAGAAAATGCTTATAAAGTGAATTATTCAGATCAATAACTCTTTCTCATTTATTCTCCTTTTTCAGTGTACTGTGTGCTGAGGGGAACATGCACCCTCAAACAGATCTTTCCCACAGATTGAATTCGTTCAGTTTTTGTCCTGGCAACTGAAAACAAAGGGTTAAAATAAAGGGATCCACTGGCTAATGAGGAAGGTCAGGGAACAAAGCATCAATAGTTTTCACTTACAAGTTTCTTGTGAAGCTTTTCCCCTGTATTTTTCTTCTACCCTTAGAGGGTTAAGGGAGCGAGTTCTTGAACCTCTGTGTAGTGCTACCTGATCCTTTAGGGCACTAGTCAAAGACAGTTCTGCAAGAAATCCAGATCCTCCTTTTCCTGGACCATCGTGCTTAAAACAAAAACAGAAATTTCACAAGATTTAATCTTCGTGAACATAATCCGTTGCATCTTTGTCCATGTTCTTTTGGCAAATGAAATTTGAATCTTCAACATTAATACAACGTATGATATAATGGTGATGGATCATGGTGTTTGGTACCCCTGAGGCTCCCTTGTAAGTGTTTCATAAATGTTTATTTTCATAAATGCCCAGATGTTTTTGTAACTTTTTTAGAGTAGAAAATAATCAAAATGTGACTATTCATGTTTAGATAGTATCATCTTCCTACACAAAGGTTAGAAGGACAATGACCACTTTAGAAAAACTGTTGTTAATTGTACACTAGCAAATGGTTGAAATGATAAATTTTATGTTACATATACTTTACCACAGTTTAAAAAATCATTTAAATTTTTGAGCAGCTGTGGTTATTATGAAAGAAAATAGCTGTGTTTGAAGTACCAGTTTTTCATCTCAAGTACAGGAGTATTGAGTTGATGATATTCCTCAGTTTGTGTCATACCCCTCATCATTGGTACATTAAAGGACAAATTTTCTGTTTTCTTTTATAACTAGTTCCCATTTATACTCTGGTTTCTCTTTAGAGCATATAACTCTTTCACCTTTTACTAGTCCTCATATAAGTGACTTTTTAATATGTTTGATATCTTTCCTTTTATGTCTTAGGAAAGGTTTTATTTCATGCATTTTAATTATATCTTAGGTCTTAGTCCAATTCTTGGTAGTTCCCTTCACCCACGTCCCTCTTCTGTTTTTCTGAGAGATCTGGCCATGTTGCCATGTCAGAGTGTTCATCTAATTTGTTTTGTCCAACTAGTATGTTGTATTTTAGGTTGTTTATTAAAATGAAACTGTTAAATGTAAAATTCCTTAAACATATAAGGAACGTTAAAATGAGCATTAAGAAAAGGCCAATTTGTGTTCATTTAAAAAATTTTAGAATTGAATCTAAAGAATGTGAATTAGATGCTATGAAAGATTAGAGGAAACATAAACATCTGTTTCAGAGGCTGAATCTATTAGAACAGTGAAAGGAAAAAATTGTAGGATCTAACAAAAACATCTATTTTTCTTCTAGATATAGTGTGTTAAAATGCTCAGGTCTTAGTGTTAGCCCACAAAAGCTTAATAGTTGAAAGATACCAGTAATATTTTGGAGCTTCCTTATTACCAATTGCCTATTAATTCTACATTGTATTGTATTTGAACCATCATCTTAATTTGTTTTTTAATTTCTTTGAAGCATAACCATGTTTTCTGGATCCCCATCACTGAATCTAACAGAGTAAAAACAGTACAAATGCAGCTTTCTAAATTTGGGATGCAGAAACACACTTTCATCTATAGTAGCACATTATCAGCAGAAGCAGCTTCTGTTGGATCCCCTAACTAGCAACAAACTGTCATAGTGGGCACTTGAGACACTCCAAGTCCATGGTGATCGTATGCCTTGCAGTGATGAAGAGGAAAGAGAGAGGAACACTCCTATGAGATGATGGGGTGATCCCTGACTTTAGAAGAAGGGCAATGACAGCTGTGATCAGATCAGGGAAGAGCTTCCATCAGATAGAAAAAGTTAAAGGTACTTTGTGGGGAGAAGTTTGTATGGGAGGAAGATCTTAGGGGTACTTAGTTCTGGGGGCTAGGAGAAAACGTGTTCCTCATTCAGTAATGGAATGGAAAAGGGTAAAGGCATTCATGTTTGTTAAAAGCAAAACCAATGTTGAGGCTTTTTGAAAGAAGTAATTATTTATATGTCAACACGTAAGTATTTATACAATTTTTGCTGGGAAAACGAGCAACTCTTTTTCTTTCTTTTTAAGTTTTTATTTATTTATTTTGAGAGTGACAGTGCTGAAGAGGCAGAGAGAGGGAGAGACAACTGAGCCACTTAGGCACCCCAACTAGCAACTCTTGAAGTTAATATTAAGTTGGTATCCCATGCATTGTTGAACACTCTTTTTAAAAATAACAGTTCAGGGGTGCCTGGGTGGCTTAGTCGGTTGAGCGTCCAACTTTGGCTTAGGTCATGATCTCATAGTTCGTGGGTTCAAGCCCTGCATCGGGCTCTGTGCTGACAGCTAGCTCAAAGCCTGGAACCTGTTTCGGATTCTGTGTCTCGCTTTCTCTCTGACCTTCCCCTGTTCATGCTGTCTCTGTCTCTGTCTCTCTCTCTCTCAGAAAGAAGTAAAACATTTAAATAAAAACAGTTCAGAGAATTATATACATCAGGTAACATAATCCCTTTCTCTAGTTTCATTAGTTTCCGAGTATTTTATATGGCATAGTAATTTCATTATTCTCACTTTGTTATATTAAGAGATGGCTTAAGTAAAAGAGACTAGAGTTAGCTTCAGGTTCCCCATCAACTGATATTTTGCTCTAAATAGAAGGTGTAATTACTAGTTTTAAATTAAAAGAAATCTTTCTAACCCGGAATAACCTCATAGCCTAAAAAGTTTTAAAAACACACACATAAACAAAAATACAGCCAAAGGGTATGATTGTCATTTAACCTTAAGGTTCACTAAAGCAGCATTTAACAAATTAACTTGGATTTTATCTGCCACTATTATGTGGAGCATTATTTCAGAAATATTTCCAATTTAGAACAAATACTATGCATTTAGATATTTTTAAGTTTTGAACATGCCTGTTTACTTTTGGTAAACAGACACTTTGGTGTCTAATTTTGATGGATAGGAGATTAGAATCCCCAGTTTGTGGGAATGGAATGAGAAATTTGATCTCACATATTTCAGTCCCTAGTAATTCCCTCCCCCCAGGTCATTTGAAGTATGAAAATCAGGAAAACTGTGTTATAAACCTGTATCTTTTATCCTGAGTGACTCAATTTGGTTCAGGCCAGCTTTAGTAGTATAAGTACAGATCAAGTTTGATTTTGAATAGTCCAGTTTTATCCTAGGGCGTTTTAGGTCTGGAGTGTTTTTGGGTATACTAACCATTTGGTTTCAATACCTAGTTGACATTTGATCCTGTGGAAAGATTGTGAGAGATTTCACATGTAGGTGGTGGGATGAAGGAACACAGATTGACTCATAGTCTACTGAGTAGATTGGAGTTATAGGACTTTGAAGTTTAGCAGTGTTTTTGTTATTCAGAAATAAGCTATGATGTTGAAAAGACAGGTCGTCTGACTCTGATTTCTTATTGTATATTAAGACTTCAAATGTAATTTAAGTAAATTTGAACTTTAGGAGATGTGGATAGCTTTATCGTTTTTATGAAAGAATACAGTTATTTCAGATACCTTTTTGTTTCACATTCTACTCTTCTTTAGAATTCCATATGAGCTGCCTTTTTTTTTTTTTTTTTTTTTTTTTTTTTTTTTTTTTTTTTTTTTAAAAACTTGCTTTCAGATTTTAAAAAAACAACCAAAAACCAAAAACTCAGAATAGGTTGAAACTTGACACAAATTGCTGCCACAGAACAAAAGTGCTGATCGAGTTAAATCAACCCCTGTAATGTGTATTGAAAGGAAAACCTCTCCTCTCTCCCCCAGTTTGAAGAACAAGCATTTTTTCCTGCCAAGAAGGGCTGAGTTTAAATGGACCAGCTGTCCATATTAGGAGCATTGGGTTGCTAAGGTGACCATGGCTGTTTGGAGAAGAATGCAGCTGAGAGGGCAAGTTCTTGATGTGTGAGCTGAGGGAAGGAATGTGGTGTGATTGTGCATCATTCCTCCTAATCACATGCTCACAAAATGCTGTGTGGGCAGCATGTAGAAACTACAAATCTGAGTGCTAGAGCTTGTGTGTGGTTAAAATCATTTTGTTTTCATGTGAGCCAGAGGCTCACAGTTTAGATTGAAAATGTCCACCTTGTATGTATGTGTGTGTTTTGGGGGATAGGGAGGATGTTTTGATGGTGGATGAAATGGGAATGCATTTATTGTGCATGATGGACACCCGCTTCCATATTGTAAAGCAAAAATTATTCTAGGATAAATGTTCTTTCCAACTCATCCTTTTAGTTGTATATACAATGTTAATAGTTCCCCAAATGAATGATGTGTCCTTTGCAATTGTACTTATATTTTGGGCACTTTTAATTTCAGAATTATTTGAAAGTCCCACAAATATGTTGTCTGTTTGGTCCATTTCTCCCCTCCCCCCCCCTTTAAAATATAGTTCTTACTCTTCCAAAGGGAGATATTATCTTAATATATTATGTTTCTTCCCTGAAGCATCCAAAGATAGGTTCTGGCATTTGGTAAAAAATAACGATTCAAGGAGCAGTGGGAATTGTCCAACTAACAAGTTCACTTACCTGAAACACCATTTAGATTTTACCATGGACATTGTTGCTAATATTTGAAATGAGATATAGCCACATATATTGATATAAACACCTACCGAATGAACATGAAATTTTTTTTTAATCCTTGTTAACAAATCCTGACAATAACATGTTGATCTTTAATGCAGGTATAAATATGTAATATCTTTAAGGTGTGAAGTCATTGGACATTGGCAGCTCCGTATTACATTAACAGCATATTCTTAATCAGATAGTCTGCTTGCTCTGACATAGTTTCTGTTTAATTGATTAATTTATAAAATATGGAGAGAAATTAAAAGATTAAAGTAATTTGAGTCTTGAATTCAACTGGTTATTCTCATGGTATACCTTGATAACTTTTGATGGCATTCTCTCAACTAAAAGCTTTATAGTTTTTTGCTTTTCACATTTAATCCTCAAATCTCCTAGTAATTGATTTTTGTGAGAAGTATGGGATATCAATTCACTTTTTCCATATAGATAATTGGTTATCTCAACATTATTTATTGAAATTGTTCATTTCTTCCCTGATATGTGAAACTTCTATCTCACAAATCAAGTTTTCTTATGTAGGTAGTTTTATTTCTGTACTCTCTCTCCTCTATCCTTGGTCTTTTTATCTACCTCTGAATTATTACTGTACTGTCTTAGATACCTCAGATACTCAAAGTTTTGTTTCTTGTTCACGACTTCAAAAGGAATGCTTTCAAATTTCACCATTTAAAATGATACTTGTAATTTTATTAAAAGATGGTCTTTACCAAATTAAAGAAGTTTCATTCTGTTCTTCCTTGGCTAGGACTCTTGTTTTGTTTATCTCTTTGTTTTAAATCATGAATAGATGTTATATTGAAAGGCTTTCGTAAAACTTCAGTGATGATTAAATTTTTTCTCCTTAGTCTATTAATGTAGTCAGTTACATTGATTTTCAGAGTAGGTTAACTAAGTATTCCTGGGATAAACTCAATTTAGTCAAGTATGGATTATCTTTTTTCATAAATTATTGGATCTGGTTTGCTTACATTTTGTTTGGGATTTTTACATTAGTGTTCATGAGTCAGATTGGCTTTTAATTTTGTTTTCTTATATTATCCCAGTTCGATGTTCAACCTATTGCTCATTCATTCATTCATTCATTCAGTGCATGCGGAGGAGGGACAGGGAGGGACACACTGGCAGTGCGGAGCCTGATGCAGAGCTTGAACTCATGAATCACGAGATCATGACCTGAGCAGAAATCAAGACTTGGACTTTTAACTGACTGAGCCACCCAGGCACCCATAACATACCTCTTTTTTTTTTTTTTTAAATGTTAGTTGTGGTAAATACACCTATCATGAAGTTTACCATCGTATCCACTTTTAAGTGTACAGTTTAGTAGTGTTAGGTATATTCACATTATTGAATATGACTTTTTCATCTTGCAAAACTGAGACTCCATACCCATTAACCACTCTTCATCTACCCTTCCCATCTCCCTGGCAACCACCATTCTACTTTCTATTTTTATGAGTTTGACTGCTTTAGATACCTCATATAAGTGAAATCATACCGTATTTGTCTTTTTGTGCCTGGCTTTTCACTTAGCATAATGTTGTAGGATGTATCAAGATTTTCTTTTTAAGGCCGAATAATACACCACTGTATGTATAAACATTTTGTTACCCGTTTATCTGTCAATGGACAAGTGTGTTGCTTCCACCTTCTGGCTGTTGTGAATAATGCTGCTATGAATATACAGTGTACAGATAGATGTCTCTTCTACACCCTTCTTTCAATTCTTTTGGATATAGACCCAGAAATGGTATTGTTGATAGTATGGTAATTTTATTTTTAGTTTTTTGAGGAACTGCAGTCCTATTTTTCATAGCAGCCACACCATTTACTTTCCTACCAGCAATACGCAAGTGTTCCAATTTCTCCATATCCTTGCCAACACTTATTTTCTGTTTTTGTTTTTAATAGTAGCCATCCTAATGGTTGTGAAGTAATAGCTCATTGTGGTTTTGATTTGCATTTCCTTAATGACTAGTGATGTTGACTATCTTTTCATATGCCATTTGACCATTTGTATATTTTCTCTGGAGAAATGTCTGTCTGAAGTCCTTTGTCCATTTTTTATTCAGGTTACTTTAATAGTTATTGTTGTTGCTTTATATATTCTTTATATATGTTCTAGATATATATATATATGTATGTATGTATATATTCTTTATATATTCTAGATATTAACACTCTTACCAGATATATGATTGGTACATATTTTCTCCTGTTCCATAGGTTGTCTTTTCAAGCTGTTAATTGTTTTCTTTAATGTACAGAAGTTTTTAATTTTGATATAGTTCAGTTCATCTCTTTTTTCTTTTGTTGCTTGTGGTTTTGGTGTCATAGCCTAGAAATTACTGCCAAATCCAATGTCATTAGGATTTACCTGAGTTTTGTTGTAAGAGTATTATACTTTTAGGTCTTATATTTAGATCTTTATTCTGAGTTAATTTTTATATAAAGTGTAAGGTGAGGGTCCAAGTTCTTTCTTCTGCATGTGGATATCTAGTTTTCTCAGCACCATTTCTTGATTTTCGTAGTGGGAAGATTTTGAATTGAAGCTGTTTGATTTTTTAATAATTGTTTTTCTGTTTACATTCTCTTTCTTGTTTTTAAATGGCCAACTGATGTTTTGCCCTTTAAAAGTTGATATGTAGCAGCGTCTGGGTGGCTCAGTTAAGCGTCTGGCTTCAGCTCAGGTCATGATCTCACTGCTCGTGAATTCGAGCCCTGAGTCGGGCTGTGTGCTGACAGCTCAGAGCCTGGATCCTGCTTTGGATTATATGTGTCTGCCTCTCTGCCCTCTCCCGCTTATACTCTGTCGCTTTCTTTCAAAAATAAATAGACATTAACATTTTTTTAAAAAACTGAAAATAAAAGTTAATATGTAATACACATATAAAATTCACTCCTTTAAAATATAAAATTCAGGTTTAAAAATATTCCCCAAATTGTATACCCATCTCCATTATCTAATTCTAGATCATTTTCATTGTCCCTGAAAGAAACCCTGTAGCCATTAGCAGTCACTTTCTGTTCTCCCCCTCCATCCCTGACAACCAGTTATCTACTTTGTCTATAGATTTGTATATTCTGGGTATTTCCTATAAGTAGAATATGTATAACATGTGACCTTTTTTGTCTATCATCTTTGACTTAATGTAGTGTTTTCAAAGTTTATTCACATTGTAGCTAGTTTCCAAACTGTTCTGTGGACCTTTGTGGGTCCCTGAGACCAAGGAGGTCAAAACTATTTTCTTAATATAGATTTCTTTTGTCTCTTCCACTTGTTGACATTTGCAGTGATGCTGAAAAAGCAGTGATGAGTATAACTGCCTACACCTTAGCACAAATTAAGGCAGTGGTACCAAACTGATAGATTTTTTTTCATTGCCGTGCATTCATAGTTTTGTGTTTTTTAAATCCAGTTCCATTTAAGAATGTCCTTGATGAAGCAGTAAAAATATTAATTTCATTAGGTCTTCACTTTGAGTACTTGTCCTTTAAAAATATTTTTTGTGACAGAATGTGAAGGATTCATAAAGCATTCCTTTTGTGTACTGAAGCATGATAGTGATCTTCAGAAAAAGTACTTGCTCAATTGAGTTATGAGCTGAATTAGCTGCTTTTTTCTAGAACACTTTTTTTTTTCTTGAAAGAACAGGATAGGCAAACTTTGATTACTTGAACTTATGTATTTGACATTTGTTTTTCTCAAAAATGAACTAAGTGGGCCTAACACTTCAAGAAAAACAACTGTATTTGTAGCCAGTGATTTAAAAAAATTAAACTTCCAAGTGAAACTTAGAATTTTGGAAAACTTGTATCTAGGGCACCTGGGTGGCTCAGTTGGTAAAGTATTTGACTTTGGCTCGGGTCATGATATCCTCACGGTTTGTGAGTTTGAGCCCCACGTCTGGCTCTGTGCTGACAGCTCAGAGCTTGGAGCCTGCTTCAGATTCTGTGTCTTCCTCTCTCTGCCCAAGAGATAGTTGTATAACCATTTCCATTATCTAATTCTAGATCATTTTCATTGTCCCTGAAAGAAGCCCTGTACCCATTAGCAGTCACTTTCTATTCTCCCCCTCCATCCCTCCATCCCTGGGGGCTTCCATTCTGTTTTCTCTCAAAAATGAATAAACGTTAGAACAATTTAAAGAAAAAAATTTTGGAAAACTTGTATCTGACACTGGGAACTTGATAGCTTCCTAGATACTTAAAGACTTTTCTTGGTGCACCTGAGTGGTGGCTCAGCTGGTTAAACATCCATCTTTGACTTAGGTCATAATCTCATGATTCGTGAGCTCAAGCCCCGCCTTAGGTGAGCATGAGCTCCCACTTCAGGTGAGCCCCGCTTCTCTCTCCCTCTCTTGGTCTGTCTCTCTGCCCCTTCTAGGATTCTCTCTCTCTCCTTCTCTTTGCCCCTTTCTCACTTGCTCCCTCTCTCTCTCTCAAAAATCAATCAGTAAACAAAAATAAAAATAAGAAAGGCTTTTCTTGTGAAGTAGGTAATGTTAATAAAGAATATGATTTTCTTTCCTTTCATATTGCATTCTGAATTGTTTCCGTTTGGAATACCTGCATAATTCAGTGAATCAATATTTTCCATATCATCAATGTATAATGATATGAAATCACATATGGGTAAAAGATCCATTGAAAGTGCTAGGTAAACCAATTAATTTTAATGTAATAGAAGGTGAAAGTTCATTGATATGGTTTTAGAAACCATAGTGTAACTAGACTTCAGGAAGCTACCATTTGTTAAGTTCAGGTATAGAATCAGGAGTATCAACAGTTATTTGAAATAATTATTGAAATATTCACTTTCCCAACTATATATCTGCATGAGGCTAGATTTCCTTCATATACTTATATACTTTAACCAAAATAGCATATCGCAGAATCAATTATAAGAATCCAGCTGTCATCTATAAAGTGAGACGTTAAAGATATTTGCAAAAATATGTTGCTTTTCTTATCAAGTTTTTAAAGTTTGTTTTCCCATACAGATATTATTTATGTTAACACATCATAGGCTTATTATTCTTTCAATAAATTGATAAATATATTAAACATTTTTGAGATTTAATATCTAATTTGGGAAATATCAATAGGTAACCCAGTTGAAGAAAAGCTTTTTGAAAAATTCTCAAATAATATTTAAAAAACATTTTTAAGTGTTTACTTTTGAGAGAGAGAGAGACAAGAGACATGAGTGGGGGAGGGGCAGAGAGAGAGGGAGACACAGAGAATCCAAAGCAGGCTCCAGGCTCTGAACTGTCAGCACAGAGCCTGATGCAGGGCTCAAACTCACAGACCATGAGATCATGACCTGAGCTGAAGTCAGACGCTTAGCCAGTTGAGCCACCCAGGCACCCCTCAAATTTTTAAAAGTGTAAAAGGATCCTGCAGCCAAATAGTTGATGAACTGATTGTTGACCTGCAGAAATCATAGTGATATTTCATTTTTATTTCTGACATTATGGATTTGTCCTCCTTTCCTTTTTCAAAAAAAAAGTGGTATCCCAGTTTTATATTTTAAAAAATTTAGTCTCCTTTATATTTTCAGGTTATTTTCATAATAAATCTGTTAAATGATTATAAATATACCTATAATTGCATTAAACTAATTTAAAACTCCATAGACCTAGTATAGTGTATTCATGAATGTATTTCTATATTTCATTATGCAAATTACCCCCAAATACCATAAAATTCAGTTAAAAACAGGCTGTCCTGGAAGCAATGAGATCCTAGTATTAAGAATACACCTGGTTCCCAGATCTTGGTTTCTAATAAGTTCTCTACTAAAAGGAACCAGGGCTCCTTAGAGAAATGGTGGATTCAAGAACTGGGGCAAGAAATATGTAGATCAACCTAGAACATCTTGTAGTGCCAAAAAGCAATAAAGTACTTAAACAAACAATAATGGGACTATGTCAAAAGGAATAGGAGCCAACTGAAAGAACTCCCATTGGTCAATGGTAGAATAATTTGAGCAAGAAAAGAAGTGTAAAGTTATGTTGGATTATAACCAAAAGTATAAAATAAGTACCCATGGCTCCATATGGTATAAATAAATTGTTGAATAAATGAATGAATGAATGAATGATGAGGCACATCTCCTGTGCAGATTAACTCCAAATAATTTGTGTTGATACTCCCATCTTCATCAAGGTGGAACATTACTCTCCACTCCTTGAGTGTGGGCTGTGCATAATGACTTCCTTTTAATAAGAGTATACTAATGAGAGGAGATTGAGAGGAGTAACTACAGTGAAAAAGTCTTATGGACACGACCTCAGCCAGGTCAGGAGTGGTAAGTCAGTTTGACAGTATGTTTGAAAGAATATGCTGTGATGAAAAGACATCACACGTAATGGCAGTCTAATCATGAGAAAAACAGCAGAGAAATCTCACTAGAGGGACATTCTACAAAATATTTGACCTGTATTTCCCCAAATTGTCAAGGTCATCAAAAACAAGGAATATCTGAGAAACGGTAGCCAAAAGGAGCCTTAAGGGATATAACTAAATATAATATGGTATCCTGAATAAGATCCTGTAACCAAAAAAAGCATATTATGTAAAAACTAAGGAAATATGAATAAAGTATGGATTTTAGGTAACAATTATATATCTATATTTATTAATTGTAACAAATGTACCATACTAACGTAAGATGTTATTAATATGTAACACCTGGTATGGAGTCTTTGGGAACTCTGTATTCTCAATTTTTCTCCAAATCTGAAACTGTTTTAAAAAATAAGATTTATTTTTAAAAAACCCAATGAGTCCCTCAAGTATGTTTTTAAACCCAGAAATCATGTACTTCACAACTTTTGCCAGATTTTTTGCTCATGTTCACTCTTAAATACATATTACTCCTGGAGCAACCCAAGTTTAGAAAAATCTAGTAAAAGAGCAGTTTGCTTGAGGGTATTGCATAATTGATTCTTATAAACAGACCCAACATTTATTATGTTGTATTTAATTTAATGCCAACTGAAGGCCTACTCACAAATGGTAGAAAGTTGTATTTATTATGGTCTTAAGTCCTTTGGTATCATATTAAATTTTTAATCTTCAAGCCAGTCAAATTTTTTGTTAAAAACTACAGATAATATCTTTGAATCTATAATTTGTTACTTAAGAGTCCTTTCTTATTCTTTGATATAATCTTACCACGTTTTTAATTAAGGCACTTGAATGGTGATTTGGTTACATTTTTATTACTAAAGCAAGTGTCACTTGGGCCATATATCAGTAAAACAATTTATTGCCTCCAACCCACCTATTTTCTTGTTGGGGGTGGGGTGGGGTGGAGAAGCATATACTGGATATTTTCCCCTAATAGACATACTAGTTTTGACAAAATAAACATATTAATTTGTAGCATTTTAATTAAAACCTGAAAATGTGCATGGTAACAAGCCCAATTTTAAACAATTGCAGCTCTATCAATAGGAGGAACAAAGCCTTACTTAGTTAGCTTAACCTTTGGTCTATTTATAGATGTAAGAAGAAAAGGTGAGTTCTCTTGTCCTTTGGATTTTTAAGTAGATTTTTGAGTGAGCTAGTGTAAAGAAAAAAAATATTTGAAGAAGCTAAGTTAATAGCTAAGTCATTTCACTGGCCTGTGATGTTCCAAACTCATGCTTTCCACTTATGTAATCATACTCCTCTTATAAGCAGAAATTAACTACCAAATAACAAGACCAAAGAAATACTAAATAGTTAGACCAAAAATACTAGCATTGGAATTGCGTATTATGGGTAATTCAGGTATTATTCAAAGAAAATATTAATATTTGGCATCTTTTAAGGTTAAAAAATAAAAGAGCTTAGGGAAAGGTTTAGGATCAGAAATCCAACATAAATCTAGAAGCCTATTCACCTTCACCCAGGTCTGTGCCAAGACTGTAAAACTTCAAGGAGTGACAAAGCTTGGAGGAAATAATACAGATTGGATAATGACTTTTAGGCAGTTGACTTGCCCAGTTAGACTCTTTGGGCATCACATCATTTATAACAACTGCAACTCAAATGAGCCTTTGAATTCATGTAGTACGAAAAGGAGGACACTTGGTGCCACTTGCATTTTCTGAGTATACTTGCTCATTTTGACAGCCACTTCTAAGAGAAATTTTGTGGCACCATATGCTAAATTTTTAAGTTTATTTGTTTGGAGAGAGAGAGAGAGCACAAATATGAGTAGACGAGGGGCAGAGGGAGAGAGAGAAAATGATTCCCAAGCAGGTTATGTTCAGCAGAGAGCCCAATGCAGGGCTCCATCCCACGACTGTGAGATCACAGCCTGAGCAGATGTCAAGAGTTGGACGCTTAACCACTGGGCCAGGCAAGCATCCCCCCATATGCTAAATTGTAGAGCATTTTTTGTAAAGGTACCTGGCTGGCTCAGGCTGTAGAACATGTGACTCTTGATCTCAGGGTTGTGAGTTTGAGCCCCGCACTGGGCATAGAGATTACTTAAAGCATGTTTTCATGAAATAACTGTCAGTGTTCAGACCAATAAGTAATACACTTTGAGCTCCACTTTAAAAAGTAATCTTTATATATTAAGTCACATATGTTAATTAGTAAAAATGTAAGGTTATTTGGTTGTAGTTTTATTCATATGTTTTTATGTTGAAATTCAGGGGCAAAATTTATCAGTTCATCATGTTGCAGTTTTGAAACATTAGTACCTATTTATTCATTCATCTCAGTCCTACTGAGCATTTAATATGTGTCTGGCACTGTCTGGACACTGGGCATATAGCAGTGAAGAAAACAAAAGTCTTGGCCCCGTCCCCCACCATGGAGTTTACATTTTGTGGTGGCTAAGGAGGAGAAAAACAGAGAATCCAAAAAAAGTCAATATGTAGCATGCACGTTGGTACTAAGTCATTCAAGAATATAGCACTATAAGAAGAAAAGGGCGTTAGAGGTTTATTTATTTTATATAAGGTGCTCAGGGAAGTCCTCTAATATAAAGACCTGAAGCAAGTGATAGGAGCAAGGGTGTTTGTTGGAAGAGTGTTTCAGATAGGACAAAAGTTGCAAAGGCCCTGAGGTAGGAATATGCTTTGTGTCTTAAGAAACAAGCCGAGGCCAGTGTGGCTGGAGCAGATGTGGAGAGGGAGAGTTAGTTAGTACGTGAGATCAGTATTGGAGCTGGAATGGCAGGAAACAATAGTAAAATATGTAAGATCTTGTAGTCCAGGCCATTAAAAAGCCTTTAATTTTTACTTTCAGTGGAATGGGGGAGACATACAAGATTTTTGTCAGGGAAAGTTGTGAGCGACTGAAATGGGCAAAAAAATGATAAGTGGGTCTTTATCTTGCTCATCCATTGGGTTTATCTCTTTTTCATTTTCTTTGAGTTACTTTACAATTCTGTAACTTGTGGAAAACTGCGAAAAATGTAGAAGTATAAATTAATTGTCTGGTGGAATACGATTGATTATTGCCCTGTGAATATAACCGTTTTACATCTGTTTGTAAGCTCACGCCAGAAATCCCTGTTCTCTGTCTGAGTGTGGTTCTTGAAATTTTTATTTGAACCAATTTTAACATTTTAACGACCGTTTATTAATTAACGACTTTATCTTTGACATATGTTTACTTTGTTTATGAGAGTCATGATTTTTCACCATTAAAAAATTTCAGTAACACTTTTGATAGAATTAAGCTGGTTGCTGTTTAGAAAAGACTGGAGCAGGACAGGAGTAGAGGCAGAGATCAATTAGAAGCCTTTTGTAAAAATTCAGACAAGATATGATGGTAGCTTGAACCAGAGAATTAGTGGTGGGGATGGTAAGCAGTGGTTGAAATTGGGATGTATTTTGAAGATAGATCTGAAAGGATTGATGGATTGGATATGGGATGTGAGAGTGGGGTGTCAAGGATGACTATAAGATTTGGGGGTATTAATAAAATTTAGTAAAGTTAAAATTCTAAAAATTAGTAAAAAACAAATTCTTTTCCCTTTTGATCATTTTTACCTTGGTAATTTTTATTTTCTGTTCTTAGGAATTTAGTTAGTTTGAGTAGGAAATCTAAAAGCTGACGACCATGACTCATTTCTCAGAGTATTTTCTATAGTGGTTAGAATGCAGTATATAATTACTGTATTGGAAACATCAGTAGCAATGTATCGGTTGGGGATTCTGGCAGGAAATGGGACACTGACAAGTTTAATACAAAAGAATTCAGTGAAGGGGTTATTTGCAGAGTGTAAGCAGGTTCAAGGAAAGGAGCAAGTAATGATGAAGCTGTTACCACGTCTAGGTCTTGAAAGGAATCGGGGAGAAAGTGTTTACCTGAACCAGCAAGAGCCATACTTACTGGAGAGGGTTGTCTGATTGAGGCCATGTGAAAAGCTTTCGCAGGGAATGGAGCCACAGCCAACCCAGTTTGTTGGTGCTCCATGCAGGTACTGGCCTGCACAAAGAGAGGGAGTGGCCTGGAGGGTCAAATGGAGTATAGTCAGCATTGCATATAACTTTTAAACTCTGCCATAAAAACAAGTAAGCAAACAAACTGATGTGCCTGGGCTTTAGAAAAGAAGAAAAGAAAGAACATACTTCTTGAGTAGTAAAAGTTATTTTAAAAAATTATTTTTAATATATGTTTATTTCTATGAGAGAGAGAGAGAGAGAAGGGGGAGAGGGGTAGAGAGTGCGAGAGGCTCAGAATCCCAAGCAGGCTCTGGGCTCTGAGCTGTCAACACAGAGCCTGACATAGGGCTCAAACTCATGAACCATGAGATCATGACTTGAGCCAGAGTTGGACGTTCAGCTGAGCCACCCAGGCGCACCAGTAATAGAAGTTATAAAAACTCAGTTGGGGAGATTTTAATGACATTAAACAGGATTCTTACAGCCAAAAATCAACTATAAAATTTGGTTAAACCTTAAAAGGTTTTTTTAAAAGTTTATTTATTTATTTTGAGAGAGGCAGAGTGAGTGGGGGAGGGGTAGAGAGAGCAGGACACAGAGAATCCTAAGCAGGCTCCATGGCTGCCAGCCCAGAGCCCCAATGCAGGGCTCAAGTCCTTGAAACTGTGAGATCACGACCTGAGTTGAAACCAAGAGTCAGATGCTTAACCAACTGAGCCACTCAGGTGCCCTTGGATTTTTGTTTTTGTTTTTTAAAGATTTTATTTTTTAAGATAATCTTTATGTTCTCAACATGGGGCTCAAATCCACAGCCCTGAGATCAAGAGTCTCATGTTCTACCAACTTAGCCAACCAGGTGTCCCTCAATTTTTTTTTTTAATTGAGGCAAGTTGGTATATAGTATATTAGTTTTAGGTGTACAACATAATTGATATTTGTATACACTACAATGTTATCACCACAGTGAATTTGGTTTCCATCTGTCACCATGTTAATATGCTGTATCATGTTGATTGATTTGCAGATTTTAGCCATCTTTGCATTGTTGGAATAAATCCCGCTTGACTATGATACATGATCCTTTGAAGGTATTGTTGAATTCAGTTTGCTAATATTTTGTTGAGGACTTTTGCATCTGTATTCATTATGGATGTTGGCCTGTAACTTCCTTTTTTTATTGTTTTTGGTTTTGGTACAGCATAATGCTGGCCTTGTAAAATGAGTTTTGAAGCATTCTTTCCTCTTAAGCTTTTAGGGGGCCTGAAAATAGTAAGTATTAAATCTAATTTGAATGTTTGGTAGAATTTACCAGTGAAGTCTAGTCCTGTACTTTTGTTTGTTGGAAGGTTTTCAATTACTGATTCAATCTTCTTACTAGTAATTGGTCTATTCAGATATGTCTTTATGATTTCGTCTTGGAAGTTGTGTTTCTAAAATTATCCATTTCTTCTGTGTTATCCAGTTTGTTGGTTTATAATTGTCCCTAGTAGTCTCTTATGATCCTTTGTATTTTTGTAGTATGTATTGTAACTTCTCTTTCTTTTCTGTTTTTATTTTAGCCGTCTCTTTTTCTTGGTAACCCTAAGTAAAGGTTTGTGTATCTTTTCAAAGAACTAGCTCTTAATTTCATTGATCTTTTCTTTTTTCTTTCTTTTTTTTTTTTAATATTTTTTAATGTTTTATTTATTTCTAGGAGAGAGAGAGAGAGAGACAGCGTGAGCAGGGGAGGGTCAGAGAGAGAGGGAGTCACAGACTGAAACAGGCTCCAGGCTCTGAGCTGGCAGTCAGCACAGAGCCCGACGCGGGGCTCGAACCCACGAACTGCGAGATCATGACCCAAGCGAAAGTCGGACGCTTAACCGACTAAGCCACCCAGGCGCCCCTTCATTGATCTTTTCTATTGTCTTTTTTTTTTTAGTCTCTAGTCCATTTATTTCCACTTTGATATTTATTATTATTTCCTTCTACCAACTTTGAGCTTTGTTCTTCTTCTTTTTTTCTAGTTCCTTGAGGTATAACATTAGATGGATATTTCTTTTGTTTCCTGAAGTAGGCCTGTATCATTTCAGAGTTTCGTGTTAGAACTGTTTCTGCTGCATCCCATAAATTTTAGATGGTTGAATTTCTATTTTCATTTGTCTCAAGATATTTTTTAATTTTTTCCTTGATGTCTTCATTGACCCATTGGCTTTCGAGTAGCATGTTGTTTTATTGTCACAAATTTGTGATTTTTCCAGTTTTCTTCTTAACTAATTTCTAGTTTTATACCATGTAGCTGAAAAAGATGTTTGATATTACTTCAGTCTTCTTAAATTTGTTACGATTAGTTTTGTGGCCCAACATGTGATCTGTCTTAGAGAATGTTCCTTGTGCACTTGAGAAGAATGTGTATTCTGCTGCTTTTGAGTGGAATGTTCTGTGTGTATCTATTAAGTCCATCTGGTCTAATGTGTCATTTAAGGGCTGTATTTCCTTTATTTTCTGTCTGGATGATCTATCCATTGATACAAGTGGGATATTAAATTACCCTACTAATACTGAGTTGCTGTCAATTTCTGTCTTTAGGCTTGTTAATATTTTCTCTTTATGTTTAGGTGCTCCTATGCTAGTCCATGAATATTTATAAATGTTACATGCTGTTGTTGGATTGATTTCTATTATTATGTAATACTCTTGTCTTTTATTATGCTTTTTGTTTTGAAGTCTATTTTGTTTGATAGGAGAATGGCCACACCAGCCTTCTTTTTGTTCTCATTTGCATGGAATATCTTTTTCCATCCCATCATGTTTAGATCTGAAGTGAGTCTCTTGTGGGCAACATATAGATAAGTCTTTTAAAAATACATCTATTTAGCCATTCTTTGTCTTATGATTGGAGAATTTAGTTATTTTAAAGTAATTTTTGGGGCACCTGGGTGGCTCAGTCATTTAGGTGTCTGAGTCTTGATTCAGCTTCCGTCATAATCTCATGGTTCATGGGAATGGAGCTCCATGTCAGGCTCCTTGCTGACAGTGTGGAGTCTGCTTGGGATTCTTTCTCAGCCTTTCCCTCGCTTACGTGCTTGGACGCAGGTGCACACACATACACACACTCTCTCTCTAAATAAACTTAAAAAAGTAAAGTATTACTATTTTCTTGAAATAATGAGAAACTTTTTTTCTATATCAGACAAGAGCACAGCTAAGTAATCCAACTCTATTGCGGCATGATAAATCTCATCCCTTCACTGCATCGTAAGATTTAAATACATCTGCACAAGGGTGTAAGGTGTAAGGTTGCTGTTGTCCTGCCAAGTGCTTCCAGTCCCTTCCCAGGTCCTAATGCCATAGTGGTGGTCCCAATATTTTTATCGAAATAAATCATGTTTAAATAATAAAACATTTAAAAAGACCAGTCAAAATGCCTCAGTAACCATATATCCAACTCAGACTTCATCTGTTTAAATGTTCTGTTTGTCTCTTGCTAATAGACCTTTATTTCCCTCAAACTAAATAATAAGTCTTCCATACTGAACTATCTTCCTTGCTCAGTTAATCCAAGGAAAAAACCTCAAATGATTGGTACAGAAAAATGTGGGGGTTAACACACCCTTTTAATATGGTTTTACATATTTTGAAGGTTTAAAAAGTATTTAAAAATTCTAATTCCTGGTAGGAAAACATTATCTGAATGAATACCCTAATGGCAAACCACTGTAAGATGTTTGAGTTGCGTGTGGGGCAGAGCGGTAGGAATTCCCTTCATAGGCCCCCAGCTGTCTCTATGAGAAGGTCAGAGGTGCACCCGTTTTTATTACTGTGAAATTCGCTAGGTGATCTAAGTTGCTTTTCTTTCAGCAGGGGCTTTATTTGTCAGAAGGGCATTATGCTTGACTTCTAAATTTGGCTGACAAAAATTTACTGAGGAGATTCATAACCTTTGGGTTGCTCTGATATTTTGACCTATTTGTGGGGTTCCAGGGCCATATCCTGGAAGGCCACCATAACTTCTAGATCCTGCATGGCCATGAGAACCTCTAGATCACTTAGAATTTCCTTAAGCCCAGGCATTCCTGCCATTCCAGACATTCCTTCAGAAAAATTACCTGGCATGGCTCCCCAGGAAAGCAACCTGGGAAATAAAGCTCTGGCTTCTTCCTACCTCTGGGTGCTCTCATGGTTGACTTCTTAACCCTTTCTGTTCTTTCTTTGATCTCTTGCTCTTCGTGTTTTCACTCATACTTTATCTGATGTTCAGCAGTTTTCGTGGTCCTTGGTTGAACTTCTTTCAAAAGCATTGCGCTAGCATCTTCATCTTAATCCAGTTTAAAAAGCAGGAGCAAGGTCATGTGCTGCTGCTTCCCAGTCGCCCAGAAGTCTGTGATTTCTGTCACCACTTGTAAGGCTGAGCTGAATCAGGATTTATTTCAATAGCTCTGTCACAGCCTTCGACGTGGCAGCATTCGGCTTCTGTAATTTGATGAAGACACTGGCTCTTTTGGCAGGCACAGTACCCACATAGCACTCAGCTGGATGGCGTGTGTGAACGAGTAAGTGGCTTTCTCTAGTTCAGTGTCGTTTAGGGCTTCAGTGGCAGCCACTTTTTAATCATTTGCTTGATTCATCCTTTTCTCGGTTATCTCTACATTTTCGTCTTCCATTTCTTGAGAGGCATCAGTATCTGGTTCAATCACACCTTCATTGTCAATTCTAGATCACTTTTCCTGACTTGATGGTTCATCCATCTTTATGTTTTCCTTAGCTTTCTTACTGTGTTTTTTTCTTCCTTCATATTATGTTTTGATTTAGTTTTATGAGTAGCAGGTAGTATTTTACCCCTGATTGTCTCCACCCACTCCATCAGGAAGCACATGTCCTCAGTGTGCAGAACACTCAGATCCTGTTTATACATTTTCACGCAGGAACAAAGCTCGCTCACTTTGTGGGGGTCCATGGTCTATAGGTGTGGCTAAGGTTGGGCACAGACTTTTTCACTTTTCAGGGAGAGGCTCTGGTCTGTGAGATCCCTCCTTATTGTGGGTGGTGGTAGTGGGGGTTGAGGAGGTAAGACCATGTTTCTGCCTCACTTACCTATCTTGATGTGGCACTTTTATCCCTTGTGGAAGGAGCTGTTCAAATAGCAAGTTTTCAGTTCTTCTTGAGTGGGAATTATTTCATATGTAGCTGTAGATTCTTTGTGTCAATGGGAGGAAGTAAGTTCAGGCTCTTCCTATGCCACCATCTTGGATCACCTCCTAAAAGTTTTTATTTCATACTAAGTGTTTTACTTTGTTCTCACAAGGTTAGGGGCACCTGGGCGGCTCAGTCAGTAAGCATCTGACTTATTTCAGGTCATGATCTCTCAGTTCATGAGTTCAAGGCCTGTGTCGGGCTCTGTGCTGACAGCGCAGAGCCTGGAGCCTGCTTTATCTCTGTCTCCCTCTCTGCCCCTCCTTTGCTTGAGATCTATCTGTCTCTCTTTCAAAAATAAATATTAAAAAAATAGATATGTAATGGACTCACAAGGTTAATGATGCCTTTCTCTTTTTTATGTGTTTTACTTAGAATTAATTGAATATGATTTTTAAAACTCCACGGAGTCATTACTTTATATTTCTAAATATATAAGAGCTTTTTTGTTGTATCAGTCCCTTTATTCCTTTTATGTAAGTATTTCAGATTTAGTTTAGTCCTTGAATATTACTTCAATTGAAAGAAAGCTCAAAGTCATCTCATCAACTCCTTGACCAGTATTGTTATCTACTGAACATTGCCAGTGACTGGGAACTCAGTTCTTTGTTAGGTGAAGTCTGTTTTATTCTCGCCAACTTCTTACATTTTGGTTCGTATTGTTTGGTTCAGTTTCTGTTTCAGGAGCAAGTCAAGTCCATTACTCCATGAAACAGAAATTGAAGATAGCTGACTGTTTCTGCTCAGCTTTTCCTTAGTGCTCAATAGTCTTTTCTTTAGATTAGCTTTCCATGGTTTTTGCAGTCTTCCTAATGAGGCACTTTTTCTTACCCCATCTCACCTTGAGTCATGATCTTCCCTAGGCTTCTGTATAGCATACTGTTGGAGATTTTCTTTTGGGTTCTTGGACAGTGCCAATCCAGCCTCTTTTGTGGACTTCTCTTCTTCTGCATTTCCCTCTCATAGTGGTATTTCTGAGTTTTTGTAGGTTTTACTTTTCTTCTCACTGGGCAGTCTCATTTTGTCCCATGCCTTGCATCCATAAGATGACCCAGGTTTATATCTCCAACTCATATCTCTTTTCCACGTCCATACCTGTATTTCTGGTTGCCTGTTGGCCATCTCCACTTGGAAATCTCACAGGCATCACAGTGGTTTCAAAACTGAGTTTATCTACTTCTCTAAACCTGTGTCCATTTTGTGTTCCCTAGTTCAGTGAATGTACTGTTACCTGAATGAAAATGTGGACGCATTCCTTGAATCTTGCTTTCCTTCCCAGTGGAACCAATTATCAAGTATTACTGATGCTAACATTTATATTTTGCTCTAATCTAGCTTCCTCTGTTTTCATTGTTTGTTACTGGAATTCAGGACAACCCCCAACCCCAATTGTTATTACTGCAACAGCCTCCAAAACTGTAACAACCATATGAGGTAGGTAGTGGTGGTGTTTTGAATTATGAGAAACATAGATTCAGAGAGGTTAAATAAGAATTCAGAATTCTGGGGGAGCTTGGATGGCTCAGTTGATGTAAGCATCCAACTCTTGATCTCCACTTGGGTTGTGATCTCATGGTTTGTGAGATTGAGTCCTGTGTTGGACTCCACTGACAGCATAGAATCTGCTTGGGTTTCTCTCTCTCCCTCTCTGCCCCTCCCTATCTGGCTCTCTTTCTCAAAAAATAAACTAAAACAAAAACAAAAAAAAGCAGATTTCTGTTGCCTTAAAGCCCATGATGTTTTCATTTTATCATGCTGCCTTGCTGGCATTATCAGAGATTGATACTGCCTTCTGCTGGAGGATTTAGAATGCTAAAAACAAAGCCTTTTATTTTAGATTCTGATGTGGTGTTTTAAAATACATTAAGACAGTAGAGTTATAAGACAGAGTCTAAATAAACAGGCAAATAAATAAATAAATGTAGGCCATTTATCAATTATATGAGAATTAAAGTCTTGCTTTACTTGCATTCTGCCTTATATTTAGCAGGGTTCATAGTTTCAGAGAATTCAGATTTTGAATTTGCATGTGAAAAAAATTTTTTTAGATTTATTTATTTTAGAGAGTGAGTGAGCACAAACTGGGAAGGGGCAGAGAGAAGGAGAGAGGGAGACAGAGAATGTGAAGCAGGCTCCAGGCTCCCAGCTATCAGCACAGAGCCTTATGCAGGGCTCAAACCCACAAACCTGTGAGATCATGACCTGAGCTGAAGTCAGATACTCAACTGACTGAGTCGCCCAGGTGCCCTGCATGTGGAAAAATTTTAAGGCTTGACAAGAATGTTGTATATACATAATTTTATGAGACTAGTATTCTTTGTAGCTAACTGTTGAATTAATTAAGTTCACAGACTTTTATATATATATATTTTTTATGTTTGATTTAAAGCAAGAGCATGAACACAAGTCAGGGAGGGGCAGGAAGAGCGGACAGAGAGGATCTGAAGTGCTCTGTGCTGACAGCAGAGACCCTGATAAGGAGCTTGAGCTCATGACCTGTGAGATCATGACTTGAGCTGAAGTCAGATGCTTAACTGACCGAACACCCATGTGCTCCCGGGTTTCTTTTTAAAAAAGGAGTTAACGTAGATAGCTTTTTAGCCAGGTACTAGTGAAAAAATGTTGTGAAAGTGAGATAGAATAAAACATCTTAGAAATTCTCACTGTTTTTGGGATGCATAGGTGGCCCAGTCGGCTTGGGATTCTCTCTCTTCCACTCTCTCTGTCCTTTCCCAGCTCAAGCACTCTCTCTCAAAATAGATAAGTAGGTAGGTAGGTAGGTAGGTAGATATTCTCACTGTTTTCTGTAGACATTTGCTTTCTCCACATTTGCCTTTAAAAAAGGAAGAAAGAAATATTCTCATCATTGCTTTAAGATTATATTTTATTATAAGTTGTCCTTAGAGGGAATATCCCCAGTGATCTTAGCTGTACTTTTGAATATAGCTCTTTGGAATTACCTTCACCTTTGTTGATTGATATCCTGAATTTAAAATCAAGGTAGAACCGAAGGAAAACAAACCATGAAAGCTCTAGGGAAAAAGTGCATATTGTCTTTGTTAAAATGGTAGACAGGGAAACTAAAAATTCTAAATTTGGCTTCCAGTAAATTTTGATTAATTTTTTCACTTCATTTCCCTCTTTGAAGAATGAAAAAATGGTTCCCAGCAGTCTGCACTGAAAGATTATTCTCTAGACAAATATTTATCAAGGCTCAAAAGAACATTGGGTTTTGGACACTTTGAAATCCTGTCACTTGATTATAACTGTCTTCTAGCATCTGGGAAAGAGCAAAGAAAAGATATTTTAACATACTTCCCTTATTGTTATTTGTAGTAAGTTGATAGTTTTCTTTGACTGTACACTACATTGATTCTAAGAGACTTTTTTCCAATTTTATTCACTGAAATTCATGTGTACCTTAAAATCAGTGGCATGTCATGGTTCAGTTGGCAAATTTTTTCTTAGTGGTATATAAAATACCAGCTTTAAAATCAATTGTGTCTTAGCTTTGATGAAAAATAGTGTATATCTCCATTTTTATTTGAAATGACAGCAACAGCAGTAATAATATAGTGGCCTTCATACCTGAGGATCACTTTTTTGGTGGCCTCTAAATTGCTGTTGTAAAGCTCATGAAGTAAAGGCCATGTATTTTAACATAGAATATTCCTCTGAATATAGGGCTGTATTTTGCACCTAATGGGCTTTGTTATCTGATTATAGATTCAAAGTAAGGATTCAAGAGTAAAAAAAAAAAAATGCACATACATGTTTTAAGTGACGGTTCTAGGACCTGCTATACTATCAACTGAGAACGAGGGTGACCATAAACAAAGTAAGAATTAAAAAATTTAAAAAAAAAAAACTGATGCAAAGTGCAGAACTGGCCACATAGTGCTTGCTGTTTTGGTAGGGATAGACAGTCTGATACAGGTAAATCACTCTGATTACAGCTTTGAAGAAACTTTGTCAGAATGCAGTCTGATTCCACTGGCACTTCCTCTGAGGGACAAAATGTATTTTAATTTTTTAATTTTTCATTTCGATTGGGAGACATTTGGTATTGATTAATTTTCTCTTTCTATTGCTTAATGGAGTTCTAGAACATAAACATCTGAAATAGGTTTTGATTGTGTAATCCCAGTGATCTCTAGATCCTGATCCTTCTACTCACGTTGCTAATGGCACTGGAGTGACATTTTTAGGCCTTAGGGCAAAGGATCGGGCATAGGTTGTAGGAAGGTGCAAGAGAAGGAAGAAGTAGAGGAGAAATACCTAAAGACCACACCAGGTTACTGAAGAATGTTTCTAGAAGCTCTCAGTGGGTAGTTGTGTACCAGACGTCCAACTGCTTTTTTTTTTTAAGAATTTTTTTTTTTTTTAAGAAATCTCTACATTCATGGTGGGCCTTGAACTCATAGCCCTGAGATCAAGAGTCTCATGCTCCACCAATTGAGTCAGGAAGGTGCCCCCAGCTGCGTTATTTTTGTTGGAATAAACCCAAGCTGTGTATCTCCATAAATTCTTAGTATTGTGGGGGCCCTTCGGGACATTCCCCTAAGACATGTGAATTCTGAGCACAGCTTTGCTGGCTGTGAGCACCTTTAGCCTCAGAGTGGATGTTAAGTTCTGTGTATTGGCAGGTTTCCAACATTTACTAATTAGGTTATGCCTACTTAAATACTCCTGGCAGTTTCCCCTGGCCACTGCATTCTCCACACTCTGCCCTAACCTGTTTTGTATATAGTCTGCCTTTGGGCTCTGCTGAGACATTTATAGTTTTTCTTTCAGAAGAAGTCTTTAATACAAGTATTGATTTGTATATTCTTTAGTCAGTAATTTATTGTTGATTATAAAAGTAATTCACACTGTAGAAAATATAAAGAGAAAAATGTGCTTTTCATCGTACCATCAGTGAACCAAATGTTAATATTTTAGTGTGTTTTAGTGGAGTCTTTTTTTCTGTGTATATTTTGTGTACATGTGGGAGAGAGAAAAATAAGTGTGAATGTTATTTTTTTAAATGAGAAGCCTCTTATATTTGCTGCTGGGCACAAGGAGTAATTTTTAAAATAATTTTTTTTTCCTGGAACAATTTTAGAATCACAGAAAAGTTGAAAATATACTGCAGAGATTCTCATATACCCTTTACCTGGCTTTCCCTGATGTTGAGAGAGAGAGAGAGAGAGAGAGAGAGAGAGAGAGAGAGAGAGAGAATCCCAAGCAGGCTCCACACTGTCAGCACAGAGCCTGATGCAGGGCTCGAACTCAGAAACCATGAGATCATGACCTGAGGTAAAATCAAGAGTTGGATGCTTAACCAGCTGAGCCACCCAGGCACCCCTTCCCTAATGTTAATCTTATATAGTTACTGTGACACATATTTCAAAACTAATAAATCAACACTGGCACAATGCTATTAACTACAGACTTTATTTGGATTTCCCCAGTTTATCCACAAATGTCCTTTTTCTGTTCCAGAATTCAATCCAGGATACCATATTGCATTTTAAAAGAACAGATCTGTTCTTTTTTTCCTGCTTAACTTTATACAATTTTTTTTTTTTTTTTTTTTTTTGGTCATTAAACCATGCTTATTAATGGCCCCATAAATGGATAGATGTACTCTGATGAAAATATTTCTGGTTAACTTTGTTGGGGGGGCACATTTTGGGAGGTTGGGAGGTAACACATATATCAACCATTTTTATTAGTGGTGTATTTGAATCAGGTAATTTTATTATAATAGTAATTTTGAATGCATTGCTCTAAAAGTGGAAAATAAATAATCAAGTTTATTTTCCTTTGAGATTATGTTTAACAGCATTTAGATTGAGTTAAATGCAGAACTGATGAGCTATTCATGACACAGTTTTGAGGGTTATTTAGAGTTGCTTGGCATTTGGCTAGCCTTACTTTAAGTAGATTGTATGTATACATTCTGTGTATACACACAGTCACTATTTAAGCTTTTAATAGGAGTCTCATACTAGCATGATACCCATCTGTATTTGGAAATACAGATTTATGGTATATTCCACTTATATATTCAGTTTTTTAAATTACCATGCTATTTTCTTTTCATTAATGTTTATTTAGTTCTAGGTTATATTTCCTTTTCATTAATGTTTATTTAGTTCTAGGTTAAGCATATAATATAAAAAGCGAAGATGCCTAGAGATTTTCTTCCATGTGTTGTATTGTTTAATGGATGTTTATAGTTTGATTGATAACTGAGTAAGTTGTATATTTCACATGAAGTTTGAAGTTAGAGTGGGTTGCATTTAGTGTTTTGTTGTTTTAAAGAATAAAGGCAAATGCTTTTTTTTTTTTTTTTTTAAAGAAGTATTAGGGGTAGCCTACTAAGCAAAATTCTGTAAAATTGATACTTAGGTTTTATCTCTTACTGTTGCTCAGTTTAGTAAAACCTCATAGGTTAAATGTTTATTATGCTAGAGTTCGATCTAGGCTAGTGGACGACTGTCTATTATTAAATTTATAAGCTAGCAGTTTATTATGAGGGTTAAGCTATCATTTGTTAATTTGACACAGTTGGAGAAATTAATACATAGAAATAACTGAGTTGAAGAATCCGAACATGGAATTTTGTTACACAATACTTACGGAAAATTGAATGCACCGTCTCCATTAGATCAAGTATAGTTATTCCAATTTTCAGGCATTTCTGGAGAATGCCTGTACTTTCTTACTGGTATCTTACATGTCTGCTTACTGTGGTGCAGCCTGTGGATTTTTAGTGAAGAGAGCTATGTGACCTCTCCTAGACAATGTCCGTCACTTTGATGTTACTGGAGGATGGTATTTGATTTCCTTGTACATATTTTTATATTGCAATATAAAGTACTCAACTAAAGATTTGAGAGTTCCCAAGGTTGATGGTATTTTTTCCTGTGATTGAAGATGCTGGGCTTGTTGCCCCTGGTACTGATTCACATTATTGACTTAGCTAGAGCGGAGTGACTCATCTTCTGGGTTTGCACGTCAGTAGTTGTGTTTTTATATATTAGGTCAGAGATTACGGACACTCAGACTTAATTGTATAAATTTCATCACCAGTGTTTCTAGTTATAAGTACACTCCAAAGTTATAGATGATTTCAGGATTGAATTATGACCAGTATAATTGAAGGTAGAGTGGTGTATTATATAATCTTCCATTTTAATTTCTCTTGTTTTATTTTTAGCAAGCCATTTTAGTACCATTTTCTCAGTATGTGCTAAGTACACACACAATTATTGATAGATAGTTAGGTACTAAATATATAGCTATAGATGCTTTTATTTCATTCATAAAATGCATGATTGAAAGTGACTTTTTCAAATTCAGTGTGAAATATGAGGTCAAAGTGGGTAACTTTTTTTTTAGGTCTGGAAGAAGTATCTGAACTTTAGGTCATCATTCTCCAGTGACACTCACTGTAGACAGGTCCAGATGCTGTTAGGAGAATAGTTATGTTTATAGATGGATGCGGTGACTGGTAGGTTAGACTTTGGGCATCACAGAAAGTAAAACATTACTGACTGTATTCTTAGGAATTACAAGTTCTCCTTGTATGTACTCTAGATTTTCTGCCTCTATAGGATGGTAGTTTGGTTAAGAGTGGCATCTTTCAGATTATAAGGGAAAATGTGAACTGTGAAAGTGCAAACTGGCCCCTCAGGAAATGACACGAGCCTACATTCCCACCTATCTTAATATTTCCCCTTGCACACCCTACCTTCCAGCTAAGAAATTACTTACTGCATCTGGAGCAGGCATGTCCTTTTAGACTTCTGTGCCTTTGCATGTACTCTTCTTGATCTGGATTGCCTGTGCCCTAGCAAACTCCCCTCCGTCTTTCAGGACTCGACTTAGAGGTTACCTTTCCCAGGAGGCCTCCAGTCACTTGTCTTTGCTCTGAGTTAAATGTTCTGATGACACTGGCGTGTGGGCTTGCAACTTATTTTTTCATTTTCTTGTCTGTTTCCCTTACTAAAAAGTAAGCTCCTTAAAATCAGGGAACATGTCTGTATTGAACTCAGTGCCTGGCAAAGAATTGGTGCTCAGGAAGTACTTGTTGAATGCTTCAGTGTGAAGATGGAGAAAAGGATGAACTCATTTGATAGCTGTTTACAAACCATTGTTATCTACTAAGTAATTTTTTGCTAGCTTAAGTCAAGCAACTCTAAAATAAGGAAATGTTGGGGTGCCTGGGTGAATCAGTTGGTTAAGCTTCCAACTTCGGCTCAGGTCATGCATGATCTTACAGTTTATGAGTTCGAGCCCCGCATCAGGCTCTGTGCTGCCAGCTCAGAGCCTGGAGCCTGTTTCAGATTCTGTGTCTCTCTCTCTCTCTGCCCCTTCCCCACTTGCACTCTGTCTGTCTCTCAAAAATAAATAAACATTAAAAAAATTTTAAGTAAGGAAATGTTACCTTGTTAATATTTTAGATTTATTCACAGGAAAATGAATTGATAACAATTTAAATATACATAAGTCTGTGCTTTCTTTTTATTGATCATCCTGGTTTTACTTATCTCTTACAGAGAAAACAGAAATGAGAGGAATCTGGTTTAAATTGCAGTACCAGGAATTTAGATTAGACAAAAAGAGTTTCCAGAAAATAAAGTACCAGATATTGAAGTGATTTGTAAGTAATGTAATTAATTTTTGAAGAATTTTTAAAAGAAAAATTTTTTGAAAAGTTTGAAAAGGAGCAGGGGGTGGGGGGAGGGTTAGAGGGTTCTGAATTGCAAAGTGGTTCACCACCATAGCCCCTCGTAAAATAAAAAAACCTAAAGGAAGAAAAATCTATTTAGGAATATGCAGATATAACCATAGTCATGGATAGAAGCTTAAAAGATAGTTGGGTACTTTCTGGGTTTGTGTGTTCAAGTGTACTTTAAATTCTCAGCTACAAAGGAAACTGTTGCAGGTGTCCTTACTTTTCACAGAATGACTCTGGTTTTGGTGACTGACAAAATAAACTGAGAAATCTCTCCCCTTAGCTTATTTCTTGTTTGTTTTTTAACTCTTCCTTAGAATAATATAAGTAATAAAAATTCCTTAGTGGTATTAAGAATAAGCAGAAAACTAACATGAATCGATTAAAAAAAAAAAATCTTCTTAGTAGTTTAAAAATAACCAGACCACGGACACAAAGAACAAGGTTTTTGAACGCCATTCTCCTGATTGTTTTAGTATAATTAAATGTGGAGTTAGCTGTGCCCCAAATTTAGAGTTATATTGCTGTGCTTCTAACTATAGATATTCTGTCCTGGCTACATGTGAACAGAACTACTGTAGTATAAGCCAAATTCACCCACAGTGCTAGTGAACTGAAAGAGCAAATATACCTTCCTAAGCACCAAATTTATAATCACACTCATGAATAGAGTTCAGTGTTCTCTTTGCTTGTCATTCTGCAAGAATCATATTGGAATAATTTAGGACAGCTTTACTAAATTTATTAATGTAACTCTTGTTATGAGGATAGTGCTTAAGTTCTAGGCTTCTGTGCTTACAGAGCAAAAGGCTCCTTTGTAATACAGGAGATTTTTTACCTGTAGTGGTGATATAATAATTCCTTGTCTTTTTAAACACTATATATTTTTCTGAATGTTTTTATAGCTAGAATTTATTTGGTTTTCACAATAACTCTGTGAAATAGGTGTCCTAATCTTAAAAATGAGGAAACCTAGGCACAGAGAGGTTGACTGAGTGCCATTTAAAACATTGTTTTAAAATAAATTATAGTTATTATTTCAGTGGCTAACATCTACTAATTGCTTACTATATACTAGACACTGTTTTAAGTTTTTATATATATATTAAGTAATAGGATCTTGGGCTTTGGAGTCAGATTCGGATTTATTTCTGGATCTTCTTATCAGCTATTGACTTGGGAAAGCTATACCTAACTTCTTGAAGCCTTGGTTTCCTCATTTGGAACACAGAAATAATGATAGCACCTACCTCATAGGGTGGTTGTGTAGGTTGAGATAATCCAGATGAACCTATGTCTAGCATATAGTGACAACTTTAACATCAGTTTGCTATAAAAGAGTAAAGTGTTGGTAGATAATAATTTGTAACTTCTTGATAATTTTCCTGGGGTAAAATCATTGTATTCTTCTTAAGTGTGGAATCATAGTTGATCTGATACGAGATACGTGTTTTACAAAGTAACATCCATGTTATTGCAAGATTATGGCTCCATATAGTGTCTATAACTATCTCTTTCCTCTCACTACCTACAAATCACCTTTTGGTTCTAAGCCCTTCTACTACTGGGAAGAAGCCAAAGACAGCTAAAAAGTCATGGAGAGTCTCTAAGGCAGTCATGTTTCAGAGTCAAAGGGAGGACACAGTGATCCATTGGGTTATGTTTATTCCACGAGTGCTTTGGTATATCAGTTATTTGGAACTCAGAATGTGTTTTTGTATATCCTTTTAAATGAGGCACATAAAGTCTATTAATCCCTAATATAACTGATATACTGAATATTTGCATTGACAAAACAGAAAAGGCAAGCAAAAAACTTCACAGTACTTTGGCAGTGCTAAAATCAAGTAATAAAATAATAAAGTGAATATATATTGAAACTCAAAAAGAGGTTCAGAGAGAATTCTGGGAACATGGTGAAATAGGAAGCATCAGGAATCGATCTCCCCACCTAGGCAGCAGCTGCCCTGGCAGGATCTTACGTAACTGTTTTGGTATTTTGGAGTTATTGAAGATTTGCATCTGCTAGGAGAAGGCTTGGCTATACATTGTAATTAATTTCAGTCAGTTTCAGCTCTTAGCACAGCTACCCAACCTCTTCTCCCAGTCCTGTGAGGCTCACATTAGCTTGTGAGAGCCAAGATCGGCAAAAAGGATCCTCTCTTCCAAATGTCAGAAATCTGTGCTGGGGTCTCTGACTGCTGCTTCTGATCACAGAGGTTCACAGAAAAAGTGGGAACCAACTACTGTTGTTGAACCTCTCCCTGTTGTTGCAAGTCCCTCCCCTCCAGCTGAAGTGACTTCTGGGAGATTTAAAGGGCTAGCACCTTCTTTTGGCCCATTCAATTTTCTCTTTTTTCCCCCTTTGGGAAACAGACATTAAAGACTACAATATTCTAAAACAGCTGCATATATTGGGAAATTTCAAAAGTGACCACACATGCCCAGAAAAAGGCCCAGAAAAGACCTGAAAAGACCTTAAGTTTACACCTCAGCCTGAACGTTGGCACATAGGGAGTCTATGACAATCAAAAAATAAAATAAAATAAAAACAATGCAAAAAACAGTAAAGGGGAAAATCTGGTTTCTAGAGTTACCACATTAGATTAAAAACCCAGTTTTCAACCACAACAAAAATTACAAGACAAAGGAATAAGAAAGTATGGCCCATTTAAAGGAAAAAAAGAAATCAATTGCCCTTGAAAAAGTCCTGATGACAGATATATTACACAAAGACAAAAACAACTGTCTCAAAGATGCTCAAAGAACTAAAGAAAAATTTGGAAAACAGAAGAAATACCAATAAAGGAAAAATAAAAAGAAATCAAATTCTGAAACTGAAGAGTACAAGAACTAAAATGGAAAAATCAGTAGATTCAAAGGCAGATGTGAATAGGCAGAACAAAGAGTCAGCAAACACAAAGACAGGACAATGCAAATTATCAAGTCTGAGGAACAGAAAGAAAACAGATTGAAGAAAAACAGAGCAAACAAACTGAAGAAAAATAAACAATCTAAGAGAGCTATAATATACAGTCAAGTGGAGCAACATACATTTGGAGTGCTCAAAGGAGAAGAGAGAATATTTGAAGAAATAAGGGCCGAAAACTTCCCAAATTTAATGAAAATAAACATCCAAGGAGCTCTTTGCACTCTAAATAATTTAGATGAACTCAGAGAGACACTTTTTTTTTTAATTTATTTTTTAATTTACATCCAAGTTAGCATATAGTGCAACAGTGATTTCAGGAGTAGATTCCTTAATGCCCCTTACCTATTTAGCCCCCTCCCCCCGTTTTTATAAATTGTTTTTGCTTCCCTTCCCTTATGTTCATCTGTTTTATATCTTGAAGTCCGCATATGAGTGAAGTCATGTATTTACCTTTCTCTGACTAATTTCGCTTAGCATAATACCCTCTAGTTCCATCCACATGGTTGCAAATAGCAAGGTTTCATTCTTTTTGATTGCTGAGTAATATTCCATTGTATACATAACCACATCCTCTTTATCCATTCATCCATCGATGGACAATGGACTCTTTCAATAATTTGGCTGTTGTCAATAGCGCTGTTATAAGCATTGGTGTGCATGTGCCCTTCCAGAACATCACACCTGTATCCTTTGGATAAATACCTAGTAGTGCAATTGCTGGGTTATAGGGTAGTTCTGTTTGTAATTTTTTGAGGAACCTCCATACTGTTTTCCAGAGTGGCCGCACCAGTTTGCATTCCCACCAGCAGTGCAAAAGTGATCCTCTTTCTCCACATCCTCGCCAACATCTGTTGTTGCCTGAGTTGTTAATGTTAGCCATTCTGACAGGTGTGAAGTGGTATCTCATTGTGGTTTAGATTTGTATTTCTCTGATGAACATGTTTTCATGTGTTGGTTGGCCATCTGAATGTCTTCTTTGGAGAAATGTCTGTCTGTGTCTTTTGCTCATTTCTTTCCTGGATTATTTGTTTTTTGGGTGTCAAGATTGTTAAGTTCTTTATAGACTTTGGATACTACCCCATTATCTGATATGTCATTTGCAAATATCTTCTCCCATTCCATTGGTTGCCTTTCAGTTTTGCTGATTGTTTCCTTTACTGTGCAGAAGCTTTTTATTTTGACGAGATCTCAATAGTTCATTTTTGCTTTTGTTTCCCTTGCCTCCAGAGATGTGTTGAATGAGAAGTTGCTGCGGCCAAGGTCAAAGAGGTTTTTGCCTGCTTTTTCCTCCAGGATTTTGATGGTTTCCTGTCTTACATTTAGGTCTTTCATCCATTTTGAGTTTACTTACGTGTATGGTGTAAGAAAGTGGTCCAGGTTCATTTTTCTGCGTGTCGCTGTCCAGTTTTTCCAGCACCATTTGCTGAAGAGACTGTCTTTATTCCATTGGATATTTCTTTACTGCTTTGTCAAAGATTAGTTGGTCATAAGGTTTGTGGTCCATTTCTGGGTTCTCTATTCTGTTCCATTGATCTGAGTGTCTGTTCTGTGCCAGTACCATACTGTTTTAATGATTATAGCTTTGTAATACAGCTTGAAGTCCAGGATTGTGATGCCTCCAACTTTGGTTTTCTTTTTCAAGATTGCTTTAGCTATTTGGGGTTTTTTTTTTTTTTTCTGGTTCCCTAAAAATTTTAGGATTGTTTTTTCTAGCTCTGTGAAGAATGCTGGTCTTATTTTGATAGGGATTACCACATCAAGATATATTTTACTTAAACTTCCTAAAGCCAAACACAAGGAATCTTGAAAGCAGCAAGAGAAGCAAATCATCAAGAAAGGCATTCTCAAAAAGATTATCAGCAAATTGCACATTAGAAACTTAGGAGACCTGATAGCAACAGGCTTAAATATTCAAAGTGCTAAAAGAAAAAAACTGCCTGGGGCACCTGAGTGGCTCAGTTGGTTAAGCATCCAGGAGGCCTGATAGCAGCAGGCTTAAATATTCAAAGTACTAAAAGAAAAAAACTGCCTGGGGCACCTGAGTGGCTCAGTTGGTTAAGCATCCAGGAGGCCTGATAGCAGCAGGCTTAAATATTCAAAGTACTAAAAGAAAAAAACTGCCTGGGGCACCTGAGTGGCTCAGTTGGTTAGGCATCCGACTTCAGCTCAGGTCAGGATCTCACAGTTCTGTGAGTTTGAGCCCTGCGTTGGGCTCTGTGCTGACAGCTCAAGAGACTGGAGCCTGCTTCAAATTCTGTGTCTCCCTCTCTCTCTGCCCCTTCCCTGCTCACACTGTGTGTGTGTGTCTCTCTCTCTCAGAAATAAATAAATATAGAGAAAAACTGCCAACCAAGAATTCTATATCTGGCAAAACAGTGCTCTAAAAGTAAGGAAGAAATTAAGATATTCCCAGATAAACAAAAGCTGAGAAAGTTCATTAATGCTAGATCTGCTCTGTAAGAAATGTGCAAGGGAGTTCTGCAAAGTCAAATGAAAGGATGCTAGACAGTAACTTGAAGCCATATGGAGAAATGAAGATCTCACCAGAGATAAATACAGGGGAGTCATAAAAGCTAGTACTGTTGCAACAAAGATTTTTAACTGCACTTTTTGTTTTCTACATAATTAAGAGACTAGTAACAGTAAAGGTGAAAAAAGGCCAGTATTGTAATTTTTGCTTGTAACTTCTGTTTTCTATATAATAGACTAATACATTAAAAAAGAATTATTAGTTTATCTATTTGGGCACACTGTGTATAAAGATAGAGGTTTGGGACATCAGTAACTGAAAGGAGTGGGGATGGAGCTATAAAGGAGCAGAGCTTTTATGTTACTGATGTTAAGCTGGTATAAATTCACATTGGATCGTTATAACTTTAAGATGTGATCCTGTCCCCATGATAACCACAAAGAAAATATTTACAAAAATACAAAAGGAAATTAGAAATTTAAACATTTCACTACAAAAAAAAATCACCTAAACTCAAAAGAAAACGATAATATAGGAAATGAGGAACAAAAAAAGAAGCTTAAGGCATGTAGAAAACAAATAGCGAAATGACAGAAGTCTCTCCTTATCACTAATTACTTTAATTATAAATTTTTTAAACTCTCTAATCAAGACAGATGGGCAGAATGGATAAAAGCACATGATCCAACTATATGCTTTGTACAAGAGGCTCACTTTAGAGATCCAGAGACAAAAAGATTGAAAATGAAAAGGTGGAAATATATTTTACACGCGAATTTTAACCAAATGAGGTCAGAGGTGACTGTACTAATATCAGATAAAATAGACTATATATTTAAAAAGGTTATTAGACAAAGAAGAATATTATAATATTAATAAAATATTCAACAGAACAAGAAGGTATAACAATCATAAGCATTTATGTACCTGATGACAGATCATTGAAATACATAAAATAAAATCAGACAGAATTGAAGAGAGAAGTAGACAGTTTTACAATAGTAGTTAGAGACTTCAGTACCCTACTCACAATAATGGATACAACAACTAGGCAATATAAGTAAGGAACTAGAGGGCATAACCAACTAGATCTAACATCAAGACACTCTACCCAAAACTAGTAACATCCACATTTTTTCAAGTATACATGAGACATTTTTCAGGGTAGATTATATATTAGGCTATAGTTTAAGTCTTAATATATTTTAAAATAATAGATACCGTACAAAGTATCTCCTCTAACCGTAGGAGATGAAGTTAGAAATCAACAACAGAAGGAAAACTGAAAGAAAATCACAAAATTCTGGAAATTAAACAACACACTTTTAAACAACCAGTGGATCAAAGAAGAGATCACAAGGAAAATTAGATAATACTTAGAGATAAATGAAAATAGAAACATGCCAAAAAGAAAGGGATCCAGAGAAAGGAGTACTAAGGGGGAAATTTACACCTATAAATGCTTACATTAAAAAATTAGAAAGACTTCAAAATAACAACCTAACTTTATAACTTAAAGTAGGAAAAGAAGAACAAACAAAACCAAAGCTAGCAGAAGGAAGGAAATAATAAAGTTTAGAGCAGATGACATGATACGGGGAATAGAAAAAAAAGAAAAACTAATGAAATTAAAAAGTTGATTCTTTAAGAAGATCAACAAAGTTGACAAATGTTTAGCTAGATGGACTAAGGAAAAAGAGGGAAGATTCACATTACTAAATTAAGAAATGGAAGTAGAGACATTACTGATTCTACCAAAGTAAAAAGGATTATAAGAGAGTACTATGAACAATTGTATACTAACACATTAGATAACATTGATGAAGGACAAATTCCTAGCATTGAAACCTACCAAGATAATCACAGATAGAAAATCTGAATAGACCTGTAACTAGTAAAGAGATTGAACCAGTAATCAAAAATGTCTTGACTAGAAGAGAATAAGTTTCACTGATGAATTCTACCAAATACGTAAAGAATTAATATTAGTCCTTCTCAAACTTTTCCAAAAAACTGAAGAGGGAACACCTCTTAATTTATTCTATGAGGACAGCATTACCCGATGCCAAACCCAGACAAAGACACTGAAAAGAAAACTGCAGACCAAGATCCCTTTATTTTTTTAAAATAGTTTATTTTTAGTAATCTCTACACCCAACATGGGGCTTGAACTCACAACCCCAAGATCAAGACTTGCATGCGCCACTGACTGAGCTCCACTGGGGTGCCCCCCAATATCCCTTATGAACATCGATGCAAAAATCCTCCACAAAATACTGGCAAACAGAAATCAGCAACATATTAAATCCCACATACAAAGTGGGATTTATTCTTGGAATGCAAGAGTGGTACAACATAGAAAAATCAATCAATGTAATATACCATGTTAATGAAGTGAAGGGAAAAACCACATGATCATCTCAGCTGATTCAGAAAAAACATTTGACAAAATTCAATATTTTTCATCATAGACACATTTTAAAAATGAGGAATAGAAGAAAACTACCTCAACACAATAAAAGCCGTCTCTGAAAAATGTATGGTGGACATCATACTCAGTACTGAAAGACTGAAAGCCTTTCCTCTAAGATTGGAACAAGTCAAGGATGCTTACTTTCACCACTTTTATTCAACATAGTACTGGAAGTTCTAGCCGGAGCAGTTAGGCAAGAAAGAGAAATAGAAGGCATCCAAATTGGAAAGGAAGAAGTAAAACTCTCTATTTGCAGATGATGTGATCTTATATGTATTAGAAGATTCCACACACAAAAATTGTTTAGGACTAATAAATTCAGCAAAATACTAACATACAAAGTCAATATGCAAAAATTAGTTACATTTTTCTATACTAACAGTAAAGAATCTGAAAGGAAATTACAAAAAACAGTTCCATTTGCAGTAGCATCAAAAAGAATAAAATACTCAGGAATTAAGTTAACCAAGGTAGTGAAAGACTTGTACAATAAAATCTACAAAACATTGCTGAAAGAAATTAAAGAAGACATACTTAAACACACCCCCGTGTTCATGGATTAGAAGATGTAATATTGTTAAAATGTGAGAGCTATTCAAAAAGAACTGCAGATTCAATGCAACTCCTATTAAAATCCAGTGGTGTTTTTTTTTTTTTTTTTTTTTTTTCCAAAAATAGAAAAACCCATCCTAAAATTTATATAGACTCTCTGGGGACCCCAAATAGCCAAAACATTTTTTGAAAAAGAATAGGGGATGCCTGGGTGACTCCGTTGGTTAAGCATCCAACTCTTGATTTCACCTCAGGTCATGATCTCACAGTTTGTGAGATTGAGCCCCATGTTGGGCTCTGTGCTGATCCACAAAGCCTATTTCAGCTTCCCTCTCTTCTCCCTTTGTCTTCTTCCCCCTGCTCACACTCTCTTTTTCTCTCTCTTTCAAAATAAATAAAACATTAAAAAAAATAAAAATTTTTTTAATGTTTTATTTATTTCTGGGAGAGAGAGAGAGACAGCATGAGCAGGGGAAGGTCAGAGAAAGAGAAGAAATGCAGAATCTGAAACAGGCTCCAGGCTCTGAGCTAGCTGTCAGCACAGAGCCCTTCGTGGGGCTTGAACCCACAAACCATGAGATCATGACCTGAGCCGAAGTCAGACACTTAACCAACTGAGCCACCCAAGTGCCCCTAAACATTTTTTAAAAAGGCAAAACTGGGTGAATCATATTTCCAGATTTCAAAACTTATTACAAAGCTACAGTAATCAAATAGTATGATATTGGCATAAAGACAGACTTACAGGCCAGTAGAATAGAATAGAGAATCCAGAAAATAGACCCTCTATATAGTCAACTAAGTTTTGACAAAAAAGTTCCAATACGATTCAAAGGGGAAATGACAATCTTTTCAAAACATGGTGCTGGGGAAACTGGATATCCATATGCAAAAGAATGAACTTGGACCCTCACCTAACACCTATACAAAAATTAATTCAAAAAGGATCAAAGACCTAAATATAACATAAAACAATACATTTCTTAGAGAAAAAGACAAAACCATTAAACAAAAGCTTCACAACACTGGATTTGGCACTGCTTTCTTGGGTATGACACCAGAAGCATAGCCAACAAAAGCAAAAATAGACAAATTGGACTTCACGAAAAATAAAAAATTTTGTACATGAAAAGATATTATTCAGCAGACTGAAAATGGCAACTCACAGAATGGGGGGAAATATTTGCAAACCATATATTTGATAAGGAATTAATATCCAAAATATATAAAGAACTTCTGAAAGTCCAAAACAGGGGTGGGTGCCTGCTTGGGATTCTATCTTTCCCTCTCCCTCTGCCCCTCCCCTCCTCACTCTCTCATCTCTCTCTCGCAAAATAAATAAACTTAAAACTTTCTTTCAAGTCCAAAACAAAAGAACATACCAACTCAAAAGTAGGCCAAGGACTTGTATAGACATTTCACCAAAGAAGATATATATATGAATGATTACTAAGCACATAAAAGGATGCTCAAGATCATTAATTATTAGGGAAATGCAAATCAAAACTAGAGATTGAGATAACACCTCATATTGATTAGGATGGCCAATACCAACAAACAAAAACAGATGTTGGTGAGGATGTGGAGAAATTGGAACTCTTATGCCCTGCTGGTGGGAGCGTCAGTAGTACAGCTGCTATGGAAAACAGTATGGCAGTTCCTCACAAAATAAAAAAGAGAATTACCATGTGATCAGCAACATGGAGTTGAAAGCACAGTCTCAGAGATATTTGTACATTCATGTTAGCAGCTGCATTATTCACAGGAGCTAAAAGTTGAATAAATGTCCATCAGTAAATGAATGGATACGCAAAATTTGGGGTGTGTGTATAATGGAATATTGTTCTAGCTTTTAAAGGAAATTGTGACACCTGTGACAGCATGGATGAACTCTAGGGACATTCTGCCTAGTGAAATAAGGCAGGCATAAAAAAGATAAATACTGGGGCACCTGGGTGGCTCAGTCGGATAAGCGTCCGACTTCGGCTCAGGTCATGATCTCACGGTTCGTGGGTTTGAGCCCCGCGTTGAGCTCTGTGCTGACAATCAGCTCAGAGCCTGGAGCCTGTTTCAGATTCTGTATCTCCCTCTCTCTCTGACCCTCCCCTGCTCACGCTGTCTCTCCCTCTCTCAGAAATAAATAAAACATTAAAAAAAAAAAAAAAGATAAGTACTATGATCTCATTTATATGCAGTACCTAGAGCAGTCAAACTCCTAAAATCAGAAAGTGGAATGGTGGTTGCCAGCAGTAGCTGGGAGGGGAAACGAGCTATTTAATGGGTACAGAATTTCAATCTTGTGAGATGAAGAAGTTCTAGATACTGGTTGTACAACAATATTGAATATATTTAACTCTACTAAACTGTGCACTTAAAGATAGGATAATCAATTTTATGTTATGTGTCTTTTACTAAAATAAAAAAAATTAGGAAAAGAAAAATAAAGAGGACTGAAGGTGGAGCAGAATAAAAAGGTTTTAAAGATTTTGTTGGAGGCTTTTTAATATTTTCCAGAGCCTTATAGGTTGGTACACTGATTCTTTAATATATTTTATTTCAAAACTTAAGACTATTCCTTGATATAGGGTTATAGAAGGATCACTCACTTCTTTTAAATATGTGTATATATATATATATATTTTTTTTTAAACATTTATTTATTTTTGAGAGACAGTGAGACAGAGCACAAGTGGGGGAGGGGCAGAGAGAGAATGAGACTCTGAAGCAGCCTCCAGGCTCTGAGCATGTGGTCAGCACAGAGCTTGACACGGGGCTCGAACCCACGAACCATGAGATCATGACCTGAGTCGAAGTCGGATGCTCAACCGACTGAGGCACCCAGGTGCCCCTCACTGTCACTTCTTTTAGTCACATTTACTATGATTAAACTTACTTCAGAATGGGAGTTGTGAGATGCTTATAAGTGGAATGAATAAGAAGAGGAAGAGATATTTTCCTAAGTTAATTAGCTAATATCTCTCAGGGGAGAGAGATGAACAAACAATAGGTGTTCGTGTAAGAGCAAGGATTTATTTTGGAATTAGCCACATAGTTTTTACAAGCCAAAAAACATGATATCTGTTAATCTCCTGAAGAAAAGAACGTGTGCTAAAGCAGAGCCCCTGGGTGGTTGCCCGCTCTAACATGCGCTGTAGCACCAGCTTATGAGAGAGACAAACAAACACCTGGCCGAACAGCTGATTTTGTGTATAGGTTTGAAGTCCAGAATTGAAAAGTTTGTTTCCATGTGGCAACAAATTTTGTTTGCATGATTTGGAAATGTTCATTTTGTGGTTTCCGACATTTATTTTATTATTTTAAAAAAAAGTTTTCTTAGAGTAGAGAAGGGGAGAGAGAGAGAATCTTTTTTTTAATGTTTATTTTTGAGGGGCGGGGGGCGGCGGGCAGAGAGCGAGGGAGACACAGAATCTGAGGCAGGCTCCAGGCTCTGAGCTGTCAGCCAGCACAGGGCCCAACACAGGCCTCAAACCCCCAAACCCCCAGATCATGACCTGAACCAAAGTTGGACACCTAACCGACTGAGCCACGCAGGTACCCCGAGAAAGAGAGAGAGAGAAAGGGGGAGAGAGAGGGAGAATCTTAAGTAGGCTCTGTGCTCAGTGCAGAGCCCAGTACAGGGCTCAATCCCACAACCATAACCCTGGGATCATAACCTGAGCTGAAATCTGAGCCAGCCAGGCATACCTGGAAATGTTCATTTTGGAAATCAATTATTTGTTAACTCTAGTTAATAAATGGATTAAAATGAGACTATTCACAAAACCCCTCATGCCTGATGCGGTGTAGTTATTCAGTAAATGTTAGTGCCCATGTGTAAGTTTTTTTTTTCCCCTGTGTTACAAAAAAGGAACAGACTGACCAGAAATTTCCCAAATGTATATTGAAACACTAGATTATAATTTATTGCTATAATTTACATTATTATCCGGTTACTGTATGGCATGCTTGTTCATATCTATTGTTTCCTAATGACTGACTCCTCTGATTTGGTTCTGGAGAGGTCTAGTAGTTAGGGGGCATAGCAGGTGGGCTCTAGAGAGTCTGCTCTTTGGGAGGAGTGCTGGTAAGCTTTCAGAAAAGCGACTGGAAGTGGAGAAGTCACCTGCCACGGATGAAATGGGCTTTTAGAGCTGGAAAGGAATGTCAGAAGTGGTTTAGTCTGACCTCGTTTTATGGCTGAGGAAATGAGTATGGAGAAGAGAGTTGTCCAGTGTCGCAGCTATAGCGGAGAAGCCAGTCAATGACTTATAAAGGTTCTGATATCCAAACATTATAGAACTTAGACTATAGCATGTTTACTTCTTCCTTTGAAAAAGTCTGTGTGAATGATAACATGTACATGTCATATTAATTTTAAAAACAGATCTATATTTATCAGATTTTTATACTTTTGAGTTTATTTAAATAGATTAACTAAACTAACAGTGCTACTGGAAGTCTTATAAGGAAAATCATTACCTTAAGAGAAATAAATTCTTGACTTTTTTCTGTTTCTAGATTAAGTCAGCAAATAAAGAAAACATGGTATTTTGAAGTATGATTAAAGTCCTGATGCTGCAGAAGAGGCTAAGAATATTAATGGCTAGATCTAGGTAAGTTGAGGTTTACCTTTTTTAAAAAAAGAAAAAACATTATGTTCACAAATTATATTCCCTTTTTTTGTTCACAAATTGTATTCTTTTAAGCAAGGCATTTTAATTGTTTTCTTGAATGCAGTCATGTTGCCTCCCGAGTTGCTGTCCCCTTTAAAAAATAAGGACAAATGGCTTTAATTAAACTAAACCAGTGTTTACAAATTTAAAATATTCAGGGGCGCCTCGGTGGCTGCTCAGTCGGTTGAACATCTGACTTTGCCTCAATTCATGATCTCATGGTTTGTGAGTTTGAGCCCTGTGTTGGGCTCTGTGCTGACAGCTAGCTCAGAGCCTGGAACCTGCTTCAGATTCTGTGTCTCCCTCTCTCTCTGCCCCTCCCCCTCAAAAGTAAACAAAGATTAAAAAAGTAAAATAAAACATTCAGCCAACTTGGTGCAATACCAGTCTTCCCAAATGGTAGCTACCTTTTGTTCTTGAATGTAATCTCGGCTACGTTGCTTTCTCGGGGGAGCATAGTCTATTTAGGTTTTGCTGAGTTATGAATTTGGTTGGGTAAGATGGTGAAATCATACTGTTTCTCATTAAGTATTTCAGTATTAGTGAACATTATTAAGTCTTCATAACTCAGATGCGGTCTCCAGATATTAATCTGGTGGTCATAAATGCAGAATATCTAGTGTCTTGCCTTTCCCCTTGCCTAGGAGTTTGTGGTTGTGGAGGAGGAGTCCGAGATGTGCAAGAGAGCTCCACATTAAAAAGTCTCCTTCTGTGTTGGAAGACTGACCACAGCTTCCGGTCGCTCCAGCTGTCTAGTCTCTCACTCATACTGAGCCTGTTCTTTAACCCTACGGAGTCCTCCTGTTCCTTTCTGCCTCCAGTTTTTCCATTTCATCAGCCCTCTTCTTTCTTTACTTCTTTCCCGACCGGACCTGATGTTCCATCACTTCAAACCCCCGTATTGCCAGTATCCTCTGATTTCCCTCTGAGCCTGCGTCGCTTGAACCGTCTGGCCTCTGCTGCAAAAACAGCGTGATCTTCTTTTCCAGCCTCTGCTGAGCTCTGAGTGCAGCCTACTTAATAATCCTGCTACCTTTCTTGGGTAGCCCCTTGGTGAATAATCCTACTGTTTTCCTCAAGTCCCTCATTCTACAAGCTTGCCCTCTATTTTACAGAGGCAATTTAGGATGACAGGTGTTGCCTGCTTCAGCTTTTCTGCTGTGTCCCACCCATTCTTACTCTCTTCCCTCTCTCCTCAGGACAAGGCGATCCTACTTCTGTGGGCAGATTTCTCATTCTGGGCCCTGGAACGCCTTCCTCCCCAGTCTCCCCTTCTGTCTTGATGTCATGTAGCTCATTATTTCCCTTTGTTTTTTTCCTAAAATGTGTAACCTTTCTTGACCCACTAGTTACAAACCTGTGTAAATCTAGGTCATCTGAAAACAAATGACTCAAGCAGCATATTTTCTTTTGAAACCGTGTCTGTCTATGCTGTCACACTCCGCCCTTTCCTTTCTGAATCTTTTCTGGAAAGAGCAGTTTCTGTTCTCTGGGGGGCTACTTCCTTATCTTCCTTTTGTTCACTTCAGTTTGGTTCTCCCGGTCTCCCATGGATGGAACCCTCCTTCTTGACACTTTCTTTTTTCAGTTTGTACGATTCTGATTTTTTGTCCTCCTTCACTTGCTTACCTCTACTCCAGTATTTCCACATTTGTATTCCTCAGAGTTTTAACTGTAGGCCACTCTTTATACTATCCTTGGGCAGTGTCTTCTGTTTTATAGCTTCAGATACTCTGTGTGTATCAATATTTTACCTCCTTCGTCAAATCTGTACTGAGGTATTTAACTCTCTGTGGCATATCTCCATTTGGTTGTGCTCTAGAATCTCAGCTTAATATGTCTCAAACTGAACCAACCATCATCACTTCCGCTTGAAGACTACCATGGTTTTCTCTGTCTCAGGTAGTGGGACCAGCCCCCGTCATCTGCCACACTGGAAACTACCTCTTACTTCCCGTATGCCTGGCCAGCCGCTCCGAGCTGCTGACTTGCTTTCCCAAATATTTTAAAAATTCATCTTTTTTGTCGCCCTACTACTACTGCTCTGGTTTTAGGTCTGTAGCATATTTCATTTTTCATTATTCTCTAACTGGTTTTTCTTCTCTGAATTGAACTGCCACTTAAATTTATTCTGCAGTGAATAAATTTAATGTATTCAACTGCAGTGAATGAACAGTTCGCTTTCCTGCTTCGAATTCTTGACTGGCTTTCCATCATGTGTAGGATAAAATCCATTCTACTTAGCATGGCACACGAGGCTTTTGTGTCACGCTAGGCTTTTCATTAATGTTTGTTGTGCCGGACTGAAGCACTCAGTCTGGATAGAGTTTCTAAGTAGTTTGCACCACCACTCAAGTGTCCCTGACCACACGGGAGGTGCTGCCTGACCAGGTAGCCCATGAAGGTGGCAAGGAGAAGAATGATTTCCTAGGGGGAAAGTGCCTAGCTTTCCTGTGCCTAGCAGGCTTAGTTGGTAGAGCATGTGACCCTTGATCTCGGGGTTGTGGGCTTGAGCCCCACGTTGGGTGTGGAGAGTACTTAAAAATATATTTAAAAATCTTTAAAACAGAACAATAGCAACAACAACAAAGAAGTATGATTTTCTATTTCATTTGAGGAATAGTTTAAAAACATTCCTTTTAATGTTTTGAGGCAGAAGCCGCGCTAGTAATCTTCTAGCTCTTTATATTCATGAGTCAGTGGTAAGGATAGATGTGTAATTTTAAAATGACCTTGTTTCTATCAATTACCCTCTCCTTTAAAAAAATGTTTTAACAATTCCTTTGCCTCTTTCTCATCCTATAATTTATTAAATATTTTCAGGCATACCTTGTTTTATTGTGCTTTGCGTTATTGTGCTTTTCAGATACTGTGATCTTTATGAATTGAAGATTTGTGGCACCCCTGCTTTGAACAGGTCTATCAATACCATTCTCCCAGGAGCATTGGCTCACTTTGTGTCTCTGTGTCACATTTTGGTAATTCTCACTATACTTAAAACTTTTTTATTATTGTATTTATTATGATGATCTGAGATCAGTGATTATGACTCACTGAGAGCTTAGATGATGGTTAGCATTTTTAGCAATAAAGTATTTTTTAATTAAAGTACATACATTGTTTTGTTAGACACACTACTATTGCACATTTAATAGACTATAACATAGTATAAACATAACTTTTTTTTAAGGTTTATTTATTTATTTTGGGAGAGAAAGAGAAGGAACAAGGAGGGGAAGGGCAAAGAGAGAGAAGGAGACAGAATCCCAAACAGGCTCTGTGTCATCATTGCAGAGCCCAACTCAGGGCTCAGTCTCATAGACCATGAGATTGTGACCTGAGCCAAAATCAAGAGTGGGACGTATAATGGACTGAGCCACCCAGGTCTCATAAACATAGCTTTTATATGCACTGGGAAACGAAAAAATCGATTTGACTTGCTTTATTGCGATACTTGCTTTTTTGCCGTGGTCTGGAACCAAACCTGCACTATCTCCAAGATATTCCTATATTAATTTTTTCCATGTTTGTTTGTTTATTTCAAGAGACAGTAGGAGAAGAATAGAGAGGATGAGAGAATCCCAAGCAGGGTCCAAGCTGTCATTGCAGAGCCTGATGTGGGGCTCAATCTCACAAACCCTTGAGATCATGACCTGAACCAAAATTAAGTGTCAGGCACTTAACCTACTGAGACACCCAGGTGCCCCCAGCCGTATTAATTTTTAAAAGTTAAATATTTATGGACTGTGTAGTATGTCAGGAGATATGCTTACTGCTTAGACAAAGCTCCTATCTTTAGGGAAATTACAGTGGAGTGAATGTTGAGACAGGTACACATTACAATAAAATATGATAAATGCCATGATAGAGTCAGGTCCGTTCGACAGTGAGGACACTGAGTTCACGTAGCTAGTTGAAGTCCCAGATCCCTACCACATTTTTCAGAACACTTTATGTGGTTTGGCCCCTCCTCTTGGTACAGCCTGCCTGTATTCTAGTTGTATTGCATACCTCACTTTCTCCTGAATGCCGGATCACCTTTCATGCTCTTTCATGACCTTGACCTTTGTTTGGTAGTTGAGACTCTTTTATCTGTCTCGACTACCTATTTCTGTTTTGTGCCCACCACACTATTTCTGCTCATCCTTTTAATTAGCAGTTCAAATGCTGCTTCCTGCCCTGTTAATCCCGAAAGTTATTTGCTCCCTTTACTGTGTCCGCAGAACTCTTCTGAGATTCTAATATAAGGTTTAATCATAATGCATTATCGATTTACATCTCTGTCTCTCCCTTTAGACTCATGACTTTTCAGAAGTACATACTGTGACTTAATCTTTTTTTTAGTATTTGTTTTATTAATTTTAAGAGAAAGAGAGAGAGTGTGTGTGTGTGTGGGAGAGAGAGAGAGAGAGAATGAGAATATCCCAAGCAGGCTCCATGCTGTCAGCACAGAGCTCGATGCAGGGCTCAAACTCACGAACCATGGGATCATGACCTGAGCTGAGATCAAGAATCGGATACTTAACCGACTGAGCCACTCAGATGCCCCTGTGACTTAATCATCTTTATGCCATGATATTTAGCTGACATATTACCTAGAGCAAACTACCAAATATGAGTCTTAACTTTACTATTTATCACTTCTTTTGGTTTGTACACTAATAGACTTTTTCATCTGCTTCATGCTTACACCTGCCAGCACTCTTTACCTTTGTTTAGTATAGTTCAGCTCATAAGAGACTTAGAGCCCCCACCTTGTATGGTGCTAGGTCGTGTTAGGCATGGGGAATGCAACACTGAATAAATAAGGTCTGTCCCTGTTGGAAAGGAGCTTGCAGTGGAGGGGATGATAGTGAAGTAAACAGTGTGAAAACGCCGTGATACTGGGAAGCCCAGGTTGCCCTGGGGGAGACATAACAAGTATAATTCTCCCAGTTGCTTGGAATCAACAAGGGCTCCCTGAAGCACTGCACTCTGATTGGATCCTGAGAAAGGAAAGGAGCAGCATGGGGGTGAGGGGGTGCGGGGGGTGACGAGTTGCTCTGGGGACTGTTGCTCTGCTTGAAGCAGAGACAAGGAGAGCTCAGACTAGATCCGTGGCTAGGGATGAGATAGTGAAGAACCTCACGTCATGCAGACGAGCTACAAATTTTTTTCCTGAAAATAGTGAAGAGAACTGAAGAATTTTAAACAGACTATTATCAGATCTATGTTTTTGAATATTTAGTAGCTTTTTGTGCTTCCTTTCCTCCCACTTCTTCAAATATTATCACATTCATTTTGATTCTTTCCCTTGTTTGTAAGTGGTGTTTTGAATTTTACCATTGTTTGTTCATTTACAATGTTCTTGAACACTTAGGGTCACCTGTAACCTATTACCTCTAACCTTGTATGGGAAAGCAGGAAAACACAGACCTGCTTTATCAGTTTTGCCAATATTCTCTCTGTTAAGTTACCGCTTGATTTTTGGGTTGTCTTTCTCTCTTAATGAACTGTTCCAAATTTGTTTTTGTGTTCTATTTACCAATCAGCTTTGCTCTGATTAAATACATAAAGGATACTACAGTGAATAATAAGAATCAAAATACCTGCCAACCTAGAAGTCCAACTTCCCTTTGGAAATTTATTAAAAGAGGGACATGACACTTCTGATAAACCAGAAAGGGCAAATTCCATAAATGACTTCACTTAAATGGTGTTACATATGAGATGAGACCTTAAGTTGTTTTTTTTAAAAGGTAATTTAAAAATAGGAAGACCCTTGCAAATTAAACTGGAAATTTGAGGTTTCTGCCTCATGAAACTATTCTCATTATCACTGAGCAAAATTAAGCAGCTGAATGTGTGAATTCTAGCTTAGCCCTATACCTTCTTGGGCTTAATTTTCCTCATCAAAATAACTCAGGACTGGGGCGCCTGGGTGGCTTAGTTGGTTAAGCGTCCGACTTTCGCTTAGGTCATGATCTCGCGGTTCGTGGGTTCGAGCCCCGCGTCGGGCTCTGTGCTGACTGCCAGCTCAGAGCCTGGAGCCTGTTTCAGTCTGTGACTCCCTCTCTCTCTGACCCTCCCCTGCTCACGCT